>NW_024884475.1:28325196-28654543 GCF_019232065.1 Centrocercus urophasianus | reverse complement strand
CTTCCTTCCTTCCTTCCTTCCTTCCTTCCTTCCTTCCTTCCTTCCTTTCCTTCCTTCCTTCCTTTCCTTCCTTTCCTTCCTTTCCTTCCTTTCCTTCCTTTCCTTCCTTTTTCTTTCCTTCTTTCTTTCTTTTTTCCTGATTTGTTTTAGAAATGCTTTGGAAAAAACAGTCTAGGAAAAGTAGGCATTCTGTCTATGAATGAGATAAATTTCAGGCATCAACAAATTTGGGAACTGTGGTAATCCCAGCTGTTCTTTCCAGTAGGCTGCCATTAGACCCAAAAACCCTGAAAGGCTAGAAAGATAAGCTGTTTCATAAGGCGCTGGGAGGCAAGCAGGCCAAGTTGGGAACCTATCTTTTTAAAAATTCATGAACTTGGAAACCAAACTCTTCATCTGTCTTTTCCTGGTTTGCATGTCAGGTATAGCCTTGGGCTAGGAGACTGCTGGGAAACCAGATGCTTGCTTGTAAAGAGTACATTTAACTTGCCGTTCAGGAATGGTTGTCTTCAGACTTGAGTTCTGATGCATTTTCCCTGTGAGTATAGAAACTTCAAGTAAAAATTTTTTGGATTTAGTTTGTTTATTATGTGTTTTGAAGTTCATTGTTTCAGATTCTGATGTTGGATCTGAAATAGTGCTGATATTGCACATGTTGAATAGTTCTTGCTTAAAAAATAGGAGCCTTGATTTAGGCATCCACTATTACTGGAAGATACTCAATGAATTCCCATATATTTAATGGCATATTGTGAAAATAGAAATTCTTATGTGTGTGGAGCATTGGTATTGTAGTGGTGAGTATCAAAAAAAAAAAAAAAAAGATCTGGGTATAAATCAGCTTTTATCCTCAGAGTTGGGTTTGAACAGAATGCTATAAATGGAGTCTGAAGTTCCATGTTGAGCTCTTTAAAAAGAATAGCTACAGCATCAAAATCTTCAGTAGTTCTTCAGTGAACAAAAACTAGTCTTCCTCCTAAGAGATTAAGATTAGACTGTTGGGGAAGAATGTGATTTATGTAAGTGAAGAACTCGTTACAGAGCATTACCACAAGTTGGCTGAACAAATGTTCAGTGTAGAGTGAATGTGGAGGGTAATTTCTTGACTTCGCAGTTAAATGAGTTTAAGCAGCTGTTGTGTTATGGATGCATGAGAAGACAATACAGTGGTCACTTTGTGGACTTCATCGGCCTGTTCTTTTAGATGAAATCTAAAGCAATTTCTGTTAAATACTTTCACCATTGCTTCTAAAAAAGGGGAAATTATTCTGCTCAGCAACCACTTAGCAACATCAGACCTACCTGCTAAATAAAAAAAACCCTGCAGTAAAGCAATTGAAAACAAACAAGTACTTTTCCAGGCAAATGAACTTTTCCAAGAGCACAATATAAGCTGAATATAAAAACTGTGACCTTGGCAACTTATAAAAATATATGGGATATTAATTGCCCCAATGTCAAAATTAATAACTTGGCATCAAATAAGAACTATATGATGTTATACCAATAGTAAGTAGCATCCGCATAACATATAAATTGCTGTGTGTGTTGATATTCCCTAAGGTATTAAATGAATCCAGAAATTAATGGGAATTAGTATGTCTGCAGAAATTTCCAGAAACTTAAGTGCAGGATATTCATGGAAAAATATTACAATTACTTAGTCTAAATGGTGCTCTGTGTCTCTTGTAGACTTAAACTGAAGGAGGTGGGGGTCCACCGAACTAGTTCCTCAGGTGTAGTGAAATATTCTGATAATTTCAAAACTTCTAGCTTGGACCAGGAAAAAAAAAAAAAAGTGAAAAAAGGAAACACTTACCTAAGGAATGAATAGCAAAGTGCTAAAGCCATTAGAAATTCCAACCAAAACTTTTTCGGACCAAGTCAGTCAAAATGAATTTTATTGAAGATGTCCTTTTGCTGGCAACAGTGGCTAAGCTACTGTTCCTCCTTTTTTGTAAAGATATTTCTGTACCTTTTAATATTGAATGCTATCACTATTTCTGTTTTTTTTTTTTTCAAATTCTTTATCATTTAAATAATGTATTGGCTTCTTATTACAAATCCTTTCCAGACATCATGTTTTAATCATAGTTCTACATTTTGCAGTATAAGTGTTACATTTCCCATTTTTAATTAATTTTAATTAATGCTTCAGGTTGTACCAAATTTAGCTAAGAGGAACATAAAGTCTTTATGCTAACTAGAGATGCTTTTACTTTTAGGCAAAACTAAAGTCTATGCAGCTTTATTCAAGTCAAGTACAAAGCTTTTGTTTCAGTGGCCACTGGCTCAGCTCTCTCTTTGATGTTTACTTGTTAAGTGTGTCTCTGTGTCTCTGATAGTAAAAACATTTGCAATGTTGAAACAGTTATGAGACCAAACCTATAAGTTCCATGCCATTCCTATTAATTGTCTATTTTTATTAGCTCTCAGGTTCTGCCATATGTGCTGTCATTTCTGATTGTTTCATAACTAGGCTTAATTAACAGGATGCTTTGCTTTCTAGAAGTTGTGCTTTATCCAAATATTGTGTTGCAAGAGTTCCATTTTCATCATTTTTATATATTTAGTGCTACCTAAGTTTTAATTTATGTTTTAAAGAACCTAGTTCTGATCACTCTAATACTGACTTTCTTCAAGGATCGCTACAGATTTAGCAGCATTTTGAAATGTTTCTCCTTAATTCAATGCTGGCTCAGAATATGAAGCTGACTTTATGTGCTGAACTTAAAACAAGACTAATATTAGGTGCATGCTGGTATTAAACATACAGTGAGAAGTACGAAATTCAAAGGCGATACCTCGCAGTCATAACTGAGCAGTGCAGCATTGTGACATGATTATATCGAGCAAAAGCGACGGCAGTGATTGAGAGCTAGCAAAACATGCAGTTCAGAAAACTTGTAACTCCACAACAGGACGGTAGCAGTGAGTAAGCCTCTGATTCAAGTATATAAAACATCACAGGAAATGAGACAACAGGCTAGTTTGTGAAGAAAACAGAATTAGAAGTCTAAAAATAATATTTAGTTTGCCATATTTTGTTCCTATGAGCTGAACTTCCTTCCCTAGAAATACATTTTGGTAAAAATACCTGCTGGTCTTTCCTCTGTTTCTCTTCCATGGATAGCCATTTCCATGAACAAAATGGTGTCTCAATGACGGATGACAAATTTAGTATTTCTTTCATATATTGCGTATAATTTTACCCTAAATGTTGTTCCATTAGTGCTAGTGTTTCACTTTTTAAAACATCACAACCAACTACAAAATTAAGAAGTGAAAGCTGTTTTTGTGAGTATCAAATGCAAATTTAATAAGATACTCTTTTTCATGTATCTGGAGACAAAGCTGGATTATACATCCTCAGCAACTCTTCTGCCCGGGATCTTAACCAGTCATGACTTTAGTCAAATGGGTTCAAGAAAAGACATAACTGTCCAGAATCTTTCTAGAATCACTTTAATATCAGAAATTTACTGTACCTGGCAGCACAGTTTGGGATTTCACAAAGGTAATGAGTAATAAAAATTATTAAACAAAAATTACTTTAATAGGGGGCAAGTAGTCAGTGTCTCAAGCAAAATTCCAAAGCCAAATGAGGTTATCTAGACAAGAAATTGCAGACAGTCCTACCTTCACTGAAGGAATTTTTTAAATGTTTAAGAAACTAACAATCCTTGCTGTTTAGCATCAAACTGGCACAAAACAGCTGAGCAGAAATGTAGGAATAAATATTACATAAGCTCCAGTTACTCCTGGGAGCTTCATTCACTTTACAGATCATAATATCAACTCCCTTAGATCTGAAAAGCCTATATTTAAACTGAAGATACTATTTATAAACTTGGCCTGAATCAAGAAGTCCACATGCACATTAAATTTAAATAGCGTGATGGGCCTGTGGGCTTTTGCTTCTGATTAGCAAATTAACCCTCATCTTGCAGGTGGTAATGCAAGCAAATATAAATAGCTTAAAGGCCACAATGTATATTATAGCTCTTAATGTTTGTAAGAAAACCTCTTTCTCCTTCCTTTTAAACTAAAAAACTTTATATGATTTAGAAATTTTCTTAGAGCCTTATTTCAAAGTGCACCTCTCATAATAGAAGGGATTTTCACATCCACTTTCATCTAGTAGGGATACTAATGAAGCCAGCTATGCAATTACATACATGGCAATTGCCTGCAGATCTTAATGATGTTGAGCAGGGAGCACGTGAGCACTGAGGAGAAACTATTAAATATTAACAGATCAGAATCATTTACATTCTTGCTAAAATAATCTTGCTAAAACAGTGTCACAGAGAAATTGGGATACTGCAAGGATCTAAGTAGCTTCAACCTTTAACTTTATTTGATGGAAATTCAGGATGCTGAACGCTACAGATCTGAAAAGCTAGAGAGCTGCATAAGGGTGTATTTGAAAGATAAGGAAAAACAGATTATTATTTTGTTTTTAATTCATGTCATCAGAGTAACCTATACTGTAATATTTCTTTCCACTGTGCTGCAAACTGAAGAAAATTTGACATAATCAGCACAGCGTGAATGAAAGATCTGAAAACAAGATGTTGTACTGTATTTAGATTATGCTAATTATCATACAATCTTCCACTGAAGCTACAGCAGCAATTTAATTTGAAATGCTTATGCCATCTTCTGGTCAAGAAAATTAGATACACGGAGTAACTGGCAGAAAATGGCAGTGAGAGATTATATAATAATCAGTGCAAAGAAATGAGGATTCCGGTGTCAGATCCAAGTTGGCTGTAGCAAAAATATGTACACATGATTTTAGTAGTTTGGCAGGTATTCAGAGGACATAAAGTCTTCTGTTGTCCAGTGGCACACAGATGAGTGAGGCTGCTATTGCTTTCCTTCTTCCAGTCTAGAAGTATTTGTCAGTGCTATTCTTGGTTCTTTGCTCATGATAGGAAGGTTTTACTGTCAGGCAGAGAAAAGTATTGAGCCCATATGATGGATGAGTGCTACAGACTTGGGAATGTAAATTGCCTCTGGCAGTTCTGTGTAATATGTCAGGGCTGCTTTGAAAATGTCTCTCATATTAGACCTCTCACATGGCAGAAGTAGTTAATTTGTACTATGGAGCAGATGTAGTAAGTGCATGGAACACTGAACAACTCAGCACTGGCAAGACAGGTGTTTCTGGATATACTGATAAGCGTTGTGTTAGCCAGTGGACAAATTTATGTGCCATGAAATATAAATCAGCTGAGAAAAGCAGTAACAAATAAAGGCCTAGACTGCCATTGAACATCTAGGCATCTAATGCAGGAATGGACTTGACTGCAGTTCTTTTGGGGGTCTGATTTTAAAGATCTTGAGGTGGTCAGGGTCTGAGTCTTTTTAAGGGTTTATAAGAAACGAAGGTTGAAAAAGGATTTTAAATACTAGCAGTCTGAGTCAATACTGAATCTAAAGATACACTTATCATTCTGTTAAACTATATGGTGTCATGAAATATTTTGCCTCAAGGATCTACACAATACATTCATTTCCAAGATACTTTGCTTTAGAAGCAGCAGCAAATTATATGTGATTCTCTATTCTTATACTGAAACCTCTACAGTTTCATTAGAATAATATCTACATGTTCACTTTAGTATGAAGATTTAATTACATTGAAATTGTCATACTTCTTTTTAGGTTTCTAATTTAGGAATAACAGATGAAAGTGACTTGCTAAAGTGAAGTGAACAACTCAGTTTTTTAAAAAATTCACTGACAAATCTCCATTATATGATGATAATAGGAACAGTTTAATTGCTGTTTGATATAAGTTTGAAGCACTGTATGGATATTTCCCGATACTCGAAATGAGTATTGCTATAGTTATACACTACTCAGTGAATAAATGTATATTTTGTCAATTCTGTGGGTATTCTTCACCAAAATGCAGAAGTCATGGCAAGTAATCCAATTAAATCTAGTTCTCTCTAAATAATTCTTAACTTTGATTTTATTCTGTCTATTCAACCTAAGAAAGAGGATTAACAGCATAAAATATCAAAAAGACTTGTATGGACACAAAAGAGAATCAACAAACCTTTCTGTCTTGCAGGTGGAAATTAGAAGCCAATGCAGGCAAACATAGTCTGCAACTCTGTTTTTTGGTGTGAATATCTGGCCTGGCTTCCTGCAGATCATTGGGCTTGGTTTGATTTCACGGTCATGGCATCTATTCCCATGGACATCAACTTCTTCTCCCATGCATTTCAGAAACCAACTAGATTTTCCTGAGTAACTTATCCACTTTTGCAGAAGGGAATTATATTACTGCTGCCAATTTGATCTTTTCTCTCTCTCATTTAGGGGGAAAAGAATCCTACAATATATATATATAATATGATAGGAAAAAATCCTATGGAACTGCCTGTTTTTCAACAGTATGTACACAGCAGTATGTATGTAGTACAGCCCAGATCTTACAGAACACTAAGACTGTCATCTCAGTTCAGCAGGCTGTATATAGGCTATTAGAATAACAATGCTGCTGATGTCATAGGATCACACAGCTGAACAGTATCATAGTACCGTAAAGATAAGGTCACATCTTCCCCTTTCAGTTGCATTTGCTATGGAGACTGGAAATAAAGGACAGAAAATGGTGCTATCAAAGCTTAGATAAATAAAACTCATAATGCATTTCAGAGACTTAAATAAAGGACAGGGAAAAAGCTGGAAATGGCAGAGACGGATATACATGAAATATAATGAAGTTTTGTATTTGTACAGAATCTCATAGATCAGTCAGGATTGGTGCTGGAAAATGGAAAGACACAGCCTCTTCCCCTCCAAGGTCTACTATGTATTATGAGAAAGTAAATAGGAAAAACCATGAAGGTAAAGATACAATGGACTTCCAAACTGAAAATATGAAATCTTTCTTAAATTTCTTTTGAAAGTCAAATTTTTATGCAACAGGGTTTAATGGTTGATTTTGTCCATAATATTATTCATGGGAAGAAAAAGAAGTTAAAAAAAAAAAAAACATGAAACTATCAAGAGTACAAAATAATGGATTTTCTTTCTGTTATGACTCAGAACAATATAGGGGGTCATTCAACCAATCCCACATTTAACTGAGAGTCCACAGCAGACAGCAATTCTAATCAAACAAGTTCTTAAAACAGTCATGCTATTTCTTTCCCAAATATCAGTAACAGTGAGATCTCTGTCAGGAAACTGGAAAATACAAGTACAGAAAATGTCACTTAGATATGTGTGCATTTGCTCTCATTTCCTCTATTATTTCCCTTTCTTTCCATTCTTTTTCTTTCTTTGATTTATTCCAACTATATGTCTTTTATCCTTCATGTTGGAAATGTAGATTTCCAAGAAATCTTTTGAATCTCTTCTTTCTCCTTCTTTCCTTTCTCTCCCTCTCTCTCTCTTTTTTTTTTTTTTTTTTTTTTTTTTTTTTCCCCCCCCCCCCCCTCAGGTTCTTAAAAAGGTGAAAAGACACAGAAATATTCTGTATTACTTCCTCACTTCATCAGTGGAATATTAATTCCATTGTGTCATTACCAAAGACAGCTGCCTCCAACTCCTCTCGCCTCCCTTTCATATTTACATTGTCTACTGTGTTACAGTAAAAAACAGAAGAGGAAAGACCCAGGCCACGCAGAGCAAGAGAAATGCTATCAAGTATCAGGGGAAATACACTAGAATAAACACTAGTTGCAACATTAGTCGGTTTTGTTGGTTTAAGTAACTCATGGTAGCAAGAGAGTAACACTTGTAAAGCATGGGAAATACATTTACCATTTGAAACTAAAAGATGACAAAGAATTGGAACATGTATATGCATGGTGGCAGGTCAAGGATGTTAATAACTGTATTCTCTCATGCTTGAAATGAAAAAATTGCAACTATGGACTAAGAAAGAGTGATGATACCATGATGAGTAGTTCCTTTCCTCTGTAAAGTTTCATAAAATCTGAGAAGTATACTGTAGTTAGCAGACCAGAATAGACTCTTCTAATCCAACACTGAAATACCTACACTGTCCTCTTCTTTGTGTGGTTGTCCATAGCCTGCCAAAATAATCCCTTTCTTACAGCATGTGCCTTTGTAATTTGTTGGCCACCCAACCAGCTTTAGGACTCTGTACCTGAAACACTGAAGTGAAAATATGCTGAGAAACACAAATTCAAGCTAAACTGTTTACACTGAGTGTTAATCAAATTCAAAATATGACAAGGCAACAACTGAGGTTTCAGATAGCTTTCATAAAAAGAACACATTGGTGGGATAAATCTATGCAGAATTGCTGCAGCAAGCCATTAAATTGATGGTCTTTACAATTCATGTTTATAAAAACCTTAGAAGCATCAGCATAGTTAGCCCTTTGTACAATTTAAAACATGGATTTAAGTATATGATACAGGATAGATTTATGAGAAAATGAAGGCAGCAAGTAGTTCATTAACTGTTGCCCTGATTCGTACATATAATTACTTATCAGATTTTAGCATCTGTTTAGTATAATTGAGTCCTTTGATTCTTGATAATTGTTTTATTATATTATATACATATTTTATATATATATATGCACTTTGTTGACACAACTTCAAGTTACAGCTGGCATTTTATATTAGAGGAAATGAAGGAATTGCACTATCTAAGGTAAAATCAGTGTTTTTATATTTATAAAAATAATTAGAGGAAATAGACAATTTCACAGCACTTTTTTTTCTTTTTTTTTTTTTTCTTTTTTTCTTTTTTTCAAAAGATCTGATTTCTAGTCCTCTAAGAGAATTAAAATGCATTTTAGAGAAAATATTTTTTCAATTTTCTAATGCTATTTCCAATGCTTATAGTATTAGTCCACTGAACTTGACAGTTAACTATCACAGAAAACTTCAGGTATTTCCACATTGTACCACGATGAGATTTTATAATTAAGGTCAAACTCTTCAAGGGACTTTACTTCTCTTCAGTAAATACTGTCATATAACTCAATTTCTCAATATCCACTTGTCTAGTTAATTAGTAAAAACATGAACTTTCTCTTTAATGCATTTTAGAAATGAAAAAGTTACAGTTTATGTCATTTATCCTAAGAACATTAAATTAAGTTCTTTAACAAGTGCTCACTTAAATGGAGAAAAGCAGTTGGGTATGATGATGAACTTGCCAAACATTGTGTACTTAGAAAAACACTTGTGCCTAGGTGCTATTGGCTAAAATAGGTATCCTTACTGAACTGCATACAAGTTCAAATGAGTCAATGAGTCACAGAGTCATAGAATGGCCTGGGTTGAAATGGACCATAATCATCATCTAGTTTCAATCCCCCTGATATGTGCAGGGTTGACAACTGCTAGACCAGACTGCCCAGGTCATTCAATTACTTTTATCCTGTCTGAGTGGTGGTGGCTTTTTTTCTCATGCATAGTACTGTGGATTTTTTCAGAAAGCATTTTATTTTCCTGTTGTTTATCAATGGTTTTAGTCATAAGACAGCTGTGAAACTAGCTAATAGGAGAGAAATACATATATATGGTTGGGTGTCCAGACCTTCGTATGTTTTTCAAACTTATCGCTCAGGGTTCTGTTTAACCTGTAGTGTCTGTCAAGAGGAATGAAATAAATGGCTGACACCAATACTTGATCAAAAGTATTGGATTTTTTGTTATGGTAAATTCAGTAGTAGCATATAAAACCTGTGCTATGATACATCTGAAATACTGGTACCCAGTAATTTTTATTATGACTCAGACATATCTTCACTGCTTACCTTGAGAGTTCAAACGGAGTTTGTAAACTCAAGTTCAATATCTTCACGGTAAAAAATGTGTGAAATTTCACTCTGTGAAAATTAAGTAGATTTGGAAAAGCAAACCACCAATATAATCTTAGTCTTTTAATAGTATGCACGTAAAACCTTGGCTGTTGAAGCTCCTTTCCTTTATAAATGCCTGTTTGTTCTCTTCTGAGCCTTTCTACCTATGTTAGAGAGAATCTTACAATAAAATCTTTTAAGCAAGATGAATAGCTAAATATAGACAGCTAAAGATAGTATCCTTTTAAATATTCAGTAAAAACTTAGCTTGTTCTATTTCTGAACCTTACTCCTGAGTTCTCCATCTTTTTTTAGGTATAGGTTTTTAGTGTGTCAACATACTTCATTATTTATTAACATTTAACAAAGCAGAGAACAACACTTCTAGTTGGAAGCTAAAAAAAAATGCACAAAACAAGAAAGGTAGGATAATTATCTGAATTTATAGTGCTGAAAGAATGCCAACAGGAAGAGGGTCTGTACAATCTGTATCTCAAAGATAGAGTGTATTTCTATCATATCACAAAACTTGACTTGAAGGTTGCGAGATGTATAATAACAATAGTGGTCAAGTGGTAAGGCAACTCTTAATAGTCCCTTTCCATTTCCTTTCTTTCTTTCCTAATAAGGAATAAATACTTCATCTTTCAAGCATTATCCCTGTAAAATATTCTACAAGCAACTGTTAATATATCAGCAGTCACTTAACAAATAAGAGACTGAGCATTAAAAAGAAACAAAAAGTCTATCTTCCACATATCATCTAAAGCCTCCTAGATTTTCTTCCTTTAATTTCAGAAACATTTGCAATTAGCTTTGTAAGTGAAAAGATTAAAGATTCCTCCAGCAGTTTTGGAAGTGAAAGTCAGCTTGAACTCCTCAGTGAGTTGCGTTAGCCTTTTCCATCTAGGAGCATAAGCAGATTAATTTATTTATAAAAATAACAGCAGAATGGCTTCCCCAAAAGATTCTTCACTTTTTCAGAACGTATATACACCCAGTTTAACAGCCTTCATTTGTGTGAAGTAAAACTGATCAGTTCACAATGCAGAAGGAACTATTTCGGTAACGTAAAAAAATCCTCCTACAAACCCTTTTACTGAACGTGTGCATCTCAACTTCATCCTCTGATGTAGAAGCATTTGCTGTCATTATATTCATTTCATGATAGACTTGAATTCATATTTTAGAAAAGTCCAAGGGGATTTTTAATAGAATTTCCAATATCTGAAATACAACATGAGTTCTTTAAGATATTTTTAATCATATTTTAGTATTTAGATCAACCTTTCTGTAAACCTGATGTGGCAGCATGTTGAGATGGTCAGAGATTAAAAGTGTATTTATTTTCTCCTTACAGTAAGCTCAATAAAGAAAACCACCTAAGAGAGGGAAGAAGAAAAAAGAAACCAGCTCCTCTCTGCTTTTTTTTTTTTTCCTTCTCTTTCAATCTCTTCTTCCAGGATTAATTTACTTCAGCTCAAGCACACTTATGGTTTATTGTGGACCTTTCTTCCTCATTTCTTAGGCCTGGTATGCTTTCAGTTCTTCTTAGCAATGTCCTGTGCCTGGTGCTTCTTGGATTTCTTTTGCTGCTTGCTTTTCTTGACTCTGCTCAGCTGTTTCTGAGAGATAAAGTGATCTCTTCTTACTTCCAGGTTTTTAATCTCATCCAGATATGCCCTTATTCTGTGGTTTAACCCAGCAGACAAGTCACCACACAGTCATTCTCAATTCCTTCTCCCATTGTGGAGAGAATCCAGAAAGAAAACAGCAACAAAGTAGAACTTGTAAGTTGAGATAAAAACTATTTAATAATATAGAAAATGAAAATGAAAAAAATATTAGTAATAATAATACTATAACAAAAATTACAATGAGATATAATATTATATGACATATATTTATGATATATATATTATCATATGATATTATTGATACATTAATTATGCACTATAATAGGTTTGACCAGTTTAGGTCAGCTGTTCTACCTCTGTCCCATTCCAAATCTTCGTGCTCCCACATCTCCCTGCATTAGCAGGAGAGTACAAGAAGTTTAAATATACTTGATTCTGTACAACACTGCTCAGCAATAACCAAGTCATTGATGTGTTATCAACATTGTTATTCTACAAAAGCCAAAATATGGCAACATACCAGACACTATGAAGCAAAAAAGAAAAAAACCTCAGTCCCAGCTGAAACTGAAACACCTTATTAACAAAATATTGCACGCAAAGAGAAAAAGAAAGAAAGGAGAAAATAGCTTTAGTCAGAGAAGAAAAGACAATTAGCTAAGCTTTTCATTTTCAAGACAGTCCCTAAAAATGTCTATTTGAAGTCTTCATTGAATTAAAATCCTGTGACAAACTTCCATTTCCAGTGAATGAACAAACACATGCAACCCTTTTCTTCTAGAATAGGATGAAATTTATCTGTATAAAAGTCAGTAAATAAGCCATTCTAACCAAGTGTCTAACTCAGCTTGCTCTCCAAGCCTTTTCTCTGATGATGAATTTTCTGAGTATCATGTCAACTTGGAGATTATTTCATTGGTAAGCAAGCATTGCTAAGAATAAGAATCTGCTCCACACTGCCGAAGTCTTCAAGGTGGGAAGAACAGTGCATAAAAAAGATGGAAATGTGACAACACAGCAAAGGTCCTTTATGTGACTAGCTGCTGAGATGAGTGAAAAAACAGTGGAAGAAAATAAGAATTCTAGAATAATGGATTCCCAGAATCATTAAAGTTGGAAAATACCTCTACAATCATCTGGTTCAACTGTCAGCCCATCGCTACTTTGTCCACTAAATCATACTACCATATGTTACTACTACCCTCTTCTTGAAAATCTCCAGGAATGGTGACTCTAACACTTCCTTGGAAAAGCTGTTCCAATGCATTATGATGCTTTCTGAGATTTTTCCTAATACCCAACCTGAATCTTACCCTGCTATAACTTAAGGCTATTACCTCTTGTCCTATCACTAATTACCAGGGAAAAGAGGCTGACCACCACCTCACTAAAGCCTTCTTTCAGGGAGATAGCAGTAAGGTCTCCCTAACCTCTTCTTCTCCAGACTAAATAATCCTAGCTTCCTGAGCTAATCCTTATAGAACTTGTGCTCCACCAGTGCCCTTCACAAGCTTTGATGACCTTCTCTGGACACATTTTAGGGCCTCCAATGTCTTTATTGTATTGCAGGGCCCAAAACTGAATTCAGGACTCCAGCTACAGCCTCGTCAGATCAAGTACTGAAGAACCATCATGTCCCTGATCCTGCTGACTATATTATTTATGATACAAAACAGAGTGATGTTGGCCTGCACGGCCACCAGAGCACATTGCTGTCTCAAATTCAGCTGGCTTTTGACTAATACCCCCAGATCTTTCTCCTCCATACAGTTTTTCAGCCTAAAGCCTGTTGCATTTCACATGCTTGTTGTGAACAAAGTGCAGGACCTGGTCTTATTGCAGCTCATACAATTGGCCTCAGCCCATCGATCCAGCTCTAGTGGAGGGATAAAAGATTTTGTCACAGAGGAATACATACTTTTGGAATCCATTAAATTTAAATTAGAGTTTTTAACGGGAAAATTATATTGTATTATTTCTCACTTACTGTTCACTTTTTATAAATCCTATCCTGAGACTTAATACATTTTTGTTCCAAGATCCATTTGGAAAAGAAATAAGAAAGCTTTTGGGAGGATGCAAGTTGTTCAGTGGCATAAGGCAGTTATTACCAAGTTCAATTCTTATTAATCAAGCAGCTATTGTGAGGAGAGGAACTGGATGTATATTAAAGAGAAGTTCTCTGTACGTTAAAGAGAATTTGACTGTGTTCCGCAGGGTACATCAGAGTCCATTTCTTTGTGCCAATTTGCACAAAGTGGTTTGCTTGCTTTCTTCAATCTGTTCTAGGGCTGAAGGTACGTAAGAGCCATAAATTTTCATGCAATTGACATCATAGTTCTGTGTTCCATACCTAGCTCTTTGATTTTCTCTGAATTAGAAAAAAAGGAGAACAAAAAAATGGAAAAAATGCAAGCAACTTCACATAAATATAATAAATATCTTTGTGTATTTTTTCCAAATCCAAATCAGAGAACCTGACATCTCCCACAGCTGCCCCCTACCACTTCTCTGGAAGGTAGTGTAGCTAATTGTTAGTTACAATCTCAAGTAGGTCAAGCACTAAATGACAAACACAGGATTGGATTTTGCACTTGCCTAACTGTGCAACTTCATAATATCTTCTTGTCCTACGAAACTTCCTTCCTAGCATTTCTATTTCCCCTTTTCTCATCTTTTTTTTTCCCCCATATTAATCTTTTCCATTATGTATTTATTATGTATCACTTCATGGACAAAATTTGTATTCTCAGTATTACACATGCTATTGTAATCAATTACTGTTAGCTCTGTAGTCAAATAAAAGACACAAAAAACACTTTTAAAAAAAAATATTACTATATTTTCTGTGCTTTCTTCACATAACATTTAAAAGAATTAATATTTTTCCTGACAGTCAAGCTCTCTTCTCCATTCAATCTGTATCTGTGTGAACAAAGGAATGCTAAAATGCACAGGCTATTAATAACATGAGAATGAAAAAATTCTATTATCCTTAAAGGATGTAGAAATAACAGTTCTGCCACTTACAATAACAGTCAAGAGTGTAATACTAATTTAATTTCTTGAACATCTCTTCAATATCCAGTTCACTGTCAAGAAATGCTAGAAATTAGAGTATGTCTTTTCACTATGGAACTGATTGCTTTTACTCTGCTTTTGTGGAGTGTCTTTCTAAAACACAGGTGCAGAAAGGAAGTGGAGCAGGTCTTTCTCCATCTTAGCAAAAGTTCATCCAGGAGCTGAAGTTCAGAATGGTAGTTTAATGTGTTAAGAAAGCCTTCAGTAAAGTGCTGGCTTTCTCCATTCCTTTGCTTCCTTTCTGGTTCTTTAATTTCTTCTCATTCACTCAGTTTAAGGGACAAGAAGAAGAGAACACATTAGCTCTAGAAGGTGAGGTCTGCTCCAAAAACAGAAGGATGAGGCATTTCTGTGATGAATTTTGTTGCTTCCTTTCTTTCTCTTAGTGAAGAACTGTTGGTAGGGGGTATATGGGGAAAAGCAGCCTCTGAAGGAAATTGTTTCTTATTTGCTAGTCTAGTAGAGACGTCAAAGAATATCACTTAGTCATGGGCAGTTTCTTGTGCTTATATTTTTATGTTTAGGTACATCTGTTAATGACATCTGCAAAGCTAAAATGAATTTGGTTGTATTTGTTATATACTTGCTACTAGTGTTTGAAATCTGTAATATAAATACACCAAATTGATAATCTTGGAATTGTGAACGCATTTAAATATTTCATTGAGGTTGTTCTAGAATTACTGTAAAAGATATTATATGTTAAATATTTGAAAGTCTTAAGTACTCTAGCTGAAATTTAGCTCTAAACCTACTTACAATCAATCATTCAAATTCAAGTAATTTCTTGTTCTAAATGCCAAATGCTTTATTCATCATTTAATATTAGTGCAGTCACTGAAGTTAACCAGCTTTTCAAGCCTGACATCTTCTGTGAAGTTAACTAATGTATAAACAGTATGACCTATCTGGTCTTAGTTGTGCTTAAGAATGAATACAATTAATACAGTGGATTTAATAGCCTGAGTGAATCTTCCATAATTACAGTCCTGTATTTGTATGGCATGGGCCAGCCATGAAGAGGCAAGGAAAAAAACAGTATTTGTGCTAATATGCAGTGATGCCACAATCTCCAAAAAGAGCTTCACACTTGACAAATATCCTAACTTTGATGACCGTTGCAGAAGTACTGCTGAGGGATACATTGTTCAACTTCTGGTACATTCAAGCCAAACAGAAGCAATTCTGTTACATTATATTTCTGTATCTTTTCTTGCAATTGTATTGAAGAAAAACTTCCAGAACACTGGAAGTTTTTAACTTGCTTGAATTAACATGATCACAGTAACTATGAGGAAACTACACAGGTTTACAGGTCCGAAGAATAAAGCTATTATGCAATTTCTCAAATATTAAGTCATGGATTTTTGAAAATGTCTCCTTAACCACATATAAAATAAATAATTACTGATCTCACGTGGAACTTCCAAAACCCAGATACATGTACTATAATCCTATTATATTCAAATCTATCTTATTATTTCAGTATTATGCCTAGGTGAGAACAGAAACCCTTAATAAAATTGATGTTCACATCCTTGATTAGTTTATTTTTTAACTTTTATTTAACAGCAACAACAACAGAACAGTGCAAATATCAAACAGTTGGTAAAACATTCTTAAATCTGTCTGTGTCCCATTTTAAAAAAAACTAGAGAAAAAGACTACTTTTTAGTAGTATTGTTCTTTGTATGTGCTCTCATGGATGAGAATGTTCTTTAAATCATCTCATTCATAATTATATTAGATACTCATATTTCTTGGTTCTTGGCAATTTATTAACAATACACACACACGCACACACACACACACAAAAAAAAAAAACCAAAAAAACAAAAACAAAAAAACCTCAAAAAACGAAGCATGTAGAATTCTCACTTGAAACAAAGTTTCAATGACAGATGCTACCTATCGCAACCAATATAACCTCAGAGGTTACAGTGTTTCACCATAGGAATATCCTTCTATTCTCTAATTGTAATTTGTTTGGCATCCTCAAACATTTCTATTAGACACAATAAGCGTAAATATTTTATATAGGAATTGAAGTTGGGGGGAATTAGGTTTCTATACACTTTCTTCTTCATTAAGCTACAAAGTATATAGATAAAAACTGGTTAAAGTCCAGATCATATCTGTATGCAAAATGTGTCTCTAGAATTAACCACATCCAAGGAAGTCTGACAGAATCTTCAAAATTTACAGTTGGTTTTAAGTTTTTCTGAGACAAGATGGTTAAATCAGACAGAATTTGCATATTTGACAGCAGAATTACGCCTACTTGTTGTGGGCTACTTTTTCACAACTAGTGAAAATTCTGCAAAGAGCCAGTCAGAACCATCATTAAAAACATTTAATTTAAAGATACCATTAATTATTTAAATAATCTTGCTATAAGGAAGATTTCTGTTGCTTCACAAAGTTGAACATTAGAAAATATTTTATTACTGTGAAGATGATCAATCACTAGCACATGCTGCCCATAAAGGATGTGGAGTATCCATGCTTGGAGACAGATATCCAAAATTTAACTATACATGGTCCTGGTCAACCTACTCTTGCTGACCTTGCTCAAGTAGAGGGAGCAGACTAGAGGATACCAAAATATTCCTTCAACCTTATGTGATCCTGCAGTTCTTTGAAATTTCTTGTACTTAAAAATCCTTGATAATGAACACTCAGGCAGCGAGTGGACTTAGTTATTTAAACACAAGCATCTAGTGTCATTTGTGAGACTGTAGGGTACTGTACCTTGCCTCTGGATGCAGCTTCAGGAGATGGCTGCCATGCATGCACTGTTTATGTTTCCCAGCTCCTACAGACATCTGTCTCAAATACCTCATGGCACTTCAGATGGCATTAGACACCCGTGCTTAAGTACCACATTTGTATCTTAATAATGTAAGATGAATGTACAAAGAAAAGCTGTGAGACAGCTGGGGAAAAGGATCACAGAAAGATTCAGTCCCTTTCTATAAATTATTATGTTCTTAACTGTTAGAAAATTAATTTCATACCTTGTCTGAGATGACTTAAAGACTTATGGCCCAAAAATAAGAAAAAAGATAAGCATAAACTTCTAGGATCTTGGAATCCATATCTATTCAAAAGTAAGTCATTCTTGCAAAATGAGATTGACTAGACCAACAATAAACTTTCTAAAAATACCAAAAAACAGTCTTCCGCTTAGAAATATTTCTTTGTTGAAGGCATTTAAAATAGACAAAGATAAATAAATTACTTCTATATAAATAGAAAGCAGATGTGCCACTTTTCTGCATCAGAAAGGAAATACAGTGTAGCAGTATGAAGAAACAGTGTACCAAATCTTTCATTTTTCCTTCTGTACTGATCTTCAGCTACAGCAGTACTAATTCTCTCAGCAATGTTTTTTGCCATTAAGGATTATCAGTAGTACTATTAAAGAGAAAGCCTAACTCTGAATACAGTAGAAATCAGTTTTGTAGAATGCAGGTTAATCCAGCTTGAATTGCACTTAATCTTTGTTAGTAGATTAACAAAATGTATTTTTATGTTTCTTCTAGATTACACAGAAATGTTTGTAGAGATTAAGAATTGACATAGCTTTGAGCTCAATAACAAAATCTTTATTGGTTTTGATTTCAGCACAGGAAAAACACTGTAATTGCAATTGACAAACTAATTGCAAAACTTAAAATTGTCTGGGGAATAGGACACTGAAAACCAGAAGTTAGAGAAAAAGAATGAAGTTTTTCCTGTATATGTGCAGATTTTTCCACAGGGTCGTCCATTTATTCCCTTCTAGGTTAATGGATCTTACAACTCATATTTGCAATTATGCACCTGCTAGAGGAAAATCAAAGTTTTTACACCTATATGTAGTCATGCTTACGTACAAATATAAATTAATATATACAGGTGCATAATGCCAAGTTGTCTGTTACAAATACACCAGCAATAAATAAACTATAGACAACTGTGATAAAGATATGTGTGAATATCAGAATAGAGAGTAGAGAGAGTAGATAATATCCTACTGTTTTTACTACTATCCAATAATACTGTATGTCTTTTAGTATTGTAAACATTCCAATGTCTAGGTTAGTGTGTTTTTTTGGCATAGTTTGAGGAGTACATTTTCATATATTTGTTGCATCCCCTGTGGTCCATGACTACACACATTTGGATTAGCTAGCTGTTTGGGAGAAACCACTACTGAACTTGGTTTGTTTACCAATTCTTCATTTCATTAATTATGCCTTTCTTTTTTAACTCTTTTTGTTGTTGAAAAGCAGAACATAGAGTGGAATTCAAGAAGAACCAGGAAACTAGTTGGAAACAGGATGATCACAGACTTAAAATAGTACTCATGAAAATTAAAATGTTTCCTAGCAATGATGAACTGCAATTTCTGTGAAAAAATATGTACTTACAACAAGGTTCATAAGAATTCCATGCATAGAAAGGAACGAAAAGGACCCACTGTTATAACTTGGACAAAACGTTACTATATTTTAATAGATTGTCAGTGTCTGTAAGGATTACCAAGTAAGGCTTTGTAATACCTCAATACCAGCCGACTGCTCATCATATAGTGTTAGGAATCCCATTTTCTTGAGTTTTAATTCAGTGACTCAGTAACTGTACAATTAATCACTTTGAACTAGAACTATAAAACTTCTAACAAATATTATTACAAGCAATTGCATTCTGGTTCTGAGAAGTCATGTATAAAATGGAACAAATTAGAGTTTGATTTACATCTGAATTGTCTAAAGACGTGGAACATTTTTTCCTTCTACTGTCTGGTAGTAGAAATTGCAAGTAATTGAATGGAGTTTTGAACAACTATAATAATCAATTTATAGAGGCTTTTCTTAAACGCACATTGAAGCCTCAGTTATACTTAAAAAGCTATTTTGAAATTATTTCCTAATGAAGAACTAATATCAGACCCAATTCTTACACTGAAATTAAGTATAGATTTCCTCTTGAGGTCAAATTATTGAAATAAGAATTAAAATTTATTAAAATAAATATTGCAAAAGACATTTTCAAAAATTTCAGATGAGCTGAAGTAACATCACATTACTGAGTTAGACTGATTACAACAAATATGGATTGGAACTCACTGAAAATATGAATATTTAGTAAGAGAAATTCTATCCAATTAGATGGATCAATAACATCACTATAAATAAATGGTTTCGGGGGATGGCCAACATCTGTTAACTTGAACTTAATGCTTGAATTACTCCATCTGAGCTTGTCTCTGTGGGCTCTATAAATTTAATACAGTGGAGCTGTAGGTTGATAGTGGCATTTATTACAGCAGCTAAATTCGAGAGACTGAAGAAAAACTGGGAGCAACTCCTGTATGTAACTCTTATGTTTAAGTCCTGTATAGTGAGCAGAGAAAACCATAAGCTTACATGGTTTGCATATGGTGTTTTCCCATCTCTGTTCTTCAAATGTTACTGTTGTGACCTGTTTTCAGCATTCAGAGAATACTCTCTGGATAGTCAGTAAATAGTGCATACTATTAAAAAGAAATCAGATTAAACAATATGTTTCTAATCGTCTACATGAAACACATTCTTACAGAATTTAACGTCTACTATGTAATTATATTAAAATAAAACCTAGTGAGTGTAATTAGAACTGTGATTTGATTTTGCTGCTTGAGATTTGATGAGAGAAGTCTAGGTTTGAAAGTCTTTTCCAAGCACTACTATTAACTCTTTCTACAAATCTTAGCTCAGAATACTCAATTTCTGCGAATTTTTCAACCTTGCATTAATGGCAACATTCATGGTTCTTCCTATTCCTAATAACCGCTTGCCTATTTGTTCACAGAACTGGAATATACGTACGCCATTTCTTGCCTGTTCCCATTCTCAGAGTGATGAAGTCAATCTTTTCTGGCTACGCAGTACTGAGAAAATCCAAATTACAGGATTTTGCAATTCCTCATGGTAGCACCTCTCAGACTATAGTACAAAGTTTATGATGTTTGGTGTTTTACGTAAACTCTTGCTAAAATCTGTCTATAATTTACATTCTTCACTTTTAAAATGACATGGAATAGTAGCAGAAAGAGAAGAAAAAGTTTTGCCTTTTTCAGTTTTAGAGCATCTTCCCCTTTCGTATACAGTCTGTATACAAGTTACATAGATGTTCTAATAAAAAGGTGTGTTTTTTAAAGATGTGCACAGGAGCTCAGAATTCTCAAATAACTAAACACGAAGGTATTTCATAATCCTAATTGTACATACTGCTTGTTTCAATTGCAGTTCTGAATTTTTCCCAATGTAAATCAAATATTAATTACGGATGCTGTTATTTAAGCCACCAGTGTTCACTGTAATTTATTGTAATTAGTCGTTTTTATCTTCTTAAAAGAATTGAATGTTTCTACTTGGATTATCATTTCAACAAGTATAGATAATATATCCTAAACTAAAAATAAGATTTCTACATTAAGCAAAAATCACATTTCATTTGCTTTTTTATTTTAGTACCAACAAAATACATGAAGTTAGCAATAATGAATGATCAAAGTGATGTCTTTCATTTCAGTGAATCAAAGTAGCCTTTAATAAACCTTTGTTCTTTGGAACACAATTGATAACAAAAGAAACTTTTAAACGCAAGTAAATGTGTACACACGAACACACGTTTACACAGGTCTGTATTCATCCAAGAAAAATAAAATCTGAAAGAAAAAGCAAGCAAAGCTCATGGCTTTTTTACGTGGGTTTTTTTAAATTTTGTTTTTTGCTTTTTTGTTTTCCTTTTCAGAAAATAAGGAAAAAAAACTGCATAAAGCTATTTCAGTTAATACTGATAGAACAGGTTCATATTTGGAGAAGAAATCTCTTTGAGTAGGCTTCCAGGAATTAAAAGGAGCTTGTAATCAGTAGGGAGACTAACTTTTTACATGGTCTGACAGTGATAAGGGGGAATGAACTTATTCAGAAGGTGGGGAGGTACTGGAACAGGTTACCCAAAGAAGTTGTCGATACTCCACTCCTGGAGGTATTCAAGGGCAGGTTGAACGGGGCTCTGGGCAGCCTTATCTAGTGGCTGACAACCATTGATTGAAACTAGATGGTTTTTAAGGTCCCTTCCAACCAAAGCCATTCTACAATTCTATGATAGAAAGTAACAGTGATGAAATTCTACTATGTTCTCAGTTGGTATCAAATCAGAAGAGTGTTGAAAGAGAAACACACTATAAAATAAATAGAAGTCCTGGAAAATAATGCTTAAATTTATAGAGAACTGGTATGTGGTAAATTTTCTATTCCTAGTTAAAAAATGGCTTTCGTGCTGTTGGAACCATGTTTAAAGGTTGTGTGAGTAATTTAAAATAAAGTGATCAGCCATTTAAAATTCTTGTCTGCACTATAGAATAAGATTTTGCATAGTTATGAGATTGCTTTATGAAAATGAATTACTTAAAGTTTTTTAAAGTAATGGAAAATTGAACTGATAAAAGACTGACATTCCAGGATCTTCTGTCTGTTTGAAGATACCTCATCTCCTGCAGATGCTGAGAGTAAGAGTGGAAGGAACTCTTACCCTCAGCTCTCTTACTCTCAGCTCCAGTTACCTAAGAGCTGGGGTATCTGGATGGAGATTCCAAAATAATTCTAATGAAATTAAGACAAAAATAGATAAAAACCGCAGGTGGAGAAAGTGAAAATTACTGATTCTATTCAGCTGCTGAAAAATGCAGGAGCTACCAGAAATACTCTCTGTGTTCACACATTAATGGAAAAAAATAGGACCTCAACACTGAGGGAATTCTGGCATTTGTGTAACCCCTTGTTACTTTCATCTTTGAGGAGTTCACTTGCAAGTACACCATTGTAGTGGAATGCCAAGGTCACAGCCTGAACCAATAGGTGATCTATGTGAGTATGCGAGTGCCTGGAGCAGGTGGGGGGGTTGGAGGGTGGGATTTAGAGCCACCCCTTCTGTCTCTGTGATACTTCCCATGTCATCTGAGTCTGCACGGGTCCCCCTTTTTCCCCCACCCTTCTCTGCTGTGGCACGACTGTACAAACAGGGGAGGGTCACATTCCTCAGCTCAGCCCTTTCTCTAAACTGTTACCAGGAGGGGTGAGCTAATTCCCCTTTGATATCTTTTCCTATAGCATCTATTTCTCAAATAAAGACTCTGTCATTGCCTTCGTTTGCTCTACAACCCTCTTTTACAAGTAGACTACAGTTTTGTCACATCATAAACACTTCTAAATATTTATATTTTGAAGTCTATTCTTGTTTCGGGTCTTTGAAATCTCTGTTGAGCTAATACTGGGTCATAATAATTCAGCCAATTTAGCTTTTAGTACCTGATGAGAAGAGCAGGTGCACAATACTAATGTAATACCTTCCTAAGGAAGAGAAAAAGGCTTTCCACATGCACTTCTGCAAGCTAAATTTACTGTAAACTAAATGTTTGCTGAAAATATGAATTTATACAGAACACAAATCAGAGGAAGATGATTTACCACTTGTAAAACTCCTGGATACATTTTATGAGAAAATACAGTTAATTTAACTTAAGCTAGTGTTTCAAACATCATCTACTCACAATACTGTGTAATAAGATGAATAAAGAACTTTGTTACAGCTGTTAAATATTTGGCCACAGAACAATCAAACTTAATGGTGTGTTTATACCTCTAAAACAATCTATATTCCCCTTTCCCATTCAAAATATTATGTGCTTTGGATTGTGAAAGGGATGTCTGTGAAACTGAGGCATATGAATAGCAAACTGGGGACCGTCTATGGCTAAAACATTGGCTGTTTGAAGCCCTTTTATATCTGTCTATCTAAACAAACCCAAAGCAAACATAACAGATATCTTTGGAAGACTGTTTGTAATTGGGAATAATGACACCTTTATCAAACATCTGCTAAGTATATTCAAAACATTGTTGGAATTAGTTCAAAACTGCAGGATTATTTCAGACATCCTACAATCTCAGATTAAATGTATCATATAGTGAAAATATATGATACGGAACGGAAAAAAACCATCAAGGAAAAGATTCACAAAATAAATATTCCTATTTGTTCCTTAATGGTTTGCATTAGCTCTATGGAGTCTAAAGCAACAACAGTGCGAGATACAACTTTCCACATGAGTAAACAAAGGAGTACTAAAAAAGAAACAGCTAGATTACCAAGAAACATATGTTCTTCTGTTGTTTCTTATTTCCTTCTACTTTTCTGCTTTTAAACAGAGAGAAAAAAATGAATATGAAATATGATAAACTATCAGTAATGAGCAAACAAATATCTTAATACTATTTATGAAGTAGTAATCTTTTATTTCATAATATTTGAAAGGAACAGAGTCAAAAAGAATTATGTATTTAAAATACAAGAGATTTGTTCTAAAAGTACGCCTATGCTTACATTCTCCACTAAAAGTATCAATGGGTCACAGGCCATTTCTGCCCAGTTCGATGACTAATGGGGTAGGGGGAGCCATGGACTCATGCTTGGGGAAAGGGAAAAAGGTAGAGAGATGGGCCCTAAAAATAGAACAGTAGCAACGATCTGAGAAGGAAAGCTAATTTACTTAAAAATAAAAAAATAAAAAATCAGAGTGCAAGATAACACAATATAATACCATGTAATTGGAATTGAATCTAATAAATTAGAGAGAGAACATCCAAAAACAAAAAACAAACAAACAAAAAATGAAGGCCTTACTCTAACATTGAAGTGAGACAAATGCTGCTGGGATGAGCAGAAAGGAAAGAAGAGAGGGGGACGTCTAGTGATCTGCAAACAGTTTTATCTTTCCCTCTGAACGGAAAACGGAAACAGAACAACTCAAAGTCCTCTGGGGTACGTAGAATGTAATTCTTCTCTTCTGAGAACCAAGTACCCAGAACTATCCATGATACATGGAACTGGAGCATTAACTCTTAACTCCCAGAACATTACATGATGTTATGTGGAGCATCAATAATCAAAAAATCATAAAACTATGACATTATTCTAGAATTAGAAATGCTTGAAGCTCTGCCAAGTCTTTACCTTGATCTATAAAGTTTGCACATACAATTCTAGAGGTGAAAAATAAGTGAATGCTAGCTTCAGGTTGTTTATTGGCAGGGTGTTTTTTTTTTTTTTTTAGCAGCGGTGGATTGTTTTTGTTTGTTTATTCACTTAATCATTTAAAAAAAAACCAGTGATTAGAGTAAAAAGAAGCAAATTTTATAGCTTTCCAAAGTTTCTGACATATCTTCATTCTACTTTCTGAAACAAGTAATTACTCTTCTGAATTTTTTTGTTCCTAATAATTTGTTTTTCTTGAAGATTTTATTTCATTTTGCACTTTACTCTCCTCCTATTAACTTTTTTTACAGGACTTACTATTTCTTGGAGAAAAAAAATCACAGGACATCCCAGAAGTTCCTTATTTTCTTTTTCCAAATCTAGCTTTGCTCTTCTAAACTTAATATTCATCACTGAGGTTTACTTTCCAGCTTCCAAATCTTTCCATTGCTTCCCACCCATTGAAAATAATATCTTCTTTAAAAAAACAAAAAAACAAAGTAATCTCTACACTTAAGCATTTATCTGATCATTCTGGCATATTTTAATTCTAGATACATTTCTATTTGAGAACTTTACATTTCTATTTGAGAACTTAATTTATTTAGATATATGTGACAGTTTTATTCTTCTCCTGTTTCAGAGATGTTCCCTTAGTAGGACCCCCTCTTCATATCATTCTACTGTTCGGGAATTTTCCAGTTGCTATCTTTCTTGCCTTCACTAGAAGAGCTCACAGATGCTCCAATCCTTTAGCATATATCATTACTAATTCTACACTAACGACCATTTTGTCTTTCTCTCCTTTGTCCCTCTGTACCTCTGCTCCAACTCACATCTCTAACATTCATTACTCTGGCTTCTGGTAACTTTGTAAGGAAGTCTCATTCAGTAGTAAGAAAATCAAAACTTCCTACCTTTTTAATGAAACCTCTTACCTTGCTCCTTCTCTATTATAATAAGCCTTCATTTTTCTTTCAGTGATACAGACATGCCATGTTTTTTAAAAACATGTTTATTTAAGTAATAAAATGAAAAATCAAAGCAGCTCCTAGTAGAATGGTGCCACATTCAGCTAGCTTAATAAAAAACGATGACTCTAAGAAAAGTCATAACAGTACCCATTATTGTTAACCACTTTTTGAATCTCTTGTGAACCTCTGAGACACTGTAAAAATGATGGAAAATTCAGTCTCAGTTGACAAGCTTTCTTGAGGTGCATCCATTGATAATACAGAGGTCTCTGATAGTATACTCCTAACTGAAGTAGTTTAGCTGGTATTCTACAGCAGAAAACATGAATGACATTCCAAAAAAGAGAGCAACTATGATATAAATCATAGATAAAAGACAATTAGTGCCAAATACCCATTCTTAGTTAAAAAAAGCAGAGATTGATTAGAGAGTTTGAAATTAAATATAAACAGAGCAAGCGAGTAAACAGAGTGCAAGATAAGATTTCTACACTGCTCTTCAATCTCCAAATGTATTACTTGCATTTAAAATATCTGTAACTGCCATAGTTTTTCTGCCTATTCCTTTGACAAAACTCCCTATTCAGGCAACTGTATCTTCTAGCCTGAAAATGTTTGTGGAGGAGGATACATTCAGGAGAAGGAATTCCCACATATGACATATTATTTCACAGAGCTAGCCACAAACAGGCTGTGAACCACAGTATCACAATATTAACTATTAACTTCAAATAGAGGTACTGCTTGCTCTCTGAAAAAATTATTTTGTCTCTCCTATTAAGGCCACTAGAAAAGATTCACAATTTTTAGAGCTGACTTGGAGCTAAACCTAAAAACAATTCTGAAGATTTTTGTTGTTTAAAATGCATAGCATTGCAGTACAAAAATGAAATCAAATAGCAGATTTTCGGTTAAGGAGGATATTGGTAATCCCATTGGAGACATCTAGCAAAAGTATTTCAGACTTAAAAACATAGAAATTACTTTCCAATTGAAGAAGGTTTCAATGCCCATAGCAATCTCAGAGAAATATGTTCTGTGTACATCAAACAATGGCTGTTACAGAATTTGTAAACTGAAAGATGCTGCAACATTCTATTTTTAGTGTATTTTAATGAAGATAATTACCCTGAGGAGAAAAAGGTTCTAAACAATGTTCAATGTAATAATCACAAAGTATTATTTTTATCGTGGTATTTACCCACTGCCAAAATCACTGCTAATGGATTACTTTCAAAATCTTGAGAAGCATAAAATTTTACTGAGTTTGGGTAATCTGTAAAAATCTGATGTTTGTTGAGCCCTAGCCTAAATGCTGCCAAAGGAAGTATAAATCACATACTTTGCTTAAAATGGCTCTTTAACAAAATTCCTCAGTTTGCTGAAGAAGAATTAACAAACAATTGGTTGTACAGGGAGTTCTCTGTTGATGGCAAGCTAATAAATTCTGACAGGTTGAATGGTGCAAAGATAATGGGCTGAACTGTCCACTGACTGTAAAGCAGAAGTTGATTAAGGTTAAGAGTTTAGGAAAACACCCCAGCAAAACTGTATCAAAATGAAGAATTTATTTGATTTAGGGGTTGAATTGCAGAAGTTCAGATTCTTTACTGAACATTGATGTGTTAGCCCACTTCAAACATCTTTAACACTGATAACATTATCTGCTACATAATCAGCTGTTATATTACTATTCATTCCTTTCAATATATAAAATAACTTTGGATTCAATTAGATATTAAGCATTATTATTGTATAATCTCATGGAAAACTTTCAAAACAGAGTGCTTGTAATCAGATTTCAGGATTAAGTAAGACTAACAGAAAGAGTTATCTACCAAAGAATAATTTTTCTTGCAGAGGTATCATCTTGTGTCTTTAAAATAATGACTGATAAAACTTAGACTTTTAGTAAGAAAAATGATCAGATGTGAAAAAGCTGGATGACTTTCATCAGTCCTAGAGTCATTAAAAATTACGTAGGGTTTTTTAGGTAGAAGAGAACGTTTTCCTTCTAGGATTATTCACGTTTAGCTCATGCTTAGAACTTATTAATTAAACGTCTGAGAAATCAGCAATGGAAGAAACAAAATGTACCCTATCGATCATTAGCAGAATGAAAAGCAACTAAAAACATGCTTATTTGTCTTTTTTATTTTTTGGTTATCTTTTAGATGTCAACTGCATAAACAAGCTGAACTGTTCTAGGCAGCAATTTGTCTAATCAGACAAGTCTAAATCCTGTGAATGTTATTCAAGTATCAACAGACCAAGGAGATTTTCTTAGTCATCATTACAAATATTATTAAAGTTCATACACATAAGCCAAAAAAGAAAGGAAGAAAAGTTCTGAACCCAAAAGGTGAATCAATCTTCCTGACACTTCATAATAAAGTTCTGAATATTCTGGTGTACTTATGGATCACTAACATCAGTACAGTACTGACAACTTCCAGAAAGAAAAAAAACTAAAAAAAAAAAACACAAAAAACTTCAAAGAGAAGATGAAGACTGTTTTCAAGGCACAGCTAGAAGGTATGGAATCTTCAGTTTTAACACTGAAGATTAAGCCATATTTTACTGTATTCAAACTATATATTAAGAAAATGTATTCATCTTAAAATAGATGCAACATCATTATATGGTCTTTTTTTTCTTTTAAGAAAAGCTATCAATCACAAAGCATAAAAATATAACATAGCTCCACGTTACAGATTTTGCCTCCCAAAACTTTAAACATTCCAACACATGCAAATATTTTTGTCATAAAGCTCAGTAATATGGTTCATAAGATCCAAGCTAAATTTCAATTTCAAATTGGCAAGTCTTTTGAGAGTTCTCTTCTTAAAATCTTAGGTGAAGAATAGAGAGCAAGTGAATATTTCTCAAATTACTGTATTCTCTTTTTTGGAAAATGAATATGTTTTCAATCTTTGTAAGTGACATAGATATATGACAAAGTGGCTTGTCAGAGATTGATGATATTTTGTAAGGTTGGAAAGGGCATTCCAGCCTTAAAGGTCACTTAGTTCTAACCCCCTTGCTATGGGGAGAGTTACACTCGCAAGATCAGGCTGCCCAGGGCCCCATTCAGCCTTGAACACCAGCCACCTGGCCTTGAACACCTCAAGGAATGGTAGGAATGGGGCCTCCACAACTTCTCTGGGCAACCTGTTCCAGTGCCTCACCCACCTTCTGAGTAAAAAATTTCCACCTACTAAATTTCCCCTCTTTATTTTAAAATCATTCAACCTTGTCTGTCACTATCAGAACATGTAAAAAGTTAGTCTCCGTCTTGTTTATAAACTCCCTTTAAATACTGAATGATGAGGTCTCCCCAAAGCCTTTTCTTCTCCAGGCAGAAAAAGCCTAGCTCCCCTCAGCCTGTCTTCATAAGAGAGGTTCTCCAGTTCTCTAACTTCCTCCAGACCTATGTCTGCTGTACTGAGGGCCCCAGAACTGGATGCATCATTCCAGGTGGTGCCAAATGAGGTCAGAGCACCTCCCTCAGCTAAAAAAGCACTCTTGAATTGTCAGGGATCAAACCCAGGTCCTTCTGCCTGCAAAGCTAGCTTTCTTTCACAGAGCTACATGCCTTGACATTAGACGAGAAACGCTTCCTGTAGAGAACAAGAAAGTAGTTACTGCATTTATAGACACAGTCAGTCTGTACTCCATGACTTCTATGCACAGAAGTAAACAAGCATATTCTGAAATACAGTAATTAACTGACTGAGAGGATAATTTTTAGGCTCACTTTGATGGAGCCAATTCTGTTACGTAGGACTGGAAGCAGACTAGATACCTTCTTGAAATTCCTAGTATGGATATTTCTCTTACTCCAGTAGAATCTGACACATCTGGTATGACGAGAGCTATTAAGATTTTATTCTGAGGGCAGTAAAGCCTAAGAAGTTGAAGGAAAAGGGTGGAACAGATCAAAATTTCCAACTAGAAGTCTCTCTCTATACATTTTAAGTTCCTAATCACCTTAAATTGTTAGCTTTAAGGTCATGCTCATGTGTTTCATTCAGAATTCAAGTGCCATCATAACTCAGGAGATAATTTTCAAGCTACTGCCGTTATGTAATTTCCAAACTGCTGAAGAAAAAAAAACACAGCTAATGTGAAATGTTTTTGCATTGTCTAACAACAATAGAGCTGGAGTCCGAAAAGGCTTTCTGCTTCATACAAGTATTCATGATAATCATTGGCAAAGCATACACATCAGGTAGATTTGACTTGACCATACAACAGGTAGTAACCCCATCTCTTCACAAGAGACAATCTTATCTTCTGAAAGTCAAACTCCTGGAAATTAGGAGGAAAGCACCATTTAGCTTAAATAACACAATAAGGGAAAGGAATCAGTGGAACAAAAAAGTGAAGTCATTTGTCTGTTGGAAATAGTCAAACTTATCTTCTGCCAACCTTACATTTGCCTTTGGAAAAACTCATTTAATAGCATCAATAAGATCTCTCATGTAAAAATTATTCAAAAATAGGGCAAAAGAAGCACTAAAATTGTGTAGCAAGATCACCTGGAAATTAATACAACAAAATACATCCCTGAAAATATAGCAATTAAGGGTCTTTCTGAACTTTGGATTGCAGTTGATGTGCAGAGCCCGTCAGTGCTCAAAGAACATCACCACAAATTTTATTTTGATGAAATGCAGCTGCCTCTATTAATTTGACTTTTGTGACAAGCCAAAGGGGAATGCAGTGTGTTAGAACTGATTTTTATTTTAGATAAATCTATGTATTTGAGTGACTGGCACACAGACATACTAGACATGAAGATACAGTGACAAGAAAAGTCTTCCAGTTACTGCTATTAAAAACATGTGTCTTAGGAACTTCATTTTGAATACTTCGCTTATAGGAAGAGTCAAGTCACTTGAGCAAAAAGTGCCTTGAGCATTTGAATAGAAAATAAAATGTTTGTCTCTTTGTCTCAAGTGTAACTGGCACTGAAGCTAATTATTTTCTTCCCCAGATGTTTAATACATCAATCATGCTATGCTTTTTTGGAGGTGCAGCAATAAGATGAAAATCTGAAGTATTCTTGGGACTTGTGAACTTGTGACAGCATTTTGAATTTCCTGGATATATTCCACTCTCTAAAACCATTTGACTTCTAAGCTCAGTTGAAACACAGAAAAACAAGGGAGACAAAAAAAAAAAAAAAAAAAAAATCAATATAAAGGCTTTTAGTTCCAAGCACAATGGTGATGTACATAGCTGAGCACCACACCTGCAAAGCATATGCCAGCATTGTCTGACTGGGGCATTCCGATTCTTAAAATGCTCATGTTGAAATGGAACAGCATAACAAGAAACATTAAAAAAAATTAAATGCGCTACTTGAAAAACAAATAAGCAAAGAAAAAAGAAAAAAACCATCTGGGGAAATGTCATCCATATCCCCAGCAAAGTGACTATATCTGAAAGACAGCAAGAATCACAGCTTCAAGAAAGTTTTCAGTAAAATGTAAAGTCTTATTAACCTATCCAGGTTTTCCTGGACCAGGCAGAATGAGCTGTTTCCCAATCAGGAGTGCCCAGAACACACAAAAATCCTTCCATATCATGGAGAGGAGAAGAAAACAATAATCAATTAGAGGTCTTTAGAACCCCTATATACACACACATAACAGTGCAAGAAGTACATGCTCTTCACACCCTTCAGCTGGAAAGTTTAATACAAGAATATTCCTGTAAAGCTCAACTGACTTGCTGTTCTCTCTACTTTGCAGCTAGGGTAGAGAGGCTGGTACTTGCTTTCCATCTCAGTTTTTTTGAACTGGAGAATTCTAATGTGTCAAAGACTTGGACATAATGTGTCAAGGACTTGGACACAGGGAGATGCAGAGTGCGCATGTGGATAACACACTGCAAAGCTCCAGCTCCTGGTACATAAATATGTCTTCTTTTTTAGAGTTTGCAGCTCTAAGCAAAGATGTCTAGAGAGCTTCTGGCCAAACCCACTGTTTTCTCTGAAGCTTCTGCAATGACGCAAAGCATACTGAGAGCATGTGAAGAGATTTAAATGACATTATATGCAAATGCTTGGAATAAAGATTTTTAAAGGGAGGCGATTTAATCTACCTGATAGTATCAAATCAATTTCATTTTGGCTTAAGTAGGCAGATATCTTGACTGTTTAAGAAAATACCATACCTTCTTTTGCCTTCACTTTAAAACAGGCAAAGATTACATGGGAGGGGGTAACATCAGCTACAGCTGACTATCACAGCTGTAGAAACAGAACATTTACATTAGCTAAAGGTCTGTTTATTTAATTTAAAGCAAATTAAGGAGGAAACCACCAAATTTGGCAGTAGCCTAGACACCCCACTCTCAACAACAGAAGCGGGCAACGCCATTACTATTCAAATCATCAATTCAGTGTAAAAGTTCAGCATAGCTGAATTCAGTGGGGCAGATAGCTCTGGATTTTCATCCGATAAATAAACTATGACACTGAAATGGAAAAACAGACTGAGAAACTTAGTCTATGTGAAATATTTGTCTTCAAATCTGGTATCTAGAGATGTATCTCACATACTGAGATGCAAGAAAATCTAAACATCTGCAGGCATTCATAAAAAATGAAGTTATTACTCTAAGGAGTGCTGCTCTGGGTAACATAGGAGTAATATAGGGTAATACATGATACACATTTATACTCATGTATGTACACAAAACATTCACATAAAACCTGCCAGTCTTCTGAACATGATCATCAGACATGCTGGTCACACAAAACAGACAAAGCAGTCTGTAAATAGAAGGAACTCTAAGCTTTCCCACCATCAAGTACAGCAACATGTTCTTTCACCAAGCTGAGGGGCTTAATCATTGATTTTTGAATACTTCTAAATAATGTTAAGTTCCTTGATGTCTTGTAGCAAAGAGAAAAATGCAACTCAAGCCCATCTTCTGCTTTCATCAGAATCCAGCATCTTCAGACAAGTTTCTGATTTCAGCTGTATGGAAAGCTATTGAAACATTGTGGAAGAGATGACAACATTTCATTCACTAGTAAAATAGAGAATTTTGGGCTTATTCTGCAAATAACCTCATCAACTTCAGACACTGGAGCAAGAAATGAGAGAAGATGCATTATGGGGCTTATTAGACATTATTTCAACTAACATTTGACATAAATAGTGGAAACATGCAAGAAGTCTATTTTCAGTGATGCTAGAAAATAACAGGCAAAAAAGTCAAGTAAATGGCTTGGTTAAAAGGGATGGTAGAGCTAAAAGAATTTACATGAAATTTTGAATTTTGCTTCTTTAGTGATAATCTGTTCTGTTTAATTTGATGATCTCCATGGTGTACCTAGATTAAAAGATTAGCAAGTGGAGATAAGACCTATAAAGAACTGAAAGGTCCTCAGAGTTATTTTATCATTACTTTTCTCAAATTTTGTCAGTAACTTTCTTCAAAATGTGAAAATTAGAAGTGACAGTATTTTTCAAGGCAGATGACATAAGTAAATTTAAGTAAGCTCAGAGAATTGTAATCTAATAACAAATTGTTAGTTACATTTTCACTGAAAGAACTACTCCGTGGAAGCCAGCAAATAAGGTAAGTCACAGTCTTATGAACTCTATTGGCTTTGCCATCTTGTTGATGCTTCTCAAATTGATATGTTTTGGAACAATTCCAGAAAAAAACAAACCCAACATTTTCTAATGTTTATCTTCAATATACTACCTCATTCAAAAACAGCTGTGCAAACTTAAGAAGGAAATTACCTCTGCACATGATCATGAGACAATATCTAATTACACAGTTCATTTTATTTCAAGCTCTTTCAAGCTCTTCCAAAGAATATTGGACACATTATCTGAATAACTATTCTGAAAAAAAATGTCACTTTATAGAGAAAGGCTATTTGGAGAAAACTCAGGTGTTTTAATTATTCTTGCAACATGCAAGCTACATTTTCATAAGAATTTCATAAGCTAAACAAAAATAATTTTAAAAATATGTAGGAAGATCAAAACTGAGTTGTATATTGACAGGCTCACAGACCATTCACAAAAAAGCAGGGAGAGTATCAAAGTAAGAAATGAAAATATGTAATTATATATAAAATATATATAACAATCAAGACAACCAAGTCTATATAGACACATGGGCTACAAACATGAAAAACAGAATCACAATTTGCCACATTCAGAAAAGATGACTTGCTCAGAAGATAAATTCACAAATTTCTGCCTCAACTCTAGAACACTACAGAATAAAAGAAATCACGTGTAATGGCTGGAGTTCAAAGAAACTTAGTATTCTATACTCTAGTTAGGGAATATATTTATCAATATATAAAGGGATGGAACTGCTTTATTTTAGATGGTCATTTAACAGAAATAGCAGGTCTCCCTCATATCAGGTACTCTAACATTGTGAATATTATATAATATGGGAAGGAATCATATATATGTGAATATTTCATAAAATGTGAATAAATTAAAAACAAACAAAAAAAAAAAAAAAAAAAAAGGAAAAAAAAAAAAACCAACAAAAAACGTGAGGTGATATGTCCTTAGTGGAAGCAACAATCTAGAGTAAGGAAAATTCTTAAGACTCTTCCTTGCCCAGTTCCACAAATTCAGTGAAGCTGAAAAGTTTCCTTTATACTATGCCCAAATATACTGAACTAAGCATGCTCTACACAAACACAACTATCAATGAAAAAAACTAACTGTGCAGTGTCTGAAATTCTTTAAAGGTCTAGGGGCATTCCAAAGCATAATTTTAGAATCATACTAACGAATCATTACTTTTGTAATTACCTTTGTAATGATTCATATCCTCCTTTAAAATACACAAATTTCAGAACTATTATTACTCAAAAGAATTTACAGTGTGTCAGGCAAGAAGACAGTTTAGATCCAGACTGTAGGTGGCTATATAAGTCACTGGTGTCAGAGGAATTAATCTAATTTTTCCAGTCATATCGTGTACTTTATTTGTTGCATCATCTGGATTTTCCTACCTTGATAGCACCTCAGAGTTTCTGATTACAGAAAGTATAATACTCTCTTAATTTACAGGTGATTATTAGAAAGCTATTGTTAGATAGTTCTTTACTTCCAGCAACATTACAGCATGCTGTAGTTTTTAATTTTTTTGTGTTTTCACAATAAATAATTGGTCACATACAATATTTATACTTGTCATATGAATATGCAGAACTGCTACCACAGAATAAATGCTTAATTTGTAACTTTAACAAATACATCTTCAGAGTGGGCTTAAGCTTAAATTAAACATATGGTGGAGCTGCCACCCAGTGTTACTATTGAAAATTCCATTTATTTTATTAGAAAACCTTTTTAAGAAAATAGACAAAAAAAAATGACATGAGAAAATTTGTTATTTGGAAATCTGTTTGCAAAGTAAGCAAATTTTATGTTTTTGAGCAAAAATAACATTCTGTCTAGTTGTCACAAGGATTAGTCACAAGCAATACAAAATACAGAAACAGGTAAGACCAATCTTTGTGAAGTCTGAATCTGATTAAGAAAGCTGTTCAAATAAACACGAGTGCAGAAGTTACTACGAAACTTCGAATATAAGCAGATCTTAGAATCAATTCGCTGTTTTGATGGCAGTCTACAACATTATCCATTCACAAGAAGCATGTGCTCAAGTACCCTAACGCCAGTCAGCATTCTGGTAGCAAAGTCCTGTCACTATTGATTGAGAAAAGTAAAAGGGAAAACCAACTAGAAAACCTTACTTTTTTTTGTGACAAACAGAATACTCCTTACAAAACAAACACCAACAATAGACTTCAAATTCTGTATCTACTGGGATAATTAGACATAATTTATTTGCTTTTTTTTTTTTTTTTGCACTCACATCCCTGCATTTATGCATGACAGATTTAGCTGCATTTTCAGGGCATAGGATAGATATTGATAATTGCAAACAATATTAACAGGATGAAAGTGCAACTTGACTGTATGATTTTTCCTGGATTACAAGGAGTAATTTCAAAAGCAGCACTCACTTTTGAAATGCCGGTATTCTTAAGTGTAAATATAGGATGAACAAAAAGAGCACAAATTCCTTGGAGCATCCAAAATAGTGGGACAAAAGTATGTATGCTAGGCAGACACAAAATGCTGCTGGAAGAAGTGTTGGCGTACAAGACAAGTACTATGCCATAAAAGCTATGAGAATTGAGGCAAGTTTCCAGCAATCAACAAAATTTTCATAGCTGACAAACTTATCAGGCACCATAGAAATTTCAAGTAGTGGGGTATGCTGAATAGGAAAGAGAAAAAAAAAAAAAAAAAAATCGGGAAAAAATTTGAAAAAAAAAAAAACAAAAAAAAAAAAACAGGGATAAGATAATGACAGATTTCTAACAGAAACTGCAAAAATAAACACCCAGTTATTTGCTAAAAACAATGTTTGAAAACCATTCCTGCAAGAAAGAGGAAGAAAATCTGACTGCATTTTGAATCTACTTATTTAACAAAAATTAAGACAAATTTGTATTTCAGAAAGCAAGTTGATTCTGCTGTCTTCTCAGTACTTACCTGTATACAGAGGAGATGAAAAGCTAGAGTACTCGCCAGAAACCACTACCAGATAGCCTTTAACGCCTTAATGAGGAATAGACAGAATGATCTTGTCAGTGAAAGCTGTTTTCAGATGACACCAATACAAAAATGCTGTGGGAATCATTTCAGCGAGCATAAATTACAGAAACGTTGAAGCTGTTCTACTTTATACCTCTATCTCGGTGAAGGAAAGACATGAAAACGTTGTTCAGGCACTTACGATACAATGACCCTGATCAGTAATAAACTTTATTTCAAGGAATTTGGTGGTCCAGCAATCCTGTTCTGACTCCATAGTGTTTGAAACATTTAATGAATTTCTCTGTATAAAAGACTTCACTAGAGACCTTTGGCTAAAGGCAACATCCATAGTAACAGTAGAATTTTAAAACTTATTCAGCTTCAGAGAAAGACAGAAGTAAACATAGCCTACATCTTTGGCTTTTGGTCTGAAGTTAGCTACAGAAAGGAAAGTTAATGACAATTCTTACGTTAAAGTGCTTACTGCTCTTCAGGTTTAAGAGTGTTAACAGTATAGCAGCCTAATTACCCTTGAGCTAGTGTTGCAGCTAAACAAGAGAAAGGAGACTAGCGCTGACCTTGGTAAGAGGTAATTTGCTAATTGATAACAGTAAACCAGGATTTTGCTCTTAGGAAAGGTATATTCTAAAGACGAGGCACACTCCTCAGGCAGTCCAGTCACAGAAAATGTTATTTTGCCAAAGGACTAAGAATTTGATATTTTACTTGGGTTAGAAAGCCCAAACAAGAACCAAGATAGTACATTTTTAATTCTCCCTCTTTATTACAAGAATAGAGAGATGCTAAGCAATATTATGCATAATATATTTAGTAAGACAGTTATACAAAATAAAACAAATACATTTAGATAATCAGAAGCCATACAATATAATAATGAAATAACTGTAACTTAATGCGAAGACTGATTCTGAAAGGATTTGTGTGAATGTTTAGTACCCCTGGAAATTGGACTCCATCCAGAAGGTCCCTTTCAATCCTTTACTGCAAGTGGGAACTGATTCAGTAACCCAGACTCAGGAAAGGTTGGAAGATTTAATATCCCATAATGGAAAAGAACCCCAGTTTCATAAAATAAATTAAAATGATGTGGACCTGAAAGTTAAATAAGTTCTCTTTAGAAGGCAGACACTAGAATTACAGAATACACTAGAATATCCAGAGATGATCTGGAGAAATACTTACTAGTCATTATTTACAGTAAAATTAAGATAGCACATATGAATGCAAAATACACATAAGCTGTTAATAAAAACAGGATTTTTTTTTATTTATAGGTAATTAATTCTTCATCCAAAATGAAATAAAAATACAAGTTACCACGTCATTCACATTTATGCAGACATCAGTATTCCATAATACATAGCTCCCAAATTTTCAGTAAAATCATCTTTGAAAATAAGTATGTAGATTTGTTACTCAAGAACTCGGGCGTTCTTCATTTCACAAATGGCTCATACTTGACAGAAGTGGCAAACAGAGAGGGAAACTCACACCAAATGTTATCTTTCTTTCAGTATTTCTAAAATGAAGTTGTCCATACTATACCTCTATTAGGCTATGAATACTCTCTCACGGCTGAGAATGAAAACCCTTCTTTGCTTCCCAACACAGACAAGAAGAGGAACATGTCCTTAAGCATCAGGTAAGACTAAGAAGTTAAAAAAATTCTCACTGCTTAAGCTAAAGAAGAGGTATACATCAAATGAAATCCATAGCTACTACCATTGGAAGGAGGGGGAGGTGTTGTTGGACGAACATCCATGACTTTTCCCTCCCAAAAGCATACAAGACACAGCTAATGAAACTTCATCATGTAACTGTGTATCAGCTTTCAAAACTGGTTCTTGTATTCATACCCATTCATTACTTTGGCCAATGGCTACTGCTGTCTCATCTAGATTATGTGATAGTACTTACTGCTGCATTGTAACATGAAACTGATACTCAAATTCAGTAGGAGTGGGCTACTAGCAAAAGCAATGTTACTGATCTCACACATTACCAAGCAACAAGAGGAGATTACCTTTGTCAGCTCAAGGGCTAACTGAGAAGCAGTTGGTTTTCTTAACCTTGCATCTGCGCCTCAGAAAACAAAGTCATTCTGATAACTAGAGTTTCTATTTCGCTCCTATGTTTTTGCTGAAATAGAAGTAGCTCATGTAGAATGGCATATCCATTAAACTAAATGGAAAAGTTACATATCCTGTCCAACTAGAACAAAGTCAATAACTTAATAACTATTCTTCTATAATTAGCATACTGCATGACCTTGTACCTTGCTAGGTCATTTATTAAAAAAAAAAAAGAATGAGTTTGGAATATTTTATTTCTGGTGCAAGGTGTTTTTTCAAGGAAAGTCTGCCTTCTCTTTAAGGCTAATGAATGTTAAAAAATAAAAATCTATAGGACATGAAGCTTCGTACATTTATTGGTCATTTATTGCTACAAAACCATTTAGAAACAACAGAAGTCACTATTTAACAAAGCTATAAACAGACTTGTTGTTTACATCTCAGTTTCGGATCTACTTGTAGAACAGGTTAAAGTGTGCAGCTCGTTTACCACATGAATTGAAGGTTTTAAGGCACACATTGGTTTGGTATGTCATATCCATCTTTAAAACTAATGGAGGAAAGAGAATAATAAGAACTATAGTAAGGAAAGAACCCTACTCGTCCTACTCAGCTGTAATGCTGCCTTTGTGACTTCAGAAGATTTTGAAAGATCTTCAAGTAGCAATATTTGTATTATTATGTCAAGCATTTTTAGCTACACGTTAAATATATGTTTGTGTTTGTTTGTTTGGTTTTTTTTTTTGTTTTTTTTTTTTGTTTGTTTGTTGTTTTTTTTTTTTTAAATTAAGCAAATATTAAAGTTGTGTTCTGTTATCCCGAAGAATTCTTAGTAACACCCACCTTCCTGAAACAGAAATTAGGAATCACTATTCAGGAGTGCAAAGTTAATGTGGAATTTGAGGCAGCTCATCGTTATGAGAAGAAAAACTATCAACAGCAAGGCTGCCAACATCTTTACTCAGGCTGCAGAATTAGACTGTAATGCATAACACTACTACAGCAATTGTTATCATCCTACCAACCTTATTATACAAACAGGCTGGACACTGTCCTATTAGCATTGGAAGCCCACCATCAGTAGCACTACTGTCAACAAACTAGACCTTCTGCTTATGGCTTTGGCTAGAAACACTTGAAATATCAGTAACAGGATAGGAAAGCAACAAATAAAAAAGGAATAATAGAAGCAGATACAAAACGGATAATTAAGAGATTAAAGATGTAAAACCATTTTAATTAAGAAGAAGGAGAACCCTTTCAAAAACAACTAAAAATGGCCAGAAAACAGTATAGTATGTAAGTAAGCGTTGGCAGCAGCAAACCAGAAGAAGCACTACCGCGAAAAACTTACAAATGCAGAAACTTGCAGAAGGCATACATGGCTGACTTTGACAGATATTTTAGTAAGAATGGAATATTAATTATTTGAAATATTCATCTCTATCTTTGGTCACTGACAGGATGGTGCCATTTAAGCAATTTTCTGGAAAACCCTTGATTCAGTAAATTATTCATCAAAACCACTCTGAGAAACAGCTTTATTTAAACTGCATTTTTATACTTCATTCTGTTCAACAGTTTCCAGGGTTTGGTGTCTCCTCTAGACATTTTCTCCCCTCCCAGTCAGCTTACCATTTTTAATACCTGAAGTTATTCATGTCTGAAATAATGCCATCAGCACCTCAGTTTTCATCAGAACCCTGAATTTGTGCTACAACTTGATCTTCTGTAAGTTATCTCTTGAGTCAAATACTTGTCAGGCTACCCATTTTCTCTCAGGACACAAAAACAAGTCCAAGGATCACCTGAAATAAAACCAATAATTCCATTAGTTTGAGTTCACAACAGGAGTTTCATTTATTAGATTAAATGACAGCATTAGATATGCTATTAAAAATTGTCTTAAAAACTAAGAAAACATCATCAAGAACAATCATATTCTGATAAGGCTAGTGAGATCTCACATCTGATTATCAAAAGCTGGTTCCCAGTTTAAATAGAAAATTCATACTCTGCAAAACACACTGAGAGGAACATTCTTCAAGCATGTTCTTACACTGCTCAGAGTATATAATTTTATAGAAGGACAATTTGGAAACCTTCTAAGTTTATTTCTAATAGTTAATACCTCTAATTTTGCAGTGGTCATGCTATTTAACAAATACCAGATTTAAGGTAGTATAGTATTAGATAGCTATGTTCCTTAGTTCTTGCATCAAAGACTCCACTGATCTTAACAAATTTTGATTGGGGATTATTCTCCAACACATTCTTTTGTGCACTTTCTTTACTGAACTGTTTGGACATAATGCGGATATGGCAGACTTCACATTCAAGTTTCTCCTTTTTCATTTCCATCTCATTTGGAGAAGTAGTTAACATACACTTAACTTTAAGCATGAACAGAATTAAATACATCTTGCTTCTCCAGGACTGTGTGGCCTGACGAATTTCAGATTTCCTCTCCACCTTCTTCAGTAGAACTAAAAGCTACAGATCTATTATCAAAACATTTGGGCCAAGGAAATGGGAAACCAGGAGAAGGTAGATACATCTAGTACAGAAGAGAGCTGGGAGAGAAGGGTATGAATGCATCTTTCTGCCCTGATGCATTAAGAGTTGTTTACAAGCTTGGCCACTAGCCCCCTGTTGCTACTGAGACAAGAAACAAAAGAGCCAGAATGAGGCTAGTGGAGCTATTATCTTGCCAGCTGTCACAGAAGTTTTCTGGAGGGATAATCAGGGCACATTTAGACATCAGTACAAAAAATATCCAGAAGTGGCAAACCACTGGACCAATAAAACAGTATCAAAAGGAAAAGAACAAGAGGGACAACAGCTCTTAAGAGAGCTTTATTCATTGGCCTTAATAGTCCAATCCTACAATCATTGAGTATCCAGCCCCTCCATCACCAAAATTGTAGGTGTGCATTAACTGACATTTTAATGCACTGAGCTTCAAACTAAACTTCATAGTTAAAGACCTACAGCTGCTCCCTCACTTTGTTCTTGATGCATTGCTTTTCTTGATGTGGGTAACAGCAAAGGCATAAGGATACTAGCAGTCACTGACAGGAAAAACTACTAGTATTTCTCTGATCTACCTTCTCCTAAATCCACTTATTTCATAATTCAGGGTGGAACTTCTGCTGAATGACCCTATTCTAGATTTATGAATGTTAGCAATGGGAAATGAAACATATTAAGATAATTTACAGCAAATTTCCTTTTAAGATGAGCTATTCTCATTCTTCTTGAAATGAATTAAAGAAAGCACATCAATTTGAAGTTTAAGCTGCATGGACATACTGTCAAAACGTGGGTATTAGAATCCTTATGCCTTGAATGTTCCCCTCAAAATTTCTTTCAAAGCTGAAAGATCAGACATCATAAACCAAATTCAGTCTTTGTAGACCAGCATTAAATTGCAGCTGTTCCCTTAAGGACTGAATTGGTGTCAGGTGCCTGTCAAGATTAGAAAGCCACCATTAAAAAAAACAGACCAGAAATATAAAACTTATTACAATTCAAATACATTAAATAAAAGAGAATCCTACCAGTTGCATCATCAGCTTCTTTGTCTAGAAGAGCATCTACTGAAGCCATGCTTGTGACTATGAAGGAGTTTGTAGTATCAGAAACTCCTCGCTTGCTGAGACAAACTTCTTTGAGATACTGACTCCTCTGCTTTGATCAGTGTCTTTTACTAACCTTCTGACTGACAAGAAGGTTATACCACTTGTTGAGAAGTTTTTTTTCCTAGTCTACTACTTCCCAGTGCATTTTTTTTTAAACATACATCCACAGGTTCAATTTGCAGAAATCTTCCAAATATATTTTTATATGCAAAGATGAATCCCCCACCAAATCCACCTTTTTGACAAAGTATTAAATAATCCTCATTTCTGTTAGTCCTTTCTTGCAAAAAAAGAAGAGTGTCTTCAATGAGATATTTTCTTCAGGAGGTATCTTCTGTTCCTCCCTGACCTTTCTCCAGTGGAATTTTCATCCTGAGTCCTTTATCCTCAATAAATGTGCCAGCAAGACTTATTAACATAGGATGTTATAAAGTTCATAAAGTCAAAAGTTTCTTTATTGTTATAGCTCTGTAAAAAGTTGTATCTGTCTTTATAATTTGCAAGTTAAAAATTAATTGTATATGTAAATTAGATTATATTTTTTCAATGTTATCTCTTCTTGAATAACCTGAATTAGTGATATTAAAATCAGGACACTCCTTCCTACTCACAGGGTTCTGTAAAGTGTTGTGTTTAGATTTACTCACCTGAGTAAACACTTATGAATTCAATGCCAAGATTAACAGCAGCATTCACATAAATGAAGTTGCAGGTAACAGATTTTTGCCAGATTAGACAAAAATAGTTTGCACATATTATTGAGGCTTATGTCAGTTAAGTGTCAGTTAATCCACGTATTAAAGTGTCAGTTAATCCACGTATTAAGAACCTTTCCTTCGAGGAAAAGGACTTGTAACCTACCTGATCAGGTACTTCAAAGTTACTTTTACTGTTTTTTTTTTGTTTGTTTGCTTGTTTTGTTTGTTTTGTTTGGTTTTTTTTTTTTTCCCCCACTCTAACACAGACAAATTTCCCATCATATACTAAGTATTTATTTGTTTTCAATAATTGTTTATTTCAGAGCATAGAAAAGTATCTAGTCCATATTCCAGTCTAAAATAATTTGTATTCAGAAGAATGCTCTTCTCCTAGCTGTAGGAGAAAACTGTTTCCAGTTTGCTGCAGTTCATGACAGCCACTGTGACAGAAAAGGCAAGAATGAGAGATGCAGTAAGAATGAGCAAGTGAGCATGTGTCAAGATTCAAGAGGGATTATACAAAAACTACTGTAGTGAATATGCACACACAGAAGACCCCATGATTCAGTTATGTTTCCAGAGAAGAGGCACCACATTTATTTCAGACTTGTTATAACAGACATTTCTGGTAAACTCCCCACAAAAGTGGAGAAGTTCATACTTATTAAGGGGGAGTAGAATAACACCTTTTTTTTTCCCCTGAAATAACCCCAGTGACGTGGGTAACTCTACCCTTTCTCTCTTCATCAGAAAATCTCAAGAAACAAAGGTTGTCAAATGCTGACTTGACCTGCTTGAGTCTGATTCTCATCTCATGATGAGTATCACACAGTGTAGCCCTATCAGCTTCGGTGAGAGCAGTTTCTGTCAATGAAAGCAAGAAGATACAGCTTTTGGAATGCAGATCAATAGCAACCACAGGGGGGGGGAACTCAGCTTGCCTTCATTCTGATATTGTATTTTAGTGCTCCTGTATTTCAGCTGAATGAAAGAAGAGTACAATCTACTTGAATTACCAGGCTTAGCCATAGAAAGTTGTGTGCCAGCTTCATTCTCACAGCTTGTAGCAAAGCCAGGCATCAAGTTCCCCCTCAGATGAATTTTAAACCACTGGCTACCAAATAACTTGGCAGCCAGTCATGACTAGAAAAAAGTAAAACCAGTATCTCAGTTGTCATGGAGTGAAATCCCGCTTTCATTAACAGCACAGCTCCCTTCATGCACTCCCATATTCTTTCAGTGAAAGATACGTGGAGTTTTGAGCGCACAGAGCTGGTACACGTGCACAGCAGCTGGCCTGATGTGATAAAGCAGAATGAATCTGAGGAAGTTCCTGCCTGTCAGACCAATAATCCACAAACTAAGAGGGATTTAAGCAGTACACATCACAGAATCTATCCTGTCAAAACTACAGGTTTTTTTCAGAACATGCTTAAACCTGTTTTCTGTCAGACGTCTCCGATTCCACAAAGACTTGGTATCATAGCAAGTAGGAGGTGACCAAAGAACCTGAAACACGTGTCTGTTTTTCTTCTGAATCCTGCAGCGTCTGTAATTCAACATTCGGCTTGAAGCAACAACCTTACTACTGCAAGCGGACACTTTCTCTAACTAGAAGCAACCCGATCAGAATAGTATGAAGACTAACAGCGAGTGTCAGAGCAGCATCCCCAGCACCGTGCTCAGTTTCGTTCTTAGAGGCTTCCATGCCTTCCCCTTCTGCTTGCGAGGTGGGAGCCGCCGACAGCTAAAAATAGCACCGCGATTCGGTGGCTGGCGCTAAAAATAGCTGCAGCAGCCAGGGAGCGAGGCGCGCCGTCCCGGCACCCGGCACCGCTGGGGCTCGGGAGGAGCCCGAGGAAAGCCCGTCTCCATCCTGTGAGTCGGGGCAAAGTTATTCCCACAGAACAAAGCGGCCCCCGCTTCCCCCCACCCCAACCCCCGGCGACCCTTACCCGCGTTCCGCAGTTTCTTGTTGCGGTACACCGAGAGGATGACCAGCAAGTTACCCAGCAGATCCACTACGATGGTGAAGATCAGGATGGTGGCTAGCGTGGAGGTGACCCAGGGCTGTCGGCGCGGGGAGCCCTCGGCCGGCGGGTCCCGCGGAAGAACGGTGCCGTTCAACTCGCTGCCGTTCGCTCGCATCCCGCCGCCGCTTCCCCGGGCGGGAGAGAGCTGGCCGTGCTCCCTCCTGTCTGTCGGCGCCCGGACGGCGGCCGCCACCCTCCGCCGCAGGGCTGCCCGCCCTAGAACGGCACGGAGCCAGCCATTGTGCTCCGCCTAAGAAGTTTCCCCAAAGTGTGCACGCAGGGCGGCGGGACACTTTTATAGTCTCCCCCGCCCCGCCCGCCGCCACCGCTGCCGCCAGGTGACACCGAGCCGCCCCCGCGCCAACACGTGCGCGGCCGGGGGATTCCAGCTGCCGGGCGGCGGCGGCGGCGCCACAGCGACCTCCCGCGGTCCCATCCGTCCCCTCCGCTCCCCGTTCATTCATGGCGCTGGGCTCCCCCATTCATGCGCACCCCGCTCCCCATTCATTCATCCGGCCCTGCCGCCCATTCAGAGTCGGCTGTTTCATTCAGCGGCGGGGAGAGGGATCGATGGGTTCGCTGTTCGTGCTGTATAGCACTTGGGCTTTTTTTAGTTCTCGTGGTTAACGCATCTCCTAATTAGGTGCGGGCTGAATTCTCCTCCCCTTCTCCCCCATATGTAGGTAACGCTGCACTAGCAGAGTAGCGCGAGTGAGGCGAGGTCTCAGAGCTGCTCCCGTTGCTATAAAAAGCTCCTCGCTGCAGGCGGGCCGGGGACGGCACGTGTTCCGCTGCACGGGGACGACGACGCTGCCTGCAGCCCCCGCGTCCCCCCTCCCCTTTCCCACCCTTCCCCCCCAACCCGCAGCGCAGGGAGAGCTCGCGTGGGCTGTGATCGCCACTCCCTAAAAGCAACGCAGAGGAAATGGGGAGTCACTTTGTGCTCCTCGTTGAGTGCGCGTTGCAGAAGAAAATGGGCAGACTGTAAACGAGGATTCTGAGTCTTACAGTATTCTGAGCACATCAGGCAGAGAAACTCTCCCACTGAAGGCAGCAGGGGCTGAGAAAGGAACTGGCTGCGCGCCGCGCTTCACAAAGCACAGATGTGCGGGAGAACACCGGGCATTTCCCAACTCCCCCCCCCAGTTCCCCCACCCTCGGCTTTTTACCAGGCTGTGGCGGGAGGGATATCCGAAACCTCGGGGCTCCATAGGGCTCTGCCTCCGTCGCTAGATCAGACCTGCCTGTTCGGTGGTGGAAATGTTATAGCTACAACGGCAGTGGTGATGAATAATTGAAGCCATCGTCAGGAGCATTTAAAAACATTTATTGCGGGTTTTTCACTTACCGGCCCTGCTCAGGAGACCTCGATAAAAATAGCACTGTCGGCAACTCGTACCTCCGAGGCTGCAGTGGCAGCACTTCCCTAAGGGCTGCCCCTTCCTGCAGAGTCCGGAGCTCTGCAGCTTCTGCAGGAGGCTGTTTGTTCCCGCGAGGAGCGCTGGTTTGCTCGATTTCGACATCCCCTCACCCTTAGTGAACGAAAGACGCAGAGAGATGCACGGGCACCACAGACAGTCCCTCCGGTTGCTCTCTGCAGAGCAAAGCTAGAAGTAGAGGGAAGATTGTCGTAGGTGCCGTGGCACTGCAGCCTCTGGGCTGGGGATTGAGCATACATTGGGCCCCCACCCCTTTACAGATGTTGGTACATTGAAAGAAAACAACTCTGTGTCCTTGTAGGTGCATGAAAATAGGTTATCAAGCTGTGGGAGAAGATTAAAATTAGGGAGAGCTGGCAGCAGGGGGCCATCAGATCCAGGTCGGACACGTGGAAACAGACAGCTGCCTGGTCCTCAGCAGACCTCCACGGGTGTTTCACTGGACAGGGGGGGGGCAGCCCAGAAAGACATGTGAAGTTTCACAAGGTCAGATATTTTTAATCAGAAGGCAGAGTGGTGATGAGGATCAGCCCAGAGTTTAGATGCAAAGAAAGGGCATCTGCACCATGAGGGGGCTGCTGACATTTTTCTCACTGCTGGGATGTTCAGTCACATGTTTGCAATTTAGACTCAGAAGGGTTCAGAACCTCCCCTCCTCTTTGGCTTGTGACAAGAGTACACACTGGCCACGAAGTCCACTTTTGCTGGTGAAAGTAGTGCTGAGGGAAGGCTGCACCTCTACAGCTACATGAAAGGAGATTGTAGTGAGGTGGGAATCAGCCTCTCCTCTCAGGTAACAATAGAGCGAGAGATAATATCCTCAAGTTCTGCTAGGGGAGTTTCAGGTTGGATGTTAGGAAGTTTCTTCTCAGGAAGAGTGGTGAGGTACTGGAACAGGCTGCAGTCACCATCCCTAGTGGTTTTCCAGAAACATGTAAATGTGGCACTGAGGATATGGTTTGGTGGGGATGGACTGATAATTGAATTAAATGACCTTCCTGGTCTTTTCCAACCTTAATGATCTCTGAAAAGGGAATTAAGGAGGTCCCACAAGAAAACCCTGCGGAAGCTAAGGATGACAGAAGCACCAACAGGGGAAAATGTATAGTTGGAAACTTTGTGTTTCTTTCACAAAAAGAGGTTCCATGAAAATTTCTGGCATAACTAGAAATATTATTCTGGGAATATACTCATAATTGTGGGAAATAAGAAATTTCCTACCAATATGTTCCATCAGACTACATCCTTGTCAGTATTAGCAATCCTTAGCTAGTTAGGAGACAAGTGTGAGTACAAAACCTAGCCAGAGGAAACCACAAGATCAGCAAAAGTGACACAGACTGATAGGTGATATCAAAGACAACAAATGTGATGGTTTCATCAGATAACTAAACAGATTAATCAGAGGTCCTTCAGGAAAGATTCAACACCTTTAGTATTGCTCATTAGTCAACTACTTTTTCAAGCAAACACAGCGCTTTTCAAAGAGACAAGTAATTGTTCTGAAATTTTCTCTTGTATTTGGAAAAAATGCAATACATGCAAGGAAGAGAAATACCACTCTGCCTCTATGTACCTGTGTACTTCAGGGACAATGATGTGTGAGAGAGCAATTCTGCCCTCACAAATGGAGCCTGAAATCTTTTCTGAAACTGCCAGTGAAGATATCCAGTGTGATGACATCCATATTGTAGTTAATATTATTCTGGACATGTAAAAAGGGACTTGTTTCACTTAATTTGTGTTTTGAGAAAAATGCTGGAGAGGTGATGGAAGATCATGAGACATTACTGAAGTCAGTGGCGAGCAGTACTGCTAAACTCAGTCTTGCCTGCTCCAAAAATTCAGCTAACATTATCTACATATTGTGCCTGCTCATTCATCCTATTCAGGGTTGATTGTGTTCATTTGATCTGCCAGCTTATACATCCTCATGGCAAGATGTATGCATGGGTGACTGCTTATCTCACAGGTAACATCTTGCAGCTTTATTTAGGATTGATGTTCTCTTTCTCCACACATCCCTCTCTTCTTGCAGAGAAATCCAGTTTGTTTGTCCAGCTTTGTTCTGTTCTTCATGCTTACCCAGAGAAATCCTCTCCACTTTTGAACCAGTCTCAATGTAATTTCTGCATTCCCTGTAGTTCATTTCACTTCCATTCCTGAAGCCTCAGCCTGGTATGATAAGACAGAGGTATTTATTGACATGTGATCTCTGCTTCTTGAGAGGATGCTGATTCATGGTAGTTACTACTATCTTCTGTAAAAAAAGAAACCTCTAACATCTGTACAGAAAAGATGAAGATAAATGATAAAACAAATAAATGGAAAACAAAACAAAAAGTCCTGCTAATTAATCCAACGATAAACATCACTCAGTACACAGAGTTGCTAAGGGGATACCATTTTAATGTATTGGCTTAGAAGTGTGACATCAGTAATTCATGTTTTAAAAATATTTCTGGTTCCTTTGAAACTGTTTTGCATTCTAAAACAAACAAAAGATAATTTGCAAAGTAAAAGTGCCCTACAAAGACAGCGTGTATGGTAATGAAAGACAGTAATCTGAAAATCTGGAAGTTATGCATTGAGTCTGTACTCAGAAAAATGTTAAAGACAGTTCACATGAGTGTAATTATATGCACAGTGTTTCCAGACTAAGATCCTGTAAAAGGTTCTATTTAATATAAGAATTTGTAGTATTTATAGCTCAATCTGTGATACAAAACTTAATAATCTGATGAAATAGCATGATTTGTTTTACTGCCAGGGAATTACATCAGAGCTATTGAAACTAAATTGTACAGAAACTTAAGGAATTACTTGTTTAGGGGATAAGTGTTACCAAATTGTTAATGGATATTTTATTAGTTGTCTTTAGCCTCCACAGAACATACTGAACCTTTTGAACCTGTAAACAAGACGTGAGATTTTCTCAAATTTAGGAGTTTCACTCTGCTCATGCCGTTACTTTGCTGCATAATATTATGATAGAAACGAAACATTCAGAATAAGCTCATAAAATCTTTATGCAATTCACAGCACACTTTTTTTTTTTTTTTTTTTTAATCCCTCTTGAGTGTTCAGGGTATGTAAATAATAAGTATGGTGTCATAAACTGGGATTCTAATGTTTACACTACAGTACTTGTTACCAGACTCATTACATTTTTCTTTCTATAACTTTTATTGCCATAACTTTCTTGCCATTAATTGTAGCTGTAGAGAAAAAAAATTTCTTAACTTCATTTTCTTTGTAACATCACCATTTTTCAAAGCTTTTCACTCCATATTTTATTGAATTTGGAAAAATACCTTTTCCAGCTTTTCCACTTTTGTTCTTCATGCTTACTCACAGAAATCGTCTCCTCTTTTGAATCAATCTCAATGTAATTTCTGCATTCCCAGTAGCTCATTTCAGTTCCAATCCCGAAGCTTCAGCCTAGGATTATAAGACATCTTTTTTTCTTTCTAGAAAGAGATATATGCTTATTTTTTTGAGGTTATTATAGTCATAAAGAAAAGATGATACACCCAGAAAGCCACTCTCACTTGTACACTCCAATAAACAACTGGAAGTAGCCCCAAGACAACTTACTGAAGTGAGGGAAGCAGAAATCATCCTGTTTTCTCAAGGTTTTTAGTGCCCAAAGGATCAAGTTCGCACTGATTTGCATTCAGCATCCTACCGGATCTTTTTAGATTTTGTTGGAGCGAATAATGAACAAAGCAGCAAGCTTCTTAACTCTGAAGTTCCAGTTCCAGGCTGATTGTGTTCCTTCTGAAGCCACTGATTTCAGAAGGACAATGGGCAAATTGTGCCACAAATAGTAGATAGAGAACAAGAGCTTATCTGCATTTTGTAATGTGAAAATTCCAGGTCTTTGTCACTTTCACAAACCAAGGAAGTGGAAACAATGCCAGTGGGAAGTTAACATCATTAAGAATGGCAATGTGGGAATTCTAGAAATAATTAAACCAAAACCCAAATCTGGCAATTAATGTCTGCATTTTGTTTAATGCTTGGCATTTTTCTTCAAATCTAGTATTCTTCCAGGATTGAGCATTTGCTTGATTAATTGTGACTTGACTGATTTAGCTAAGTAGTAGTAAGCCCATTTTGTGTGGCGGCACTTTTTAAAATTAGTCTTTGCTAATTTTTGCTTATTTGGCATTCTATTATATGTAGTTATCAGTTTTTACCAATAGCAATTACTACAAATGAATAGTAATTAGTTTTCAGTTATTGTTTTTAATTATGATATTTTCAAATACTTTTAGTTTCTTGAAGAAGAGGGGAAACTTGGTTTTATGCCATTTTAAGAAAGAATGACAGCAGATCAAATGAAGTGTGAATAATACACAACCAGCATGTAAATTATGCAGGATTACAGTAGATTCTGGCTACTCATCATGTCACTGAGGAGAATAAGCAGCCGTATGGGAAGGACTGAGAGAAAATTAGTTCAAGGAAAAGATACAAACTTAGGGCTATCTAAATATAAAAAGAAAAACAATGCTAAAATTTGATTTTATTTTTTTTGTAATATCTGAAGAAAGAGAAAAGGATAAATGGAGAACATTTTGCCCTGTTGCAAGAGATTGAATGGAAATTATTTTAGAAGTAGAAGTCGTCTTGACAAGTAGTCCCTTGTCATTGATTGTGGAGTCACAGAAGTAGTCTTGAATAAAAACAACTCAGTGAAAATAATTCCATCAAAGTTGTAGTTGTTTTCATGGAAATAATTGTGCATAAAGCTCATAATTTTATAACGGAAAGTTCTTTTCTTCATTTAAGAGAACTGGCTTAGAAGAATCACTATGAAATTATCTAAGGTATTTAATTATTCTGTGATAGAACCAACCTAACTGATTTCTGACTTATTCTCCCATTTATTTGTCCACCTACAGATGGATGCCTTACATATAGTATCCACAGGGCACTGATTACAATACTCAACTGTCCCTATAGCTGTGAAGATTATCGAAAACAAAATTTTGTTTGAACTTAAATGCAGATGCTATTCAGAAATAATATTGAATGCAATTCAAGCTATTGCATGAGCATCAAAACTAATGAAGCTTGGTTTTGCCCAGATTTCTGAGACTTTCTAGTAAGCCATTCTCATCTTCTGTACTCCATGACATTTGGATTGCTGTGGCTAACTGGAAGTTACAAATAAAACTGCAGTAAAACCAGATATGTTACAGTCAAGTTGTTTACCTTTACTTCTGTTGTCTTGCTAGTTTTTATGTTGCTTAAAACCCAAAGAAAGTCTTTTTAATTGAAACTGGTAAAAGAAGCAAGGTGTGGGAGAGATGTCATGTATGATTGCATAATTTTTTTTTTCTAAGAATATCCATTTAAAACTCCCCCTCCATACTCTTAGTCTTACATATCCCATTTGGTTTGCTGTATTGCTCTCAAGACCTGTTTCTCAAATGTACTAACGGTCTGTAACTAGTATTTAATTTTGGCAAACTACTAAGTTCAACATATCTGATATTGGTGCTTGATATGTGTTTGAATATGCTGGTATCAAAGAGGCTTCAGCTTTATACTAAGGACAGAAAAAAACTTAGGTCATATTTTAGCCTAACACTATGTCACTTGATCTCTGTATAGATTAGTCCTCCTTCTGTAAAATTGAAATAATTATACTCTCATTTATAGAACTTCGTATTTGATACAAAGAAGACCAAAACAGAAAATGCTTTGGTTTTCAGTTATTCCATCGTTATACTGAAGAAACACAACCTACCTTCAACAGAAGGGGAAATGTCTCTTGAACCTAGATTGTTTTTTAGGGAGGAGTGCTGTACAGCTAGAAAGCCTCTTCACAAGTTGGGTGGATTCAGCTTTTCTTTTTGTATGTGACTATTGGTGTACCTGTGAATACTTAGCCTGGTATTGCTAAGAATCTGCCAGAAGTAATTTTGCTTCTTTGTGATTGAGCAGAACACATCTATGCTCTCTGAGGCATAGTTTCTTGGACCAATTTCTCATTTGATCTTACTCCTTGTAGACCAAGACTGTGCTTTCTCTGAGAACACAAAGTAAGAATTAAAAGAATAATAATCAGGTCAAAAATATAGAGACCCAAAGTAAAGATAAACTACTTATTTTGTTCAGAGAATTGGTTTTAGCTTGCAGCGAGAACAATCATAGGTGATCACAGCTGGCACTACTGGAAGCTCAACTATTTGGTGTATTTTACTCATGTTTCTAAGGGGAGTCTGTTTCATCTCAAGAGTACCTGTATGGTTTCTTAACAATTTTTTAATACTATACTTAGATGCTGTGCACCTGCCTAGCAGTAAAAGTTTAAGAAGTATTTTAATTTTAGATTTCTGATGTATACTGAGCAAGGCAAAAAAGAGAAGAGATGCATCTGGAAAATAGAACAGTGTGCTTAGAATAGCTAATCAACAAATGAAGGTTTAGTATTAACAAATGCAGGCACAGCTCAATTAGCATTACTTACAGCATCATAAAGATGTACTAAAAGAGGCTAAAGTGTGTACTGGCTGTACTGGCTGCCAAAACACCAGCTCTTCAAGGGCCTAGATTGTGCAGGTTAGCAGGTGCAGTAAGTCCTGTCGAGTGCAAGTTCATGATCTGAACAATAGCTGGCCACATTCACAGTTTCATTTTAGTCTCCAAAAATCAATCCTACATATCTCATTGTGTTCATGTTATTGCTCTAGAGAGCTGCTTTTCAAATGTGCTGAGTGACTTCCAACATCTTTTTCTCACAAATTGCTGAACTGATCATATCCCAGACTGGAGCTTGCTATGGGCTTGAATGTGCACCTTGCACATGCATCTGGGGTGAAATAATGAAAACTCATCATGCATGCTTAGCTGATATGGATCACAAACTGTGAAAAGCTGTATTTTTTTCTTCTGCTTGTAATCTCATAACTGACAGAAGGTGCCAACTACTTCATATGTCAACACTTAAAAAATACACCTCTTAGAACATTCTGGGTATGTTTGTTCTATTGAGTGCTGATCTGTTTAGTAAGAAGCTAGAAAAAATGACATCTGTTGCAAGCTAATTTGAACCTAGAATATTTTGTCTGTTTGAAGCTAACAATAGATGAACTTTACATGTTTGAACTTCTTTTTAATTGGAATGAGTAATTTTTAAGATAACAGGGCTGGACACAATAATTCCTTTACATAATTAATTTGCATGTTCACTATGTAATTAGAATGCCAAGTACCTTTGAAAGTTAAAGTCCTTAAGGAGAATATAATCAGTCTATGGATATCAATTTATACTAGAATCAGATTTTAGCTCTTGTTCCTGATGTATGAAATGAGGTGGTTTTTTTTGTTGTTGTTTTTTTTTTTTAATATTATCACAATACAGCAGCATTGGGACAGGCTGCTAAGCTACGCAGTCAGAGAAAGTTATCATGATTTCTGAGTTGTTTTATTTGTAAAAGGAATTTGTATTGCTGCCACATTATCTTTTATTAGAATTTAACCTGATACAGAAGGATTAATCCTGTTCATTGTTCTGAAGAGGGGAAAAGCAAAACTAATACATTCAAATTATTTAAGAAGATAATGGCAAGAATGAAACCTGTAGTACAATTATATGACCACTAAAGGGAAAAGTCCTGCACTTTAATCTTGTACAAGGAGACATTTATCAGCAAATTCATCTGGATTTCTTATACCCAGAAAATGAGTCAGTCCCATAGAAGCTTCATTTTTAGGGCAAGCTTCTTGGCAAGCCTGTTTTGACAAACGAATCCATAACTGCCTTAGCAGGATTTGTTACAGATGCAGATTCTCAGTTAACCCTTTGCAACTCCAATGAAAATAGCAGTAAGGATCTGCCAATAAAGCTCTCTTGCTAACTCTAACCCTATTTCTAATTTCTTTTCCTTTTCAGTAATTCTCCTTTTGCAACCGTTAACTGACTTAGCATATGTACTTTAGCATGCGTGGACAAGATGGAGCTATGAGTTCAGCTTCTATGACATTTCAAAGGGCAGAAATTAACATATATTTGTGGCAAATCCCCTTGTTCACTGCGTGGCAATTCCTACTTAAAGGAAAAAGACAGTATTTTCTGGTCTTTTTTTCTGCTTCTATTATCACATGTTGAGAGTGAGCTAATCAGAAATTTTCCTTACTAGCATCATTACCAACACTATCTTCTCATTTACATGGAGAGCAGTTTGAAGTGATTACTGACAGGTCATTTAAGTTTTCCATCCCATCATTATTTCTAGCTGATTTTGTTAAGACTTAGAACCAGTTGGTTAGCGGATGATAAGAATATATGCCTGCTTTGCTCATCAGGCTAAATTATTCAAAGCTGAGTTCTGTCTTGGTAGGCAGGTTCCCCAAGTCTATAAAACTGCCAAAGAAAGGTAGCTAATACATCCCACTTCCTGTCTCAGCAACCATGATGTGTATTAAAAACTTCATTAGAAGTAATCTAGTATCTATCTTTTTATATGACCACTAAAAAAGACTTATAAATAAGACTGACTTACTGTTAGTAATCATCATCTATCTCAAGGAAACTGCTATAGCTTAAAAACTTAAGACTACTGTAAGAGTTTTTACTAGCAATATTTGAATTAAACATTTTGCCAGCATTGTAATATCCGTTTCATCATACCTAAGTTTTGATTTTCTGACTTTCAGTTATGACAACATATCCAGCAATAACCTAAATGTGAAAATTAAGGGCTTTTATTCATAAGACATCTGTGCTGGATCATAATAGGTAGCAATTTCTATCACTGTCAATTTCAATTATGTTGATTATATCTATGGCTGACGTAATTGATTAATTTTAGTGGCGATTTGCTACAAGGTCCACTGAAGATACATTGTTCTCTAAAGTTGAGATTCTACTCCATGGATATGATTTGTGCAATTTCCCATACAACCTTGATTATGTTTATGAACAGACGTATTGCTTTTAGTTTTATTTGCATACGTAAGGACAATTAACCATCATATAAAATTGTCTTACACTTTTCGTGTAGTCTAAGACATTGACTGGACACTGTGGATAGCTCACATGACATATGCTGAACTTATGGAACTTACCTGAATTAGTACTGATGAAACTTTTGTGTTCAATTTCATAGCAGCATTTAGCAATATTTAACTGTCATTTCTTGGCTTCACAGATTCTTTGCGTTTATTTTTTGAACAAACTTGCAATTCCATTAATGCAAGTGGAGAGCCGACATTTGACTCTGATTCCTATGGCATCCTCCTATTTATGCCTGAGCAATTGAACTACAGTATAACATTGTAAGAAGTCAACACTAATCATTTCAAGTTAAATGTATTATTTCTGTAAGAGATGAGGAAACTATATAGAGCAATTAGCAAGGAATGGCATTTCCAAAGTTACATTATATATATTTGAATAAAGCAACATCGAAGAAGAGGGAAAAATACATAATGACACCTCCATGGTATTTAACACAGGAGCTTATTATAAACCGCAGTAGCTATGGCATTGTATCCACATATCATCCCTTAAAAAGGCTCATTTTGCTTATGCTTATTCAATCTGAGCCACTGATAACTATTCAATGTTCAGCATTTCGTATGCAATAAATTAGTGCTTTTCATCTAGTTAATGGAACAAAGCAGTGTTTGAAGGAAAAAAAGCCCTTTTTATTAGGATTTTGTAACAAATTCTGCTGACATGATAAGAAAGTAATAGAGGCATAAAGTAGCTTGTCCCTTCATCTTTAAGGGTGTAATTCAGGGTTACAGCTAGCATATCTGAATGGTGGAGTTATTACTACTTCTTAATTCTTCTATAGAGAGATTTTGTTCTGTATCCCCACTGACCAAGAATTTGTTTGTGCACTGAATCCACCTTAGATAGTCTCTGGTGTACAGCTATCTGTCTAATAAAGAAAGTAGGCATAATATCACTTGAAAGGACAGCAGATTTAGCTGTCTCACTTCGTTATTACTAAGCGATTGTGATTTTATGGGAAAATAAATAATCTGAAATCCCAATGTTTTTCACTCTTCAAATGATGTAGAATAAATTGAGCGTATAATTTTTTATTTATTTTTTTTTTTTTTACAAGTTTTGCTTAGTTTTATTTTCTGCTTTTGGTCAAAAGTACTGAATTTTTTATGATTTATCTTGAGAATGTCAGTACAGAGAAAAGTGATAGGAAGATCAATAGCTTTTTTTTTCCCTTTTACTGATTGATTTTCTCTTTGAAATAAATTAGTACCCACCTTTTCCATGTCTGTTTTTGCTAACAAAAATGTTCACTGAATCAGGAGCTAAGGTTTTGCTATTGTTTACTAATATCCTAATCCTTAATTTGATGTATCTCCGAAGCATAGTCCACACAAAACAAGTATGAGGCTTATTTCATTCCACGTTAGTCTTCTACACTGTTAGTAATCTGTTTGTCAACACTGCTTCTGTGTAAGGACTTACTATGAAATCTCATTATGTAGCACTGAGTTCCTTTTTCTAGGGACTAGGGGAACATGACAGTTAGCAATATTTAGGAACTGTAAAGGGGAGAAACATGGAAACAACCTAAGTGGGAATAGTATTTTGAATGACTGATTCACAAGATACTTTCGCACCACTACAAACACTCATACTTGGTTGATGCATATACTCTAAATGGTTGCAGTATATTGAGAGTTGCAGAAAATTAAGTACAGTCGATGTCATGGTATTTATTAGTTTTGCTTACACTTGGCTTTTTTAATCCGTTATGTGATTTGCTAATATAAAAATTCCTTTCCAAATTTTACTGTTACCCTTTCAGTGATTACTGGAATGATTTTCAGTTCTCCCATTATCATTTTTTTACTTGAAGAAAGTCAACATGTCAATATGAAAAAAAACGGATGAGGTTTAACAAAAGCAAGTGTAGAGTCTTGCATCTGGGGAGGAACAGTTGCATGCACCAGTACAGGTTGGGGGATGACCTGCTGGAGGGGAGCTCTGCGGAGAGGGACCTGGGTGTCCTGGTGGACGACAGGTTGGCCATGAGCCAGCAGTGTGCCCTTGTGGCCAAGAGGGCCAATGGCATCCTGGGGTGCATTAAAAAGAGCGTGTCCAGCAGGTCGAAGGAGGTGATCCTCCCCCTCTACTCTGCCCTGGTGAGGCCTCATCTGGAGTACTGTGTGCAGTTCTGGGCTCCCCAGTACAAAAAAGACAGGGATCTCTTGGAAAGAGTCCAGCGGAGGGCCACGAAGATGGTGAAGGGCCTGGAGCATCTCTCCTATGAGGAAAGGCTGAGTGAACTGGGTCTGTTCAGCCTTGAGAAAAGAAGACTGAGAGGGGACCTGATCCAGGTCTATAAATATCTAAGGTGTGGGGGGCAGAATGGCGAGGCCGGACTCTTTTCAGTGGTGAGTGGAGACAGGACAAGGGGAAATGGCCGGAAACAGCAGCACAGGAAGTTCTGCACAAATGTGCGCAAAAACTTCTTTACAGTGAGGTGACGGAGCACTGGAACAGGCTGCCCAGGGAGGTGGTGGAGTCTCCTTCTCTGGAGATGTTCAAGACCTGCCTGGATGCCTACCTGTGCGACCTGCTGTAGGGAACCTGCTTTGGCAGGGGGGTTGGGCACGATGATCCCTGGAGGTCCCTTCCAACCCCTACAATTCTGTGATTCTGTGATACGCAGTAGTGGGACGGAAAATATATATTTACTCATTTATTCTGGAATTTAAAAGCCCTCATTAAGTATAATTCTTGCTTCCAATCTAGTTAGTTCTGTACACAATGCCAATGCTTTATGGAATCACTGTGCCCTGGAACTGGGACTAAAACAAGTGGCACATACTGAAGATAGTTTAAACCTTTTCTTCCATCACCTTCTTCCTCATATGGTTTTTGCAGATGTGGCAATTGCTGTACATAAGGAGCACTCTTGCTATGCAGCATAAAAAGGCCGGATGGAAAAAGCTTGGAGAATAGTCAGGGCAAAACTGGTACATCTTGCTTGTACACCGACCCATCAGGGATGAGCCCAGAGATTAACTGTTCTTTATTTTTAGTCTGTGCAGGAGACAACCTAGATTAAGATGACAGCTTTGGGATGCTGTAAACATATTTTTTTCAGAATTGTTGGGCAAGTTCTCATGCTTCTTGGTGAAACTACACACATGAAAAAAAGTCAGTTTTACTTACTGAGTCGCTACCTATTTAATACCTCTGCACTCCATAACTTAGTTCAGATTAACCTGTGTTTGCATGACCATGTTGAGTATGTGTGTGCTACTGCCTTTAATGAGCATGCAGTGTGTGCTTTACTTGCACAACTGATTTATTACAGAGACAAGTTGGAGGAAGCAGCCCAGAAAATATGTTGTCATTGAAGCAAAAGGTGAGCTTCAGAGTAGTGGAAACAAAACTTATAATGAGGAGGATAATATGTATTTCCAGTCTGATGGAGAGAAAAAAAAGAACACATTACACACGGTCTGCAATAGGTAATAGAAGAGATGGGGAAAGGAAGGAACTTCAATATTTTTGTGTGTATTAGCTCCCCTCAAATTCCACTCAAAAGTGAAAGAATTTACACATACACACACACATAAAAAAAAAAAAAAAACAAAAAACCCACACACACACACAAAAAAAAACACCCAAGAAACAAAAAAACAATCAAAAAACAAAAACAAAAAGCACAAACCCACGGTGCAATTGAGTTTTGGATGTACACTTAGACTAGTGAACAGAGGAGAGCCACAGGGTTTTACAGAACAGGGGGTCTTCAGCATCTGTTGAAGACTTGGGTGGAATAAGAAGGTGGTAAAGAAGATGAGAAGAGAACTGAGCTCCTTGCTTCATGCACTGGAAATTGATTAAACACTGTGGGGGCCAGTTGATGAAAAAAATGGGGCACCTATTTCTTCTGCGCTTTCTTTTCACCACAACATGCTTCTGTTATCTTTTGTTATAGAACACTGACCTCCGAACCTGTCATTCTCTTCTTCCTGTTGTACTTGTTTCAGTTGTTTTGCCTACATTTTTAAATTCCTGTCTCCCTCTGCTTCTTGTTCTTGATGTTCTCTTGGTCATCTAATTTGATTAGAAACTGATATTTTCTTTTATTTTTCTTCCGCTTATTTCATAGTTTGTGAATTTCTCCTCTACAACAGGTGAATTTTAGAAATTTTATTAGCTTTTCTACTGAACTTTATTTCCGAAATGGGAAATTGCTCACCTTTCTTTTCCTTCCTTTGCTGGCTTCTTGAAAATATGTCTATGGAGACATATTTTAGGGGTAACTCGTGTTTTTTATTTTTTTTCCTGTGTAATCTTTAAAGGGCAACCATAGTTTCCAATTATCGTTTCGGAGATGCAGCAACAAAAATGCATAAGATCTCCTTTGACGGTGGCATGACTACAATATGCTGATTATAGTGTATAGAGAATAGTAAATGATATTTGAAAACACATTTTGGGTGTTAGAGAGCCTAAACATTATCAAGAGATATTTATACCAGATAGCTATTGTATTTAGGCATTTCTGAGATCCTGAAAAGAAGAGACAATGGGTGGATGAATTGTGGAAAAAGACTTAGCTGTCTCAAGTGACATGAACAGCAAAATCAGGGAAACAAATATAAATATATATTTAATCAATTTTTCATTTCTTATTACCCTATATGTTAATAGACTTGTATTTTTTGCCAGTCCTCTGGAGAAAATTTTAAAGCAAATAGGATAAACTTAAAATTTAGTGAAGATCAATATGTCCTACAATGCTTAAGAAGAATCTTCAAGCCTTAATTTTAGTGTAAATTGTATTACAAGAAGCACTGTTTTCATTGGTAGGAGAGTTAGTGTATTTCTTTTAAATTGCTTTTTGTGTAATAAAGTATGTGTTGCTATAGGTACCTCCTAACATTAATACTTTGAGGTCATAGGTATATTATTAAATGGACCGCACCAGTGCACTTTTATTTTCAGTCTATTTGCAGAACAGATGCAGTCTTGAATGACAGCTTTTAGTTATAAGAATCCATGAAGACAAATAACTTGTGTTGCCTTCTTATTTTTTCAGTCCTGTTATCAAGGGAATAAAGTTTTGTTCTCTGGTGAATACAGTTGTCACATAATAATTAGCTGTCAGGAAAAAAAATCATTGTATTTATTAAACATGGCACTATTTCATCCATCTTGTGAAATGCTGAATTCCTTCTAATACCTTCCAGAATTTGTAACTGTCTGCAAAGCAGACATATGCCAATATAATTCAATAATGTCCAGGTAGCAGAGACTTTGAGAGAAGGGTATCCATGTCAGGTGCTTGTCTGTGAGAAGGGTCAGCAAATACTCCAATCCTGTCAGGTCAATGTTGTTATTAAAACTCTTGCTCAGGTGGGGTATTTATATGTATAAAAAGATAGAGTAAGCAGGCAGAGATAGTAGTGGAAGGAGCCTGGGAGGATATGGATGGATATGTGTGTGTGCTTGAAATATGAAAGGTAGGAAATTTTTTCCAAAATCTTTGTGGGTTGGTTGCAAGATAGGACAGCAATTCTTTTCTGTTTTAGAGAGTGCCATAATGTGTGCCTCATAAGGAAAGATGGGACTTTGCCAACAGAAACTGAATACTTTCTGTTGGTAAGTTCAACTGCTGTCTCACATGAGTTCCTTGGTCTTGAGAAGGTCTCGTGTGCGAGGTTGTATGAACACAAGGCAGCGTGAGAGGTCAGAAGGTGGAATTAACAGCAGGAGGAAAGGGGAAAAAACTGCAAAGCCTGTGTATGCAGTCTGAGGCTGACTCTAGTGCTTGAGCATGGTGCACTGAATACATTTAGTGGCAGGAGGTCTCATGTGTTTTTGACAGCACATCTGGGCTATGTTCAGAGCTGTACTTGTGCTTTGTAGGGTTTTTTGTCACTTACCTGTCAGGGATTTGGAACTAAGTGATCTTCTTAAGCTTATTTTCTTTCTCCACGTATGTATTTTCTGTGCAACCTTAAGAATGCTAGTACAGTACAGAAAATGGATATACTTCATGATGATACAATACGCTAACAACTAAAGCAAAAGAGCCAGTGACATCCTGAGATGTCTCTCAATGGGCAGCAGAGAATGTTTTAAAAATGAAAGGAACAATGAAGCAAGAAATAAATATTTTTGAGAGGTAAAAAACAACAGAAATATTTTATGTAACATTTTATATTTTATAAATGAGGCAATAATGCAGAGAACCTAATACAAACTCTGCCTTGTTTACAACTACAAGACTGCTATTTCAGGAGGACCACTCTGCACTTGGTGTCATGTGGAACAGTGCAATGTGTTTGGTGTAAGAGAAAAAATATGTTGTTAAAACCAATGAACTGTGTGTTTTAAAAGTTGACTCAGTCATGGGAGAGTTGATGTTAGGATTTCTGAGATTTGTTAGCTGACAGAGAACTGGAAAATACTGAACTTTCAGCCTGATGCTAAAAGTCAGTATATATGGTGGTGGTGAGTCAACAAAGAGAAAGGTGAGCAATTTAGGAAATGAGACTCTAAACAAGCAAAAAATGTGTAACTGGAAAACATTATTATTGTTGACCTAAATTCTTATGACATAAATATAGGAAGAGAATTTCTTTAACAAACTAGATTAACAAGAGTGCTTAACAAGAGGATTTGCTGGGGGAAAAATAGTACCTCTTCAAGGATAATTTAATATTGCTTATAATTCTGTGAAGACTACAAATACACAAGGGCAAGAGGAATGTGTAGGATACAGAGATTAGCCAGGTTGGGAATTCAAACTGTGGGATCACGTTTAAAGGAAACATAGAGGTCTTTAGGCAGATTGCAGCATATGTGTTTGGAAGAGAGAGAGTAATCTGTCCCATTCTGACATAAACTTTTATTTGGTCAGATTAGTAAAACAGAGGACTGTTCATCTGTTGTTTCTGAGCTGTTTCAGAATGCTCTTAATGGTAAAAGGATTGTTATTTCCTTTTAAACCTTTTTTTAACTGAACACACAAATCTCTTAAGTCTAGGGTTGGGGAGGGACTTGGTGTTTTTTTTTCTTTCACTCTTCCATGTTGTCATATGTACTTTATTCAGATCCCTGGTGGAAATTTACTTCTCCCAGAAATCTGTGCAGAACGCTGCCATTTGGTATTGTAGGAGTTAATAAGAGTTGGTGTCCTCAGTGCACTGGGCTGTACCTGATGGGTAGCATTACTGCTATAGGACATAGGTGTGGAGAGGGTGTGACTTTTCATTTATGAGCAGGCAGAACAAAGGGGAAGGTCTTCTGGATAAGTCCTGCTACAGAGGTGGGCTACTAAAAGGGTTTCTCATCTTGCTGGGGTTGTGTGTGAGGTGGGAATCCTCTGAAGAGCCATGCTGTGCTGGAATCTGATGAAGTGAGCCAGCAGCTGCTTGGTGAGATGTGAGGATGGACTCATCAAAAGGTATTTTCTAATTTTGCTTGCTGCTGAGGAGGTGGAAAAGCTGGTATGTATACGCATGTTTAAGGAATGGATATCAGTACTGGTCTTGTTGCAGCTTGTTTCTGTTGGTCTTATTGCCAAGATGAGCCATAATATACTTTGATACCATTTAGTGAAACAGAATCTGGACTGCATGTTGTTCCTTCTAACATCTAACTTCAGTTGGTTTGCTCTGCAGTCAAGGAATGCCTGTGGGAATTGTATGATAAGCCTTTAATAATTTGCTTTCTTGTTTAAGCTTTTGCTCTAGAGAAGCAAGGTGGTTGCTCTTCTGTATGTATGTACTGTGGTATCTAATTCTCTTGTCTCTCTAAAAATGGGCGGAGGGCCTCCTCTCTGCAGCTGGGCAAGCATTTTGTTGGTATGTGAGCAACAACTTGCACTGGAGTCCAAAGTAGTGTTCTGGAATTCTAGATCTCATAAGTAGGGTGTCTTTTACACGATACCTATTTCTCCTACCCAAACAACACTGAGTGCAGTTAGACATGCAGATGAAAAGGCCAGGTGCAGTTTCTTTAGTTTCCTCTTGAGAGGCTGAGAGCTCAGCTGGGCCAGCTCCTAAATCAATATTAAAAAAACAGAATAATGAAAACATCTTTGAACTGATGCCTTAGGTACAAGGAACCAGTCTGTTGTTGATGATTGCAAATTGAAGGAGAAATTCCAGTCTGTTTAAAATGTGTTTACATCTTAATTATGTCTAGGAATAAATGTTCTTTAGATACTTCAGGGAATAAGTATGAGCTTCAGAGTGCAATTCCTTTAGTGTCATGCTGCTTTGGTAGTATAAATAATCTTAAAAGCAGTATTGCTCTCTGTATGTCACACCAGATATATGCAGGGCTGGATGATGAGTTCAGCCCCAGAGACTGAGGTCATCCTGGGAGCTGGAGCATAGCGGTCCCTTGGGTGTCTTTCATCTGTCCAGTTCTGTTCAATGTCAGAGCCAGTGTTTTGGCTGTAGCTGCAGTTCTCACGCATGTTACTTTTGTTCTGAGCCTTCACGTGTTTGTTTTCCTCAGGGAAGAGTTTCCCTTGCTAATTTATATGCCGAGCAACCGTGACAGTATTGCTGTGTAACATCCAGTTTCACTAATTCAGGCTGGCATGCCATCTGTAGTATCTAAAGGTCAGTTCATGTGCTGCTTGTAATTCTATGGTTTCTTAATAAGCAATGTAGTACTGCTATGCTGATTCTTGTTCCCTGATAGCAGTAGCAGCAAGCCAGGTCCTGCAAATAAAACCACATAAATATATATTTACCTGCAATAAACCTTTATGTGCTAAAGCTCAGGAGCTGTTTCTGCACTTCTTGTCACTCCATTTCATTGCTCTGATTTGATTAATTTTGCTTGATAATGTATGCAGTGCTTTGCAGATCCTCTTGTCTCACCATAGCAGTTAACAGCGGCCCCTTGTGATATGAGGAAAGGCTTCTGACATTCAGAATTTCTGTGTATGCAGCACTGATTAAATTCAGCTACTGCTGAATGGAAGTACAAATGTTGGAAGGTGGCTCTGCTTGCTTCATGTGAGGTTGCCAGCAGTGTTAAGATAACAGCATTAGTCAGAGTGAACAGCAGAAGGAAAGGAAGAAGGGAAAATCAGAGAAATCTGTTTTGCTGTGGTGCCGGGTACCTGGCAGCTTCCCTGCTGGGCTGTGCTCTACAGAACAACCTAGAAGTAAAGTAAAATGCTTTAATGGAGAACAGAACTGGGCTTTTAAAGGGAATGTGAGCAGAGATGTTATCTAGTCCCTAGAACAACTTTGTTAACCCATTATTGTTCTGAAGTGGTTGGGAAGGCAGCAACTGGCCAGCAGTGAGTTCTTCTGTAAGTTGGTGGCCAACAAAGAACGTGCATAGCAGGCATCATGTCTGGAACTGAACATCAGGCAGTGTTGGAAGGGTCCTACTCCTCTTGTTTTACTGATCCAGTAGTGTACTTTGAAGGTGATGTGTTTAGTGGTGGTGAGGCCTAACTTACAAAGAATGATGTTGCAGAAGTGTTTGATCTACCAAGAGTAACAGACATTTCTCCACATGCTACGAGCATATCTGTGTCTCAGGCTGATTGAGAGGCTTGTGAAATGCTCTGGAGGAAGCACTGGAAAAAGTCCATGGAATAGGACTATTGGTATTATGATTGCCAGTATTTCCCAAGGCTGTGGTGTTAACACTTGCATTGCCCTGTGTTGCTCTTGGATACTTATCTGGATATGTCAGCACTTTACTTTTCACAAATGTAGAACTGAAATAGAAAAGCATTGATGGGTAAAATCTTGTTGAGTCCCAAATGTATCTAGTGTAATAGGTAGTTGTTATTAGTTGAATTGAAAAAATACCTAGTTTTGTAAAGTCTAATGAAAAGATAGTCCAGTGTTTCTTGTCTCATTTTTACTGTATAGTAATGCAAGTGAACAGAAAATTATATTAGAAGGCTACAGCATTAACTTTTAACATTCCCTGAAAGCATACAGAATGTAATTCAGTTGCATTTTATCCTTACTTATAGTATATATTCACTAAGAATTCTGTGCTATTAACTTCAGGCTGTAGATCTCGGTATCATCTTCACATGTTTTTTTACTCTTTGAAGTGAAGCATATGTAAGGTTAGCTGAATGAGAAGTAGGACAAGTACGATAATGGTTAATACCTGAAGTAGTAATGGATTTTAAGTTACAACTAATATTTTGCTTCTAATCTTGTAAGACTTGAAGCAGCAAATTAAAAACATTCAAGAGTTCTCTTGTGGCAGTGACTTCTTTAAAGCCCTGTTCCTAGCACAGAAAACAGTTTCTCCAGTATTGTGTTACCTTAGAAGAATGTAGAGGGATTGTCACTGTAGGAAACAGTTAACAGTATCGCCACATAGTAATGAATCGGAAAAGCAATTTCAGGAACAGGACAGTAAAGGTAAGTTCTCCTTGGTCAAGACACTAAACAGAAAATTCCATCTAGTACAGCAGTAGGGAAGTTATTTTATTTTGCAAAATAAATGTTTAGAGGAGAGCAGGAAAAAAACACCTTTGGTCAATTAAATCTTTAGTTCATCTTAAGAGAAAAGCAACTGTTTATTTTATTTAACAAAACACAGGAAACAGAATTGAAATAATTCACAGAAATGGGGAAAAGGCACTAGCACAGCTCTCTTGCACCTTTAATCAGTATTCCAAGCTGTTTAAATTATTGTCCTTCACATGGGAAACGTTGGTGAAAACACTGCTTTACACAAAGGCCTCTTATTTCCATTTTTCTTTTTCAAAGTCTTGTTGTAGCATAAATCTTTTTCCAGAATCAACTCATCTGAATCATCATTCCAGAAACAAATCTGGTTATCTTTGAGTACTAATGCTAGCAGCATTTTTTTTACTGATCATGAATTGCTGTTGCTGTCCTACAGCTATCTGAATAAAAGCAGAAATGTGCAGCTTTTGTCCCCTGATGCTGACTAAGTTTTTCCATTGCAGTGTCTGTGTAAGATTTGCTTTCATAATAGGTTAAACTGAACAGTTTGGATGAGCATTCTGATAATGGTCATGTTGACAAGTGTTCCTTTGTCCCTTACCTGTAGGAGCAAGAGAAGCATGAAAGGGTTGTACAGAGAATCTATGAATGCCCAGACTGGCACTGCTTGATTAAATTCAGCTGTCCTATTACAAGCAGAAGACCAGACTGCGTGGTTTGACCAGCTCAATGTTCTTGTTTCCTGGTGCTTCTGATACTAGTATTTGCTTTTTTTTCCCCCTTAAGTGCTACATCCATGTGAACCTGGTGCTTGGTACATTTAGCCTGGTCTCTTGTCTTTAACTGTATATCTTTGTCATTCTTGTGGTACTGTGGCAGTTTTAGTTGGCTCTGCCCAGGATAACGTGGGCTTAAGTGCTTCAGAAGTAATGGTTTAGTGCCATGTTATCTTCAATGCTGTTTATTCTCATTCATTAATTTCCTAAGACTGTGTGATACTTCAGGTTGAGGTGTTAGAAAGCAGAGAAAATGTTCAACCTCTTCCATAGTAGACACAGACATAATGCTGAAAACATGTTAGTCTTGATTTTGCTGGGATTTGTTGTAGCTTGATCATCCACTAGTTTTATGTTTATAGTGTCTCTGGTAGAATTTTTTCTTTTAATGCATTTGAAAGCAAACTTTAATTTTTGACATCTGCAAACTCTTCCTCAAGCCTTCCAGTCTCATCTTACTCTGCACTGCACTTCCCAGTATTTGTTCCTTTTTATTTTCCTCAGTTTTTACAGCTTCAATCTCCTGTAGAGATTCCTTCAAGATATTCATAGCCTTTCTTTCTCTTCAATGCCAGTGTCCTTTTTGTCTTTCAAATCTGGTACAAATCTGGGACAAATGAGACAAGCTTGATAATACAACATCTCTGTAAAATGTGTGTTGCATTTTAGCTCCTGGTTCTAGCTCACTTTAAAAAGATTCTTCTCTTTTGCGACCATGGTGATAGGCAGTTTTAGCTTGTGATGCTCCAACAGATTTATAAATTAAGCTTTGCTTATTGGTATATTTTCAACAGTATTATTGCATGCTCTGTACTACAAGTACTTATATTCTTAGGGGCTCACAGAGTATTTTATGCAATGAAGTAGTCAGTGGCAAGGCCATGTTTGGAAGTTACATATTGTGAGGGTGTGTGTGAGATACCAACACAAATGGGAATCAGAGAAATGATATGTGTATTTACAGAGCTGATGAACTATGGAATCAACCCTGTGGTAAAGAATGGTATATTGAAAGGGTGAAACAATGAATAAACTAATTGTGAAGTACTCTGAAATGCTTAGTTCACCACCAGATCCCTTTTTCAAATAATTAGGATCAGATTTCATCTAGAAGATCTTTTTTTCTTCATGGTTTCTCAGTACCAGTGATCTCTTTGTTACTGTAAATCTCATTTTTGCCTTTATATACAAATGGTCTTGACTTGATTCAGTAAAGCAGAAGGATTTACTACTCCTAAAACAGTGGAGCAGGTTTATCTTTGTGATCCAGGCTGACAGAAACAAAGATCATACTATAGAATCAGTTGAGTTGGAAAGGAACGTTAAAGGTCATCTAGTCCAACTCCCCCGCAATAAACAGAGACATCCACAGCTAGATCAGGTTGCTCCGAGTCTGGTCTAGCCTGACCTTGAATGTCTCCAGGGCAGGGCATCCACCATTTCTCTGGGAAACCTATTTCAGTGCTTCACTACCCTATTGTGTATTTAACAACAACAAACAACCACTTTTTTTTCTCACACCCAGTCTAAATCTCTCCTCTTTCAATTTGAAACCATATTCCCTTGTCCTGTCACAACAGATACTACTCAAGATTCTGTCCTGTTCTGTCTTATAGACCCTCTTTAAATAAGGAAAGATTGCTATCAGATCTCCCTGGTGCCTTCTCTTCTCGAGGCTGAACAGCCCCAGCTCTCAGCCTGTCCATGTAGGGGAGATGTTCCATCTTTTGGATCATTTTTGTGGCCCTCCTCTGGATGCCCTCCAGCAGATCCATGCCTCACCAGTTCTGAGGACTCTACATCTGGACACAGTTTCCGGGTGAGGACTCACAAGTACAGAGAAGAGGAACAGAATCACCTTGCTCTACCTGCTGGCCATTCTTCTTTTGATGCAGCACAGGGTCAGTTGGCTTTCTGTTAGGGCTGTGAGAGTACATTGCTGGCTCATGTCCAGCTTGCCATCCACCAGTACCCCCAAGTCCTTTTTAGCTGGTCTATGCTCAATCCTCAACTCCCAGTTCATAATGATCAGTGGGGGCTGCTGCAACCCAGTTGCAAGACCTTGCACTTGGCTTTGTTGAAGCTGATGTGGTTCTCCAGAGCCCATTGTCCAAGACTAGGTCTCTCTGTGTGGCATCCCATCCCTCAGGTGTGTTGACCGTACAGCTTGGTGTCATCTGCAAAGTTGCTAAGGATACACTAGATCCCACTATCATCAATGAAGATATTGAAGAGCATTGTCCCTGAGAGATGCCACTCATCACTAATCTCCATCCAAACACTGAGCCATTGACTGCTTCTCTGGGTACCATCTTGTAACCAGCTCCTTGTTCACTGGATAGTATGCCCAGCAAATCCATGCCTTTCCTTTTGAGAGAAAAGGATGTTGTGAAGGTCTGTGTTAAAGGCCTTCCTGAAGTCCGCGTAGATGACATCAGTGTCTCTTCGCTTCTCTGCTGACGCAGGCCACCAAAAAAATGCACTAGGTTGGTCAGGCAGGATTTTTCCTTGGTGAAGCCATGCTGGTTGTCTCACATCATCTCCCTGTCTTCTGTATGCTTTAGCATAGCTTCCAGGAGGATCTTCTCCATCATCTTTTGTGACACGGAGGTGAAGCTGACAGGTCAGCAGTTTCCTGGGTCATCCTTTCTATCTTTCCCAAAAATAGGTGCGACACTGCCTTTCTTCCAGTCACCTGGAACTTCTGACTGCTGTGACTTTTCAAATTATGACAAGAGAGAGCTGGTGACTACATCAACCAATTCTATCAGGATTGTAGGACACATTGGGACCCATAAATTTGAGAATGTTCAGTTCCTCAGGTGGTCATGAACCTGATTTTTGCTTACGGAGGGAGTGAAGTTTTTCACCCTGTCTCCACCTTTCCACAGTCCTCTCTCTTTTTAATGACAAGGGATTCAATTTACCTAATCTCTGAGACAATTAGGTGTTTGCCTGCTAATGGTTGTTGATGTGTCTAGCTATTCTACATGGCAAAGCCTAATTAAGGTTGTTATAGAAGTTATGTGACTTCATCCTTGTACAGTTGTTTCTAGACATGAGCAGAACTCATACTCAAACAAAATAGCCTCTTTATATATTGCGTCATTTTTCTCCAACTCTGCACAGACAGATAGAATTTATATGCTGCATGCTTTCCTTAAGAATCTGTAAGGTGAGAGATTACCCAAGCTGCATAGTTGTGTTTTCTGGTGTGTGGGTGTTTTTTTTTTTTTTTTTTTTTTTTTTTAAATTAAAGTCATGACTTTTCTGTATGGGGTCTTTAAATAGACTGATTTTTATTAAAGAAGTTTCTGGTACAGCAATTAGAAATGAATGCAAGGGAAGATATTTCTGCATTTTTCCCCAAGAAAGCTGACTAGTTTTAGCCAAAGAAAGATAAATCCTTAAAGCTGCTTAAGATAATGTGCTTTACTACAGAAATAGGGAAATATTCCCTGGCATCCAAGATGTAGCATAGCTAGTACTTTTTCCCTGCTGGAGGAGTGCATTGGTAGTGTCTGAACTGAACGGCAGCCTCTTATGCAAGATCTTTTCTGCACTTGTTTAACAGTATGTGTGAACACTATTGTTTTCTGAGAACAGAAATTCAGTCCTTACTACTGTGTGCCTGTGCTATGTGGCTCAGGAGGGAGCAATTGGGACTTCTGCTAATCTGCAAAGTGGCTGTGGGCAGTTTAGCAGAGTTATGGGAGAAGGATTTACGAACCTTGGCTGGAACAGAGGTAGTGGAGGAGAATGAACTGCAGTCCTCATGAGACTGAGGAGGCTTAAACTTGAGTCTGCTCACTTCTTCTTCATAATATTAAATCCTGGTAGTGGGATTTTTTGGGGTGGCCAATAGGGAAATTGTAGCAGTAGAATAGTGATAGGAATTTATCCTAATAGCTCTGTTAAAAGGAAGTTATTTTCCTTACAGGGAAGGATATTGTGGGCAGCCCAGAAAGATCAACTACTGCCCAAGTCAGTCGGGACTTCAATTTGAGGAGTGCAGCTCCACAGCGTAGCTGTCAGAAAAGCTTGCTTGCTGAGCAAGAATTACCCAACTGATTCAAAAGAAACCTTAGGGATACAAATGTAAACGTCAAAATAAAAGTGGAAGGTGAGGTCTCTTAAGAGATTTTGAAATTATTGTTAGAATATACTTCCTTGGACTTAAATGGAAACTCAGCTGTACTTTTCTGCAATTGTATTCCTCTGACTTTCAAAATTTCTCACATTTTTCTTTTGTGCATGACTGGCTCTGATTTTTGATTTTTTTTTTTTTTCATTTTTGATTTGTTTGTTTGTTTTGAGTTTTATTCCTGCTATTATTTTCTTGCTTCTGCAGTTATCTTGGGATACAAAATGCATCTTTCAATTTTCCTTGTTGCCCCAGTATTTCTGCCTTCTTCTGCAGGATCTCCCAGGGTGGGTGACCAGTGAAAGATGTGACTTAAGCACTTGAAGACTCAGGCAAAATAAACATTCCTCCCACCCTTGTGTTTCTGAACAGTTACACTGAGTTTTTGTAGGTGAGATCTATGAAATTTCAAAGGGATAGAGTAGGGTTTGATTTTAAAACAAAGAAATCTTAATGCACAAAGCCTCTCTGCACTCATATCACTAATTATGATTTTAGCCATTTTCTTAGAGATCTGAAGTCTTTTTCCCCTGAAAATCAAAGCAGAAGGTCCTGTTATCTTTATGGCCATCAGCTGATGTTCATGGTTTGAATTAGACAAATTTGAAGTCTTATGTTGGAAGTTGGAAGTGACTCTGTTTAAAGTTATCCAGAAAAATATGAAATTAGAAAGCCAAAACTTTCTGATGCAATGCGGTCTTTCCTTCTATGTTTCTTAAAAGTTAAATGCAAACTCTGAGAGGGATTTCAGATTGATGCTCTGGGGATTATGTAAATGAATCATACCATCATTAATTGGGCCTGTCAGTGCTCTTTCTTACTGTGAAAGCTTTTTCTCCAAACATACAAGAAAATATGAAGAAACTGAGAAGTGATTTGCAGAAAAAAGCTTATGAAGGCCTTTCATGAAATATGGTTCAGCTTTGGTGGTAACTCATTAAGCAAAGCCTCTTGCTATAATGTTCGTAATACCATGTTCTTACTAACAGTCTTTACTCCTATATGATTGCTACAAAGGCCAAATTGTTTTGTCTTTTTTTCTGTGCAGAGGTTTATTAAATTTGTGATGATTATAATACTTTCAGATCAGACTGGATCAGATATAGCAAATGGGCATTGGTAGCCAGTAAGTTTTCAGTTATCAGTAAGATCAGACACTTATTTACTTTGTGTGAGAGATGAAAACAGTCTTATAAGCCTTCTTGTTCTTCTTATTATAACAGCCTTCTTGTAGACTTTTGTCTCTAAGATCTAGATGAAGAACTTGCTTTCCTGCTTTGCTGTGTAATGCTAAATACTATGCAGGGGTTTTTTTCGTTTGTTTGTTTGTTTTTTTCTCCATCCAAACCCTGGTTAGGGTTTGGACTCAATGATCTCTAGAGGTCCCTTCCAATCCTTACAGTTCTGTGAATCTGTGATCCTGGCTGTGAAAGGAACAACGCTGCCAAAAATGATGGCTATTTTAGTGTGTTTGGATTAATGGATCTTCATGGTTTTTTTTATGAGGGCTTGTAGTAGCTAGAAATCCTAAAAGTTGCCAACAGATGGAAAGTAACTGAGGAACCTAATTCTTGACTGTTTGCCCCTTGTGTGTGGAGTGCAGAGCTTTGCTGTGAAGCACAAAGACTCTGTGTAGAGACCTAGACTACTTCAGGTAGGCAATGATTTAGTATTGTTTTTGGCTTAAGTTGATTACATTTGTATCTGTTCCTACAGTGAAGGAATTTTCCTTGGGGCAATGTGGGACAGGACTTGCTGCACGGAGGCAGAGCAGAGGCTGGAGGACAGTCTGAATTTATTAATTCCATTTTATTATGAAATATCCTTGGAGGAGGGACTTGAACCCCATCCTCCTTGATAGAAGTCTTACAGGATTGTCTGTTTTGTTTGTTTCTGGTTTTGTTTTTTACCTCACACTGTTAATCAGGTAGAATTTATGCTCATTCTCTGCTCCAAGGCAAAATTATAATGCATCCTACAGTCCAAATAAAATACAAATTGCACAGAACAGTACTAACTTTTACCCAAATCTTATCAATGAAACCTTAAATTCTACAAGCTCATAGGTGTTTTTAATAAAATAAGTAGGATAATATGGTAGTGGTTTTTTATTCCCCTGTACAAGTGAGACTTGACTGGAGAGTCCAGCATAGTCAGTAAGATCATCAAGGGTCTGGAAACTTTTGTGTGAGGAGAGGCTGAATGAGCTGGTATTTTTCAGCAAAGAAAAGAGAATGCAGGATAAGAATAAGATAAAAAGTTAAGACTTTTTACTATGGACATGCCAACTCCTTAAAAGTTGCAAGATGATTTTATTTATCTTTACCTAAAAAAAAAAAAAAAAAAAAAAAAAATCTGCAGTGAGCTTGTCTTATGCTGTTACAAGATAGAAGTCTTGAGTTGCCACAGAATCACAAAACATTTGAAGTTGGAAATGACTTCTAGAGATCATCTAGTCTGACCTTTGCATTTATCTAGTCTGCATTTCATTTGTTTGTCTGTGAACTTGTAAACTAACAGAAACTTCGTCTAGCAGTTTCTCAAGAGAAAGTGTGAACTTTGTATGGTGTAATGGTGAACAGTCTGGAAGAGGCAATATCTGTTTCTAGAGAATAGATTCTTTTCATGAGTACTCAGGCACTGCAAGTATGTTCAAGACTGTGCTTATATATCCTGGACTCAACTTTTATGAGTATTACAGATGTACAGATTGTACCATTTGAATGTAGGGAATACTACATTAAAGGATCCTGTAGTAAAAATCATTCTGGAGTTCTAATTTATTAAATGACAGCTGATTTGTATTTGGCACTTGCATGACTATTAATATTTTGTGTAAGAGTTTATTTTGCAGTGATGTAGATTTCCCACACACAATCATAAAACCTTTGAAGTTGCATCTTAGTCCATTGCTTCAAATGTGTGCTATGTCACTGATTATTTTTCTTTTCCCCTTCCCTGTAATCAGCTCGTGGCAAGAAAACAGTCCGCATCTGGCAACAGATTCCTTTCTTGTGAGAACAGAGCTAGAGTGAACTTAAAATATTAAATAGCAGCTATTTAAAGAAACAGACTAGTGGCAGTAAATGCATACTGGGGACAGGAAAGAAGAGGAACTGATGAACCCATGATACATACAGCTGTGTTCTGTCATCCCATGGATGCTAACTGGTGGAGATTGTTTTATTGTAGCTTGGACTCCTAAGGCTTTGGTAAAATTTCTTGTGTAGTGGTGTAGTAGCATTTGGGAAATTGGGTTTAGTTGTGCTTACTGGACTTGAGTTTGCTGATAATAGCTCCTGGCACTTCTATAAAGGGAGCATTTTTTTAATGTGGTCTTACTTTAAACACCAGCTTCTAAGCTGTTGTGGAGTTGAAACTGCCTGTTGCTTCTGTGACTGCTATATGATGCTATCTTATTTTTTTTTCACTGTGAGGTACGAAATTGTGTGCTGCTTAACAGCATTGGCCTTGCAGAGAGAAAAGAGTATTATGACACTTTTCTATGTAAGGTTTTCTGTTATGGTTTATTTTTGGCAAGAAAGTTTGGAGCTGTTTGCAGTGTAATGAGACAGTTCCCTCAATACTGATAAATGATAGTTAAGAAAGTGTTGATTCCTGTCCTTTGTATCTCTTAATTTCAAAAATCTCTTTTCCAATATTTCTGTTCTAAACCATTAGCTTAAGAAAAGTTATGTACAGTTTTCATCTTTATTCGAGTAATAGTAAGAAAAAATGCAAGTCTATGTACTGCTTTCATCTTACTGACTCCAGAGGTTCCATTTCTACCAAGAGCCAGATAATAAGAAATCTTGAACAGAACTGCTACGTAACTCATCATTCATTTCTTCTTGAGCTACAAAGTTTAAGCAGTGATCAAAATTAATATGGAAAGTATTATACCCTTTACTCAGTTCTATAAGATTCTTTTAAGGCTATTGGGATTAAAAAAAAAAATGCTTTAACAATGAGTCTGATGTACAGAAAACTCTACTATTGGGGATGAAAGCTGCAGCATAAAGCCAGAATATAGTTTTAAGCCCATTCATTTTAGGTTTTTTACATATGACAAGAGATTCTTACCTGCATATTAGCAAATTAACACTGAGGACGTGGTGTGTTGTGCTGAGCTCTTGACTGTCATGAAATCTGACAGGATCTGCAGTTGTACCATTCCAAGCTGAAGAATTTTCCATAGCAGTAGGAAAAAAAGGAGGTGAAAAGATTTCTAGCTGTGATAAAGAACACACTGATGTGCTATCTTGCTATGAGTTTTAGTGTTCCTTGTGCAGGAAGTAAAAGAAAATTATCTTACTCCTTTCACTCATGGTCAGAGCAAATTTAAGCTGGAGAACTGTGTTAGGGGTTTTGTTCTTTTCTGGTAAAAAAAAAAAAAAAAAAAAAAAAAAGGTAGCTGGGCATTCTACAGATAAACGGTATGCTGTCTTGACTTGCATTCAGTGTAAATTTAATACAGGAGTCTGCAATTAAAACACTGCTTAAAAACTCACAAACTCAGAAACTAGCACAGAAATTTCAACATGGAAGTGCATAGTCAAGGAATAAACAGAAATGAACATCCCTACCTAAGTAAATTCAGAAAAACTACTCAGTAAACTACATAATAGCTGATGTTATATGCTTAAATGCAAACTGTGAGAAGGCTACTGAAGTTTGATACCCATCAATCTTTATTCATACTGGCCCAATTACTTTTAAAAACACCATTAAGTGGACACATACTGCCATCTAGTGAGCATCTCTAACAACTGCATTTTGGTTTCTGAGGAGAGAAAATTGTGTTGCTTTGTGCAAGTAACTTAATACAGTACAAAACATAGACTTAAAAATGCTGCACTGATTGCTTTGTCAATTGTATGTTATATAACAGAGACAGAGCAAGGCTAAAGTATTTTATTAATAATTTATTGTCAGTAAGAAAGACTGGCTAATGGTAATTTTCAGTAAAAACCTTTACAAGACCATTGGATCACAAATATACAGACACTATAAAAACCGTGTCATGGTGGTTTTGGTTTTAAACTGGTATGCAGAGGGTCTTCAACACACTTTCCAAGAAGGGAAAAAATGTTTACAGTTCTAAAATACAGCAACCCACTTAAGACATTTCCATGTAGCTGACCCAGAAAAATATCAGACCTAACCTATGTACAATTGGAATTGTGTGAATATGTTGAAATTCTCATAATGAAATGTCAAACCTTGGCTTTGGGGGGAATACATACAGTGATGCCCTGATTATAATAACTCAGGGTGCTAGTTTTAATGGCACACAAACACCACTATTTTCAGTGGGAAAACAAATTCACAAAATATCTACAAAATCTAGTTAAAACTATTAAAATCAAAACTGTACATAAAATTTACAAAAAGTAGGAGGAAATTAATTTTCATTAGAACTATATAAATATATGCATCATGCTAATATGGAGAAGTGGTATGTGATTTTTTTAACATAGACAATGCAAGTACAAAAAACACGTTCAAAAATGGCACAGTCAGTGGAATTCTTGGAACTGTCCAATTATAGTAGGTCAGGAAATGGAAATAAGATGATTTAGTGAAATGAACTGCATGATCCAATGCCACCATGCCAGTTTAGCTCACTGAAACAGAAGCATTCACTGAGGCTGGGAAAAGAGGGGTAGAGGAAAGAAAATGAAAAAGCTCTTGAAAATTGTTCTATAATTGATTAAGTCTGTTAAGAGTCCAGGCACTTTGTTGAGTGTGAGTGTCAGACTTCTGTGTGTTGCTGGGAATCAAGTGGAGGAATTTTCACATTTTCAAAATGACTGTCATCTCCACTCTCATAGTCACTCATCATGACTTCAGACTCCATTTCACAGCATGCTGACACATCAGAGCACGAAGCCGTGGAAGCATACACAGACATGGACATGTTGTCTACAGTGGGAGCTTCGAAGTCTCTATTGTACCCTAATGTGTAAGGAGCATAAGGTTCTCTGTAATTGCCACTGGCACCACTGGTTGTGGTCTGAGGTTCAGACATGTCTGCAGGATAGTGATGGGGAAGATACTGATTAAGGTTAAACCTCTGCCTGCTTCTTGTAGAAGAACCCAAGCTACCTAAGGCTGGCATGTCTCTGGGAGGCTGTATTGACTCAAACTGGTCACTGTATTCTGGTGGTAATGGTGGAAGCTCATCAGGTGCAGGGAAGTCATCAGGTGGAGGTGGAAAATCACTTTCTATGTCATAACCGCCAGGGTAATAGTCTGTATCGATGGCATTTGGATCTGTATAGAGGGGAGCTGACTCCTCAACCACTTCATAATTTGGATACTCTTGGATACCTGGCAGTTGAACACTTGGCATCCAGTCTGATGTATCCCAGTGATAACCTAAAAAGTGAACATTAAAAAAAAAAAAAGTGTTAGTATCTCATCTTCAAGTCAGTCTGAACTGATAATTCAACGCATGTATTAAGACAAGGCAGTCACTGTGATTAGGACGTTACTTGTTAATTGGAGAACAGTGTGCTTGGCTCCACAAAAGACATTCAACAAAACTTTACATTATGCCATGCATTAGATATTGCATCATTCACATCTAAACTTTTAAACTTTCTCAGACATCTCACCTAAAATGAGAAGAGCTATAGGTCAGCAAATAATCAACGGTTTCTCTGGTGCAGATAAATTCTTAATCAGTTGTTGTTTGAGTAATTAGAATTGGCTTGCTAACCAATGCCCGGTTTTCTTCTGAATATGTTTAGCATAAATAAACCTTGCTTTTCCTATGTAAAAGAAGTTATTTCTAACTGGTAAAGTAACCAGGCTACTTAAAGTGACCTTTACCACTTGGCTGAATTTTAGTGTTAGGCTTTATAATATCTCAAACAATTGCACCTCTCCATGCTTCCGCACCTCTGATAAAATTCCTTTCTCTTTTTCTACATGTAAAGATGTTCCACACTTGAACAGAAGAACAAAATCAGGCTTGATCATGCATGGCAGCCTTCCCTTGAATAAGGTTTTATTGCTCTGCTGAAAACCAGGTGTAAGCCTAACGTCATTTAAAAAATGCCTATGTGTGTATAGATTTTTAACCTGAATACCAAAAAGGAAAATTAATACAAAACTGGAATAAGGTGCAAATCTAGTAGAAAGAGTAATCACTGCAGACAAATGCACAGCAAGCAATTGATAGTAAGTCTGTGTTAAAACCAAGTGTTAACAAAAATATTTTGGTGCATATCAATGAACTGCATGCAGAAGTCACCTCTTGAATTGCTGAGGTCAGGAACAGCAAAAGATTCTTTAGTTGGCAGAATGAGAAGAAAAAGGAGAAAATACCTGTTGTTAGGAATCAAATACTAGAACCAATACGGAGACAAATATAATGATTTTCACTAAGAGGCTACCTTTGTTTTTAGTATACTCTAGGTAAATATGGCTTTCTATTGAGCAGTACTAAAGTTGGCTTTTTTTCCTCGGATCCTCCTTTATTAGACTAGCTGTAGAATTGCTGCTGAGTCAATTGTAAAGCCCATCTGGGACACTGTCTTGTTATGGCATAAACTGGAGTCCACAGTCTGAAATTCTCATTTCATCACATTTAGAACTTTCTTTAAGGGGTAACAACACTGATCCTTTTCTTGCTCCACACTCTCTTGGCTTTTGATACAGGGATGTATCTATAAGGACTTATACTTTCTAGTGTCTCAGATGAAGATGGAACTTTCACTTTAGAATCTAGCTTCCACAGACTGTGAATGGGAGATCTACCTGTTGCTATACAGCAATCCCAACAACTTCTGCTTAGCACAGAACTGCACCTGTGCTGACAAACTTTAAACCCTTCTTTCTCAGTAATTCCTTATGGAGGTCTGAAAGGAGGGATGCCTGCCTATTCTGATTCCAGAATCATCTCCTAAGAATTGAAACTTGTATCTAAGAAAGGTCAAAGGTCTGAGACCCTTCAAATATCTCTGGTCTCCTCACTGGGAGAATGTTCTGACCACGAGACTACTTAAAAAACAGCTTCTTTGGTTTTGTAGGGAAACTGGGTGCAAAACTGAACTCAATAGGCAGATGACTGGCTACTCTGGGTTAAAGACCACTTAACACAAAATACAACAGCAAACTAGAACTTCATGTACTTATCTTCCTAGGTGACACTTCGCTACGCTGGAGCTCTATTTCCTCTTGCACTCAACACTGCTGTTTGCAGAGAGCTACAGCCTTCTCTGAGGAGCAGTGCAGGGAATACAGGCCTGTAATTATCACAGCAGGAGATTGTGTAGTTGATGCTTCTAGGATACTTTTTGAGAATTGAGGAAAAGACCATCTGTCTCAGAGCCTGACCTTTGCTGAAGGTTGGAGCAAGGATCTCTGCTAATCAAACTAGCACCATTCTGAGATGCCCGAAAGCAGAACTCTTTACCCACTATGTTTCAAAGAATGAATGCTTATTTACATTAGAAACTTCCAAGTATTAAGAAGCAGGTGAGCAGGACATCTTTAATCTCTGTCCTTTCTGGATGGTTTGCAATGCATAAAATAACTGTTTTTTTTTTACACTGATACTAAAACAGTGAATATTTCCAACTGTCTTGAGAACTTGCTTTTGCTGCCTCTAGTCTTGAAATCTTAGTTTTCCTCTTAGTTTTTCCTAAGTTACTGTGCATTACAATTTTTTTTAGCACTGGGGACTATGATCTATTTGTAAACATTAATGATATATTCTTCTGTGATTAGAAGTCTTTGCATTTGCCTACTTTTTCATGTCTCTGCATATACTAGAGAACATGTACTTCAAATAAGAAGCCAAACAGAATCGTTAGGTACTGTAAATATTTTTATGATCTTAAAATGGCTTTGTTTTCAGCAGGACTTCTATGGTTTCCTAGTCTATTTTGTTTTTATTAAGAAATGAGAAACATATGCTGTGGGTATCACTTCAGAAGTAGCCTCCACAGACTTGCAGTGGAGATCTAAAGGAGCAAGCTATTGAAAATTCCAGTTCTATGTAAGCTGATTGAGAGGTTAGTGTGTGTATAGGCCCAGCGGCACTTCTATTACTACTACTATTTTGTAAAGAGTTTGTTTCTTAAATGTTAGAAAGAAAATACATTGAATAGCTATTGCGCCTCCTTCTAAGGCACAGATGGATATATGCAAACAAGTGTGTGTACATACATATATACACACAAACATGCCTTTTAGATACTCAGTAAGAACAGGAAGTAAGCAACTACTTAAGCTGGTAGGGACGTGCATGCCTGTACACCTCAATTGCATACTATAAGTCAGTTATTTTCTGCTATAGACAAGCTCATCCAAGATGACGAGGGAGGAATGTATTGGGCTACTCATATTCTGCCCTACCAAAGCCAACAGGGTGGATGGGGAAAGAAATGGAACTGTGGACTGCTGACTTTTCATCTATTTTGGTGCACATGATTATCTCTGATGCTGTCTTTGCCTGCCAAAAGCTTTATTGTGAATGTTGTCAGACAACAGTAAGCACCAATATCTTTTTATGACAGTCTTTTTTTTTTTCCCCCAAAAAACCCCCACACTGAAACATGCCTGCAGGGTAGATACAGCATACATATGAAAATACAAATACACATACCATATAAATATACTTTTTACTAATGCTTATGAGAAAATGTAAGTAAATAATAGTTTATAACTCCCAAATGCTACATTACTAGAAGAAAAACGTGCATTATTCTGCCAAAGCAGTAAATAAATATGAAACATGTATATACCTTCTTTTTCCACCGAGTCAACAACAGCATTGACAAGGTGTATTACAGTCACTACGGAAGCTTGTAAAAGGTATAAAAGGAGCAAATTAAAACAAACCTATAGTTAGTATCATTTTAAACAGCATACAGGTATACAAAAATACTGTAAAATTGTAGTCCATTATTATTTTAAAAATGAAGATTATTGGTGTAATATATATACATACACACACTATCTAGAAAGCAATTGCATGTAACATGTAAAACACATCTCTGAACCTGACTTTTGTTCTTTATGAACATAACAAGGTACTTGTTATAATTATTCTTGAAATTCTGCACAAGCACAAAATTGTTTTACTTTTTTATTGCTTTTATATTTATTCAATACAGTGTTTGTACCATACTTCATCTGGATTGCAATACTTCATCTGAATTGCAATAAGCCCAGGCACCCCACAAATGCTGATGTGTGGTGAATTAAGGACTAATTAAGGAACAGGCTTCCTACTGCTGTTTTCTTCCCCCTCAACAGAGAGGTAGAATCTTTCACTGCAATGAAAGGATAGTAGGAATGACAAAATCAGATTGATGTCGCTGATGTGGTTTTTAAGTCACAATCAGAATAGATTAATTAATCTGCTATAGCTTCCTCTCCCAAATGTACTTTTAGAAGGGAGAAAGATTTATAGAGTAGGATGAGGTAAGCACATGCAATTTGTTTGCAGGTCTCAGGGATAAGATTTCAAACTAATCAATTAAAAATCTACCAAAAAAGGAGGAAGGAACAATCTCTATGATGCTACAGTTATTTCTCTCAGAATGATGCATTACTGAGTAATCAATCCATGACAAGAAATACCTGTAGGCATGTATGAAATGTATGGGATGAAGGAGAGGGGAGAACATGTACTGCACAACACTTAATACCACAGGAAAAAGTTGAAAGTTGATATAAAGTCTACTAATAAATGATGAGTACTATAAGCATACCATTTTACTTTCACCAATCATTAACAGACTTCTATTAAAGAACAAACCACTCTAACTTGTTAAGAAGTGGAATGTTCTTAACTCCTAAACTAAAGAAATTTTAAATTCTTGTTACCATAGAGAGACAAAAGCAGGAATTGGAATAGAGTCGGAACACCTGAACTTAGCAAATTAAATTATTAGACAACCATGTCTTCATCCAATCAGTCTAAAATATTTCTGAATATATAGATGCATTCTGACCAAACAGTAAAAGCATCTGTTGTAACAGAAAAATAAGACTTCCAATCAATAATAGTAATAAAATGCTCAAATAAGTACACTGATTATGCTTTGTGGGACTAGGATTGTGATTACAAGATTTTATTTTAATTTTCATATTGGCTTTTTTCAGAGCATTAATTTTTTAATTAATTCATTATAATCATGGTGAAAGCCAAGTATACTGCTCTACTATAATAAAATTCCTTTTTTGTAGCTTCCTTCATTACTAAAGTAATCAAACTTACAAGCAATCCCTTAAACTCTGCTCTCACTCAGAACTGATCTGATCCATATGGGAGCTGAGGTCGCAGCAAGAAAAAGAGAAGGAAACACATGAAACTGTAACACCAGAAAGCTTTACTAAAAGCTGAACGCCAAAACTGAAGTTGTAGTTGCATAGGCAAAGGCTGTTTTTTAAATTCACTCTATATAAGATAACTAATCATTAAATTTGAATGTGCTTTTAACATATAGTGTTAAATACCTTGTGCTGCATTTACACTGTTAATATTCTAACACTGGCATGAATATATAGGTAATTTTAAGGTAAAGTAATAAACATAGCCAAAAAAAAGCTAACAGATTTGAGTATTAAAATAAATACTAATATATATTAAATTGTGTACTTAATATATATTAGATGTATGTAACTCCTATTAATACTAAGAGCGATTTAGATGCAGAGACATTATGAATGAACATAAGAAGCACTACAGAATGATTAGAGTTTACATACCATTGTCATCACATGATTCAGACTGGAAGGAGCTAAGAGACTGGACTTCAGACATGCTTTCTCTAGCACTATAAGGATGGGAGCTCTTTTCATCCAGAGGCTTTTTTGAAAGGCAGGGGTCAAGATCTACTACTTTAGCTGGAAGATAAAGTTTCAGGTGAGGCAATTAACAGACTTGATTAGAAGAGTCAACAGAAATTAAAGCTTTCTAAGATCTATACTTCTAAGAAAACTTAGTAGTATATGAAGCTGAATCAGACTCGAGAACTAGTAAAATCTTAATGCTTTTTCTACCACAGCAGGCACAGACCAGGCTTTGAGCTCATAGTAAAACTGTGCCACAAACACACCTTTAACTAAAAGGTAACAAAACTAAGAGAGTTTCTTACTGTCATAGTCAAAATCCCAGCTGGGCTTCTGTATCGAATCGCTGTCTGAAGGAGAGTTGGAGGGAGGTGGAGGTGGCAGGTTTGGTGCTACACTGCAAACAGCTACAGCTTTCCGGTGGCCGTGCACAGAATCTGGGTTAAAAGTACTAAATTCTGGGTGCTCAGGAATTGCAGACCCCTCAAAAGAATTCCTGTCAAGGTTGTTCCTGGAGTCACTTGGAATGCTTGGAGTGTATGAAATGGGACGAACAGGAACCTGTGGTGGGATGTCAGAATAGATGTTCTTATTCAATTTTGCATCAAAATAAGGTCGTTGCAAGAAAGCTGTTGTAGCTCCCAGCTGCTTGTCTTCAGGTTCTGGTTGGTGTTTCTTCTTTCTATTCATCACTTTGCGGCAAACAACAAAAATCCCAACTAATAAGAATATTCCAGCGATGAAAACAATAATTCCAATTACTTCAGCTAAACTAATGTTCCAAGAAGTTGAAACATATTTGTTAAGAACAATGTCTGTGCAGTGCTTTCCTCCAAATCCATGGCTGCAATTGCAGTGATATGAACCATAAGTATTCTCACAAAGGGCACCATTAAGACATGGGTTGTCTGTGCATTCATCAATATCGGTCAGACACCTACCAGAATCAGAAATGAGAAACAATAGTTAGCTAACATCAGTAATCACTGCTGTAGTCTCCTTGTTCAACAATTCTAAATACGTTTAATATGCAGTATCATATACTACCAGGCAACTTGCTATTCTATCACCATTCCAGATTTCTATCAACTTGAACTGTTAAACATTGATAAAATTTCCATTTCTGTCGAATGATCTACTCACCTTTCTCCCCGAAAGCCTGCTTCACACTCACAAACAGGTCCATCCAAACTGTCAATGCACTTGCCACTATTTTTACAAGGATTGTCTTTGCAATATGGACCCAGCTGGCACCTTCAAAAGAGAAAAAAAAACAATAACAGAAGAGCCACTGTCTTACTGTAAGTTGCATAAATAGTATTAGGTATAGCAGGATTCAAGGCTGCAATATAGGGGCTGACATTAACCAACTCAGTGGGTTTCAAAGTGTGAACATGAAGTAGCAAAGAGATTTAAAAAAACAGAGAAAGTGTTATATTCATATTCTGTGCTGTAAGGGGTTCATTTGCACAAAAAACCATACAAACATACCTCTGGCCTGTGTACTGTCCTCGGCACTGGCAGATGAAATCATCGCTGACTGGGATGCAAGTACCTCCATAAAGGCAGGGATTGGAAGCACAGGGGTTGACGCTTACATCACAGTGAGTTCCCATGAATAAAGGAGCACACTTGCAGTAGTAACCTGAAATCAAATACATTCTTTTTGAAAGGTGCACATAGCTTTACTAGATTCAAGATAAAATCTGCCCTGCCCACCTACCTGTTCAAAGAGAGAGAGAGAGGACAGAAATAGAAACATTCTATTGAAAAATGAAGGAAAGTCTAATGGAAATGTTTTCTGACATGTGACTGAAGGTTAACTGTCACTTATCTCTCAGAAATCATGCTTGCCATAATGTTTTCAGAAAGTTTTCAGAAGTTCTAAAGTAGGCATTCAGAGAACGGACCTCAGTGTTGACTGACACTGAAGATTAAATCCTATGGGTTTTGCCTACTTCTTATTCCAAGGAACTCAGTGTCTAGAACACAGGCAGACATAGCCTTACTCCCTGGCAAACAACAGCCTTCTACAACTCTCTAGAAAAGCAAAAAATATTTGCAAAATTGTCTTGGCCTTCCAAGGCAGATAAGTGGAAAAGCAGTTTTGAAAACTAGCAGAACAGCTTACCTCCATTTGACAGGGCATTGCAGATGCCTCCATTCTGACATGGGTTACTTGAACATCCTTCTGTGGTACTAAGTAAGCACCCAGGAGTCACATCGACAGATTCTTCCATGTGTGCATAATTTCGTGGCTTGCTGTTTAAGGGGAGCTCTTGTCCATTAAGAACAATAGAATCCATGCAGCCTCTGAAACCACTGCTAACCTGAGGACTCCTGCCATGTCTTGCACCTTGCTGCCGAATATGACCACCAAAAAACACATGATTATCTAGGTTTAGTGTCCTAAGTGTACCAGGAGCAGTACCAGATGCAGTATGCACCCTGTCTAGAACAAGTCGTGCATAATTTCCATCTACTTCAAGAGACACTGAATGCCACTGGCCATCATTAATCTGAATGCTCTGAACAGAGACAATGCCAGGTCCACTGCCACAGTCAAATTTATATTGCAGCCTTCCATGATGAATCTATAGAAGAAAGACACATCATCAACAAATGGAGCACAGAGAAACACTGCAAAAAGTAAAAGTCAAACATACTGGGGCCTCTTAAAAGTTTACGTTTGTTACAGAGACAAGATGATGGTGGTGTCCATAAAGGACAGTTTACTAGCAATGTATTCTAAACATTTGCAGTGATTGTGATTCACTTCATATGATCCTTCTAATTAAAATGGATATAGTACTTTTTTTCCCTACCATAAGGAACTCTTAGATTGTCATCAAAGATTGCAGTAGCTTGTGTTTTAAGTGATTAATATCTCATGTTTTAAAAACTTTTTTCTGTCTGGACTTGAAGAGTATCACAAACAAATAAATTTAAAACTAGTATTTAAAGTAGATCTTTTCTTTTTTCTCTTTTTTTTTTTTTAACACTGAAGAAAATAGATTCTTTTTACATATTAAAAGACCTTATAAACGTTGGCCACCAGGATGTATTAAAAAAACATCTTGAATGCAACTCTCATAACAACTCTGCAGAAATGTCGGTATGAATTAAAGAGGAGATATGTACCTCTAAGATACTGTAGTCTGTTCCTCGAGCATACATTACAACTGCATGAGCAGAGTAAGTTCTTAGTCTCATTGTCAACTTCATTTCTTCTTTGTTCTCATTTTCCATGAGACGATATTTCACATAACTGTTCCCACTGAATGTTACGGCAGAGCCCACCGATGCTAAGGGACACAGAAAAGTATGACACGTTAACACAGGGCTGGAAAATAGTATGGTTTTATGGAGAAATTTTTTAAAGCAAATTTCTTACCAGGACACTGTTCAGTTTTGCTGTCATGGCAAACACAGGTGTATTTTCCATCCTTTGGATCTCCTAAACATTCAGTACCTTCAGGGCATGGGTTTCCTTCACACACACTATTCACCACAGGGCATTTCCCTTCTGTGAAATGAAATATATTATTTTTCTTCTGTTGGCAGTAATAGTATTTTGTGAAAAAAGGACATTTATGAACAGGAGCTGACAGCAACCCAAATGATACTCCTCAGTATCAGGCAACAAGGAAGTGAATAATAGTCATGAGACGTGATTGACAAATACAGACTAGGCAAATAGTGTGTACAATGGCTGATGTTCATAGTTATCTCAATTCAACTGAAAAAATTTGGAAAATCATGCTGTGGTTTAAGGTTTACTCATACTGTCACACATCATAAAAAAAAAAAAAAAAAAAAAAAAAAAAAAACACCCACAAGTACATAGATATAAAACATAAGCAGAGGAGAAGAGTGTGTATTTGAGACAGAAAAGGAAGGGGCTTGAAGTATTTATTTCAGATGTAAGTTCAGCCAGCAGTGCTAATGAATGATTTTAAAAAGCCATCTCATTTTCCTAAGAGCCAAAGACAAATTCATCATTTGTTTTAAATCTGTAAGCTTTTATCTTTTTTAATGCATATTAATTTCCTGGTTCAAGCTGTCATTCATAGCTAAGTTTTGAAGCTGCATGAGATCTTTCTCTTAGCAGAAACCCAGATATACTCAAGTACTTTGCAATAACTTATTTCTGTGCATACAAGACTGAATAGTCATTATTCACGCAATTTAGAAAAAGCAACAAAAGTCCTTTATAAAACGGATAATGAAGATGTAAGTATAAAAAAAATGACCTCACATAAGCATATATTGTATAAAGTCTTGTTATCTAATTTTAAGAGAAGAATTACTCCTTATTTTAAATAAAATTCGGTGAATATTGCAGTGCAGGTTACAGAACAGTTTTCCTTTCTGCTTTCCTTACCTTTACAAAGACAAACTGCTGCTCTGTGATGACGAGGAGTGACAAAACTCAGCCTGGCTGTGCTGTGAGTTGACATGATATTCTCATCCAGTGTTACTTTTTCTTCACAAAATTTCAAAGGACAGTCTAGGCCTGCACAAAGCTTATGGAAAACATCAATTATCCGAACACCTAGAATCTCCTCTAGGTCAGGCACAGAAGAATTTATCTTGTGGAGCAAAATTCTCATTGGATGCTGAAAGCTTCCAGATTTTTCAATATTCAAGAGGACATCAAGGTTTGAAGGAGGATCAGAAGGCTGCAAACTAACAATCTGGATGTCGTTTCTCCTCACACCTAAGATGTTTCTTAAAGCTCTCTGGAAATTGCGCCAGTAATCACCAATGAATTCTTCAGGAGCAAGGTTTGCAAAGCGTATTGTAATGCTGTGATTTAGTAAATCTTGTGTGATTTGTTTGATGTGCACAGTAATATCAGCTGCAGTTGTAAATTTTCCATCTGTAACAGTGACATTTAGGAGGTATTGTCCCACATCTAACCTTTTATGTGCTATTAGTTTGCCTCCAGTACTGGAAACAGAGAACATGGATTCCATTTTGGAGTCCAGGCTATAAGTCAAAGTATCATAAACATCTTGGTCAGTTGCATGAATTTTTCCAATGACACCACCTGAATATTCTTCGCCAAAGGCTGTAATAAAGATTTCTAGAGGCAGAATTGCTGGAGCATAAATGCTTTCTTCAATAACTCTAATATCAACATATGTCAGAGATGACAACGGTGGCTTTCCATTATCTGTGACCTAGTGGAAGACAAAGTTATAATTAGATTTTTTGCTTTATCTCATCAAATTCTGTTGTAGGTATGTGTACATTATGCAGTAATGCTGCATTTTTCTACAAACGCACACACAAACATACAAAAGTTCTTATGGGTAAATGATTTTTAAAAATTGCAAATTCAGGTTTATGACAAGTTAATTCTGAAAATTTAGAACACTTATTTTAAACACACACACGCAGACATGTTTCACTTCTTCCAAGATTAAAAGGGTGAGGTGTTCTTAATACCTCTACGTGCAAGAAAGCCTACTAGCACTTATAGCAAATGCAGAGGAAATGCACAGTAGCTGATTTCGGACAGCAGATGGTGCTCGAAGCTTTTTTAGGGCAAGCATGGAAACAAATTACAAACTCAAAATTACTCATGGAGTCTAAATTTCTAACAAATTTCACCACTTATTAGTAGACGGGTCTTGCAGACAATCTAAATGCAGTATGCCAAATAGTAGTGCAAAAGAAAAACAATGAATGTAGAAAGTTACAGTTAATTATGCTGTCTTTCATGATTAGTAATCATGGAGAGGAAAAAAAAACCCAATCTGTGATGGTATTTGCTTCAGACAATTACAGTAATTAACAGAATCAGCCTCGCTCAATTTTAAAGTCTTTTAAACATCATGTCCCTTATCTTTCATCCCATACCAGCATACACAGGTATTAGGAGGAGGGAACAGAAAAAAATGATTATAAGAATAATAAAGAGTATTCCTTTGGGTTTATTTCTTTCACTTTACATTTCTCAGTTCTTGTTTCCCTTCTAGCTTTTTCCCAGTGCTCTTTTGCAATTACTGAAAATGAGACTAAAGAAACAGGCAAAGATAACGTAGATATGATGTGAAGGAACAGAGAGAATATGCAGGGCTCAGAGAACATAAGATATCCTTCACTGTTCAAAAGGCGTTGAAATAATTGTACCATGACTACAGGTTGATGGTGCACTCCTCAAATCTATACACAGGAATTGCTTTTGATTTTTTAGACAAATTTAAGCAAAAGAAAATAACTCCAGAACACAACATGTGTACAAAATTTTTAGAAGGCTAGGTATGTGTCTCACATAACTACATACTTCTATCAGTAATTCCACAAGGCAAAGCTAGAAGCTTGACCTCTAGTTACCCAAGCACAAATAAGGAGAGAGACAGAGAGACGGAGCAAGCTTATGTTGGCAAAGTTTTGTTTTGCCTAGATTTCTGCCTGGAAACAAGACAAGGCAGGCAGTCTATCTGCAGCACAAAAGCCCAAGGGAAAACACAAAAATACTTAAAACAAACAAGCGAGCAAAATTGTAACAAATGGACAGCAAGTGGGAAACAAGACCCCCAGAAGAAGCTATCTTTCAATAATGTAGATGCTTAAAAATCTGCTGTAGTTTTAAACTAAAGACTTCAGAAGTGCAGCACAAAAGAGACCGTATGACTCATAGCTGAACATTTCACACGCTAATGCTATGAGACATTTGTTAATGGATAGTCTATTTCCTTTGGAAAAAAGGAAAGCAAATCTGAGTGGCATGTACATGTTGAGAAAAAAAAGGCTCATGTGAAAGTTTATTAGTGGTGGTGATTTCTGTGTGTGTATGGCAGAGGGAAGATTTCTGAGTTCAACTAAATCCGTAACATAAGAAGAGCACTGCCTCAGCAATCCATTCAGAGAGAAATAAAAGCTGTGAGTACAGTAAAGGGGCCCCCCTTTACTGTGAAGATCAGTTAAAAAACAAAACCAAGCAACAATGGATCATGTACAGCTATTAACCTAGGAGCTGCAAGAAGAAAGTATAGAAATTAGAGACTTGAGAAGATTTCTTTTTTTCTCCATGAAAAAGGAAATAATATCTTCCCTAGAAAGTCATGTATCTATTTTTATGTGTGTCATTGAACCTGAAGACTTGTGATACAGAAATTGTAGTTTTAGTCTTAGATTCCTTCAAACTTGTGTGTGGTGACTTACTGAAGAAAAGATAATTGCAAATTATAGCACTATGTCAATTTAAAAGAAATGATCATAATAAGTGATGATAAATGGCAACTGAAAGACAGTGATGCATTTCCAGAATCCATGCAAAGAACTTCTAAATCAAAGTATGAGACAAGTACAAAATATTAAGATTGGGCAATATAGAACAACAAAAAAAATACATATGTATGACTTTAGTGCAGTCTTATAATGATGTACAAACTCTGAGAAGTGTTTGTTCTAAATGAGTACTTTGCTTTAAGATGCTTATTTAGTTATTGAGTGTGATTAAAATTCTCCCTTTATCCATTCTCTAGAAAAAATGACACTGATCATTTAGCACTGATGCTGTGCTAAAGATAAGACAGCTGAAGTACTGACAGACTGCTTACAGGCATTATACCGTCTAGGTGGCTTGGAAATGAAAAGAATTGCATGAATCCATCAAGAGAAAAGTGTTAGATTGATCTATTGTACTTAACAATAGGCAGACACATTAGGAAGGGCCAAATGTGCAGCTAAACCATGAAGTGGGATTAAGACAGTCTAACAGTCCACACAGCAGTCAAAATTGCAGCCATGTACATTAACAGGAATACACTTTAGAAGCAAATTACATATAAATCATAGAATCACCAAAGTTGGAAATGATCTCTAAGATCATCCAGTCCAATCGGCCACCTATCGCCAGTATTTCCCACTAAACCATGTCCCTCGGTCAACACCTAAATGTTTCTTGAACACCTCCAGGGACTCCAATGCCTCCCTGGGCAGCCCGTTCCAGTACCTGACCACCCTCTCTTTTGAAGAAGCTTTTCTTCATGTCCTAAATCAGTTACTGTTTAGAGAAAAATATAAAATGCAATATACAAATCTTGTATTTTATGAATAGCACACATAGGAAAAATACTGTTTGATATTCTCTTCTCTAAACAAAAACACGGCTTTGGGAAAACAGTACAGAATTTGGAAAGCATATTATGTAAGTGTGACAAAGCCCACCTTTGAATCCTGCTTTAGACTAATACAACCTGGGAAGGCCAATAGATCCTTCACTTGAAGGCTAATCTGTCTCACCAGATCATTAGCAGATCATTACTGAGAAGCAAATAACTGACAGTGGGATGATTTATGTCCCTGACACCTTTCTAATCTATATTCTTAAATCCTAAACTAAACTTAAAAGGAGCCTTTACCTATGGCTACTTATACTCATGTCTCCTGATACAATGTTTCAGTGACTCAAGAAACAAATCACAGTACCTCTGGGAATTTTTTTTTGTTCCCCAAAGAGGTCAACTTTCTATAAATACACTATCATTATTACCCCATTGCAGACAAAATTCATTACACTCTTGAGCAAACAGTACTGCTGTAAAATTCTACACCCTTATTCAGAAATGATGTGCAATATTACATATGAGAATAACAGAGATGTAAAGGCCATATAAACTCATGTGAAAATAAAGGTGAGAACTTTTCTTAAAAAGTATCTTTGGAAATGAGGTATTTGGAAATTAAGGCCAACTACTTTAGCCTATCAATTTTAAATCCCCTGGTCACAGTTTCTTAATTTATTACTGAACAAAAAAGGACTAGATAAGATTTTTAAAAAAGGTTTTTTTTTTTTTTTTTTTTTTTTTTTTTTTCTAATGTTAAGGTGCCATTTTAGAGAACTTATCTAACTTATCTATCCTTTACTGTAATTCTGATTTTCAGACGTAGCCTCGACCTTCTGCACAACTGTTGCAAGTGTACACAGACACCCTTCCAGGGTCATTTTTGAATTCTTTGCAATAGCAAAATTCTGAGACCTGCAAGTACAGTGCTTCTGCTTATGAGAATCAGACAGTGAGGTTGAATGCTATGTGAAAGGTTCACTGACTTGGTTTTCCAAACTTAAAAAAAAGATTACATGTTTTCAATTGCCCTCAAAAAAAGAATGTAGTATTACAGAAAAATGTCAGTACTGCCATGCCATGAAAATTTTAAAATCCCTGTTGCCACTGTATCAATGTATTCCAGCTCACAGCTTCAAGCATCAAAGCAATAGCGGGGGCAGGAGTTTGCAGTGAACAGGAGGTGGTTCAAGAGACCTCTCCCCTGCCGGCTTTTCCAGACAGATGCCAGAGTACAGCAAAATGTGTAAGCTAAAATATGTACCACATGTGAAAAGCCTTATCAAAAGCACTCACCCTGTCAACATTTCACTGGCACCAAATGCTAACAGTTAGTTCACCTCACTATTACATTTGCAGTACTATTCCACTTAAATCAACAGACTGTCTGAACATGCTACTGGAAGGGACGTGCCTCAAATAACTACTTAGCATGTCATGATCTCGTAACAGAAAGACAAATTATCTTCCAAGTAACAGGAAAAGGTGGTGGTTTGTGTACAAGTGGAGAAAGTTTAATTCTTAAACTACAAAGCAGCTAGACGTAGTGTATCCTACCTTAACATGTAGTAAATAGTGATCCCTCACTTTGCGATTCAGAGCAGCAGTTGTTGTCAGTACTCCTTGATGGTTAACCTGGAAAGTGTTCTCTTCATTTCCACTCAGGATGGTGAAAAGAAAAGGAGGACCATTGTGAGAAGAATCCTTGTCTGTCACCAACAACTGAAGCACACTAAATCCAATAGGCTTATTTTCCTAAAAATGCATTACACAATCACATTAGCTTTGTTGCACTTGGACGTATATACTGACATTCACTTTTCACGAAAAGAAAGAAAACCAAATTACAGTCAAATCAGCCAATAACTATCAGTGAAATCAGAATGACAAGGACTGTTTAAGAGCGAATAATACACTCTGTGAAGAATGATAAAAACAGTAAAAAAATTCATAGGTTTTGATTCTTTTCTAAAGCTTTGTATGAGATTGTTGTAGGTAGCTTAACCTTGAAACTTCACATTTTCCACTTTCAGTCAGAATTAAAATTACAGAAGATTAACTACCTAGTCATCAAAGATTTCAAATGTAGCTAAAACACTCACTAAACATAATTGAGTGCCTTCGTGGGAGGACTACAAAAACGTATTACTCCATCTCACCCCTTGTGTCTCAAATTATTGTCACACGAATAAAGCCACAGTCTGCTTAAAATACGAAATCCAAGTTTAAAAGTTTGTATTATAAAGTTTCAAGTTGGCATAATGTTGATGTCTGATGTTTCAGACTCTTTACAGACTTAGGCTTATTGAGCCTCTGATGTTCCCAACCTTACCTCAAGCTGAGAACAACTCTCCCATAACATGTGTTATATTGTATCTACCAGATTTTATACATACACAAATTTTAAATGCCAAAAAAGTAGAAGTATCATTGCAAAGTATAGTAATAAAAAACGCTGTTCTTATAGTTGCAAAACTCTCAGTAACAAGAATACTTTCTTCTTGAGAGAGTAAGCAGGTGAAATTTTGTCGTTAATTTTATCAGATATGGCAGCCTATTTTTTTTTTTTTTTTTCTTAAGAAAACCAGACAAGGACCAAGATTTTAAGTATTATTTACAATTCAACATCTAAATTTATTTAGTTTTAATACTAGCTAAGAACATTGCCAGTTGCCATTTGTCTGTATTTGTCCATTCTCAGTGTATAGGAGATGTAGACCAACGTTTCTGGGCAACTCCTCTAGCTTTTTCTCTGCGTCCCTCATACTGGGGTGGGTTAATATGAATGAACAATAAAACAAAGTCTACCTTTTTAGCTGAGTGGGGGAAACATTACCAATATTAATTACGTTGACTTCAAAAAAGATTTGAACTGAGGAAAGCAAAATACCTTTGATAGCACACTAATTCAAGACATCTTACTTGTATACTCTAAACACTGGGTAGAAATAAATTACCTTACCCTCTTTTGGAAAGGTGCCTTCACAAATCATGTAATGGTCCTGAATAGAAGTGGTATGTTAGATAGGCACAGATTCCCAGACATTACTGTCCGATCTTTGCTTACCTACTGCACAAGGCCAAGGACCAGCAACAGCGAAAGGACCCAAGGGATTGAGCTGACATGTTATCAGAACCAAGATCGTAATAATTATTGCTTCTTTCTCTTCCACTCATTCTCTACTGAATTTGGGAAGGCAAGAAGTATGGAAGCTGTCTCTGCTATCTTTGCCTTAGTAGAGAGTTCTCTGAATCAGGCAAATATTTGATGGCCACTGAGAATCCGCCCCACTAATACCATACTAAGGAGCAAAATCAGTCAAAGAGTTGGTATGTAGCACTGTGAAATACTACTCCTGTTCTAATTGCTTCTGATCCCAGAGGAGGCCAATAGGAATGACCTCAAACTATGGGTCAAAGTGCAGAATACCTGCTCAAAGATCCAAACGAAATAGCAAAATTATTATGTATTCTAACCTGCTTGTATGATGTTAAGAGCACTGTAAATATGAATTCAAACTCAATGTATTATATATACACATACACAAAGTAAAAGAACACAATCTCCTTGCAAAGTAAGTTTCCAAATAGACTGCACAATATGGACTTTGTAAATCTTAACACACTTATTCAAGTATACAGTCTCATTAACGACCTTAATTAGAAAATGACGATATAGAAAATAAAACTGAAACATTAGGTTTATCATATCCCACAAAATTTTTTCAAGTCACAAATCAACATTCAAATAATATTATTGATTTGATTACTAGAGCATTACTGTATGCATCTAGTTTACCTGGATGATAACGCTATAGTTTCCTTTTGAGAATACTGGAGGATTGTCATTTACATCAGAAACATCAATGTTAACTGTAGTAGTGTTATGTCTAGGTGGGTTTCCATTATCTGAAGCTTGAACTGTCAAGGTATATCCTGAAATCTATTTAAAAATTATAAACAAAACCAAAAACATACATTTAGTAAAGAACAAAGAAAGAACAATCAACTCATTTTTTCTTTTAAGAAATATTTTAGTGTAAACCTCCAGTAAAGCTTGCCTTTCTATCTTTGATCATTTTTCCCTCCCCACAGATAGCCCCCCAGCCCTGTCTCAAAAAGTACTGACAAAAATATGATCATATTGTCACAGCTGTACCAGGTCTGCTCCAAAAGTAATAACTCCTATTTTATTACCCTGTTCCACGACTTCAGAGGTGGATGTTCAACCTTCCCAATAATATTCCCTTACATTTTGTTGCCATGCAATAGAAATCAAAATGCATATGAAGCAAAAGTGTGTAACTGAATTCCTTCATGAGAAAAAAATGGCACCCACTGACATTCATCAGTGCTTGCTGAACATTGATGAGATCAAATGGTGGATGTGAGCACAGTGAGGCAGCGCGTGGTGCATTTCAGCAGTGGTAACAGGGACAGTGGGTCACCTCTGCTGGTGCAAGTTTTTACAAGCACAGTTTGTTCATCACTGTCAAACATGTGTAGCTAGTGGTGATCATATTGAAAAATAGTGTTTTGTTGCTGAGACTTTCCTCTACCAAATAGTGTTATTGTGCTCTTCATATCTGCTATAGTTTCCATGAAAGTAAATAGGAGGCATTACTTTTGGAGTGACACACACATTAATTTTGGAACATTTAAAGTGATAGTTTAGAAATATACTCCCAAAACTGTAGCCATAAAAAAAAAACAAAAAAACAAACAAACAAAAAAAACCCTATAATAAATTCAATACCTATAATATACTCAAAAAAGTATAGAAAAACTTACCTTTTCTCGGTCCAGAAGTTTAGTCACTTTTATTTCACCTCTTGAAGGGTCAATTGTAAAAGGATTTCCCTGATTGCCATCTGTAATTGTGTAGTGAATGTGGTTGTTTGAAGGTCCATCGGCATCATCTGCCATAACCTAAGGGAAATTACAGTCTCATTTAAAACAAGTCTATACAGATTCTATCATCATTCACACAAACTCATTCCACAAATGAATATGTTTTCATCTAATGAATTACAGTACTACACAGACCTTAGGAGAAACATCCTAACATTAAGAACATACTAGCATCATTTAATTTTTGGAAAAATTCAGAAAATTACTCCTGTTTTCTCAAGGAGAACAAAATATATCATAAAACATTATCCACTTTCCCATAATATTTCAAGTCTCTGGCTTCAAACTTTTTAAAAATTAATTTCATTTAACTCTGTGGCAAACATCTTTATTAATTTATGCTCATCTTCCAATCATTAATTATTCCTTTCAGACTGAAAACACGATTGTTATAACAGAGTATTTCAAAGGAAAAAAGCGAAAATACGTACTGTAATGACCGATTGTTCAAGCACAGCATCCTCACTGATTACTGCAGTGTATGTGTCTTGGCTAAACACTGGAGTGTTGTCATTGATATCAGTTACGTTAATATTCACTGTTACAACATCACTTAATGATGGTGTGCCTCCGTCTGTGGCTTCTACTGTCAAGTAATACTCATGAGAACTTTCGTAGTCCAAGCTGTCAATGATAAAAATGGCTCCTATTGGAGGAAATAAACACACAGAAACTCACTGTTACAGTGAAATGATACATACAGAAGGTCGGTTCATGCCACTACTATTAAAGATTTCTACTTTAAAATCACCAGGCTGGGATTTTATAATTGTAGAAAGTAGCATAATGAAGAAATTTAGAAAAATTATTTTTAACTTTTTAAATTAAGATTAACTGAAAATACAAAAATACCTTTAACCCTGACTTTCCTTGCATTAACATTTATTTCAGATGTGGAGAGGACAACACAGAGAAAGTAGGAGCAATGTCTGGCCATGACTTATTATCAATAGAAATATCTCACTTAAAGTGAAAATTCTTAACCAAATATTTAAAATAGTTCAGTCACTAATATATGCATTAATTTGCTGCTGTAAGAGTGTTTCTCTGGAATTTTCTTACTCATTTCAAATCTGTGAGTAAGTTAAACTGGCAAATTACTTGTACAGTACAGTACCGTGCAGGTGCTAGAAAAAGTAGTAGGAAGAATTATAATTTCAATTACACTGATATATTAACTATTATTGACTTTCAGATAGGGATCTTACTTGAAAACAAAAACAAGCAAAAAAACTCAGCAGAAATGAATTCTAGAAAAATAACTATATAGGAAAATAAAAGCTATAATTGAAGTTTACAAGAATTTTTAACAAATTATTGCCATTAATAGGGTACATTTTTCCAAATAAGCTAAGTGCTTCCACTTCCAGAGACTAAATCTGATTAACAAGTGAGCCTGAAATCTCCATCATCATGCTAGATATATACTTGAATAGAATACTCCAATCTTTCTTTAATGACACATCAAGCTTCTCTGGAATGATTGTCTTCATGGGGCAATATCTACTTTTCCCTGCCAATTTCATTTCTGATCTTTCTTTCACCAAGTCTGGATGCTTGTTCTGATTACATGGCATTTGTGAAAAAAAAAACCAAAAACGTTAGGCTTCTGTCATTACAGAACCATGTCTTCCCTCTGTGTAGAAAAATTCCAGCTAGGAAACCTTACCTTTTGTCAACTATATGAATATAACTGAAATAAATAATAAATAAGAGTGATAAATAAATTCTACTCTCGCTTGTTAAGCACCTTGTCAAAATGGGTGAGCAAACGGTAGCACTGCCTTTACAGCAAGGATGATGCACATACATTATACAATGTATTTGCGTGCATTACTGCAAAACACAGTATGGTGTTATTCTTGTTTAAACTAACACATAATTTCAGGATAAGATAAGACTGAATAAGCATTACTGCAAGATCAGTTACATTCTTACCTGTTGTTGAATCAATACTGAATTTTCCATGTTCATTCCCACTGACTATTGAGTACGTGATTTCAGCATTGGCTTCAATGTCCCTGCTGGCAGCATGGATCTGGAGAACTTCAGTCCCAACCATTGTGTCTTCTGATATACTTGCACTGTACTCCCTATACTCAAATACAGGTGGATTATCATTTATATCCAAAACAGAAACTATGAGACTACTTGTGGAAGACAGCCTTCGAGGTAAACCCTCATCTGTAGCCTTCAAAGTCAGTGTGTACACAGCTTGCAACTCCCGATCCAAAGACTTCTCTAACCGGATGATTCCAGAGAATTCATCAATAGAGAACTGGCCCTCTGCAGAGTTCACCAGTGAATAATGGATTTTACGGTTCATCCCTGTATTTTGAAAACAGTTACAGAGCATGAAGCAGTAGACAAAATACGCCAACAAAAGAACAGATCTGACAGCTATAAGAATAAAATGTGCATGTTAAATACTATCATTCATGCTACAGTAAATTTCAGCAGAAATTAATGGCTTCTGTCAAGGGCAGAATGATTTCCAAAAATATGTAATTAATTTAAAAAGTTAAGCTAGCCCTCCATTGCACCAATTTTCTGCCAGATAAGAAAACATGAAGCATGGTTCTGCTTCAGTCACAGTACTAGCTAATATGAAACGATTTGTAATACAAATCTAATTATAACCTTAGAACAACAACATCTGCTTAGCAGGCTTAAAAAATAACATGGGAGGATATGGAAGAGTTTGGCTTTATCAAATAACTAGATGCAGTTCCAATGAGTTCATTTAGGAGCCATAACCCAAAACTGACAGGAATATAACTTCCGGCAACGTTTTTGTAAAGGAGAGCAATCAAAAAACTTGGCTTCTGAGCCAAGTATTTTGCTCCTGTGTCTCAAAGATGAGGGAAATGTGAAAACACCTGTCTACTACCTTCCAGCTGAGCAACCTAACTATTATAGCACAAAGAAAGTTTGTTGTTTCAAAAGAATAAGGCATCCATAATTTGATTAATAATATTGTGATATATGGAAATCATAATGACATTATGCCGTTTTATTCTTCCTTACAATAACAAAGCTTAAGAATGTACTCTTTCTAATGTCATTTTCAGTTTGTGTTCACTTAAATACTCCTAACTAAATAGTAACAGCAGAGACAGCAAAATCTTAATAGGGTAACATATGCTTTGGAATAAAATGGAATAGTTCATTTGGAATGGGCCTTTGAAGTATATCTTTCAGTAGTCCATTCCTGAGAGGTATCAAACACCTGTCAGTTCCCCTGAAAGACTTAACACCTTTCAGAATAAGATTAAATAAGCATTACTGTAACTTTGAGACTAAAAAGGCAAAAGTTTTGGTCAAAGAATGCATACCCGCATCTGCATCTGTTGCTTGCACTCTTGTCAAAAGTGTTTTAGGCTCTGTGTTTTCAAATACCGTAATGGAGTAAGGATCAACTGTGAACTCTGGGGCATTATCATTCACATCTTCCAGAGTCAGAATAATATTAGCCTGGCAGAATCTTCCTCCTCCATCTGTGGCTTTCACTAGAAGGTAATAAATTGCTTGCTGCTCACGGTCGAGTGGCATTAATGTTTTCAGTTCACCTATAAACAGAATAACAAATACGAGTTCATGCAAGTTGCAAAAATTACATATCCCTAACATGTTCTTTTCTAATACCTCTGTACTCAGCAAAACAAAACAACAATTTTCTTTTTGAGAATAGCTTAATCAGTGGCCAAGTCAGTGATCTGCCTTTTCAGGTCATACTGAATACATGTCTCTTTTTTCCATCGCTTTTGAAGGAGAAATCAGCTAAAGTAAGAGTACCCAACAATGTAGAGACAACATGCATGCGTTCACAAATTAAAGTGTTATCATGTAAAGTAAATTAAAATGTGATAAATTTCGCATACTGTTTTCCTGGCTGTGTTCCGTCCACAGGAAAGGACTTCACCCTCATCTTCCAACATTCAGTGAATAAACAGAGCTATTTACACCATCAAATATAACCAAATTAGCTATTACAGACAAATCTCCAGAAGTCTAACACACATTTTCTTTCCAAAGTGACATTAACCACGCCTGGAACAATGTGTAGCCGTTTTCTCCTTTTGACTGATTCAAAAAACATTCTGAAATACTGTTTGCAAGTATGCTAGCCCCAACATTCTGAATTTATGTGACAACTTGTTAGCTCAGCATACGGGTGACATTCAAAGTCAATCTCCTTGAAGTAAGATCCTTTTCATTTATTTTGTCACTAAAGTGTGCTTATTTCCTTCTCTATATTTCTGCTATAACTTTGTATCTATTTTGTTAATTTTTTTTCTACATTATTAACTCCCTTTCTACTTATCTACTGCAGTTTCCAGTGCACAGAGTTTTTGCACTGGCCTACATAATAATTCAAAAGTAGTGAATATCATGAAAAGCAAACAATGTCAGGAAAGTTAAAAGCTTATCTTTATTATATACAATGATTCAAAAAAACCTGCCAATTTTGGCATTTACTATGGAAAGGAAACATGTTGCTCATTATAACCTCTGCCCATTTAACATGCCAAACCAAACGATGGCAGGGAGAATCTGAATGAAGATTATCTTATCTTTAGTTTATCAACTCTGATTGCTATTAATACAATATAAATAGTACAAAAATTCATGGCATATTTTTACTCCAATCACTTCTGCATGAAGTCTCTGACTTCAGGGCAGTTGCCCTATTTACTTTAGTTTCTCAAGTATTAAACACTTGCCTTTTCCCTAGCTTCTAATCAATATATTTATGTACTACAAACTCATATAATACATTAACTCTTAATGAAAAGCTTCAAATACTGACATTTATGTGTATCATAAAGTAGTCATAAAACATTTTATAAAATGAAGTCCTGATTCCTTTTGTTTATAAAGCTTTGTTACCTGTGTCGGGAGAGAGTCCAAACTTCTCTGCTCCTGGGCCATGTAATGTATATGTAATTTCTGCATTGGAACGAATATCTGCATCTGTAGCAGATACCTGCATTATCAGTTTGCCAGGAAGAGCATCCTCAGGAACAGTATCAGTGTATAAAGCCTGAAAAAGTTTTAAATTTCATTCAAAGACTTAACACACAGAGTAAATAGGCTTGGAAAGGGGATGCAAAGAGAGAATGGCAGTTGAGAAAATATTGTTTTATAACAATATATATATTATATTATAATATTGGGAACACGTGAAGTGAATCAGAGGATGAAATACTGAAAATGACAAGGACTTAAAATTTTCCAATTAATTACTTCACATTTATTACATTATTCAAAGGCAATTATTACTAAAACTATAGGGACTTTTTGAGTGTTAACACAGATGAGAACTCTGAACACATGTAACAGATTAACTGATAATTAAGTGCATTCCCAAGCAAGGAGGTCTGAATTTTTAGCAATTTCCTTTTTTTCTCTTCTGGTAAATCATCTTGCCTAGGTCAGATTCAATCCAGAAGACACCAATACCCATCTTTTATGTTGCACTTCCTGAAATACAAGCTTCCAGTTTAAAAGGCACTAAGCACTCATATAACACATTTATAGCACTATATAGCTAATATACAAAGACTGAGCCTTATAGATAACATCAATATTATCAAAGCAGTAAAGTTAAAAACACTGACTTACTAGTTTGCAGTTAACGGCAATCTTTTGTACACATGTACATGTTGATCAACATAAACACAGACTAATAAAAAGAATCAGTCACTGTATATTTGATCCTTCCCAAAAGAAGAAAACATTTTGCCTTTCTGCCCATTACTAAAATTAAAGGAAGCTGTCTATGAAAATCCAGTTTGCTTATAATACACTTCTGCTTCTCCCCCCCTTTTTTTCTTTTCTTGTTTTCCTTTTTCCCATTTGTTATATTTCATATCTGTTTTTGCAAACTATCATGTGATAAAGTAGATGACTTAGTAAAAAAAGAAAAAAATTGTGGATCACAGATCTTTGATTTTGGACAACATTCCAGGCTTTTCAACTCTTTTCCCTCCCCTTCCCCACCAAGCAATGGTAAAAACTAAGCAATGGTATTCAGCATCTTTTGAGACTTCGCTTCCTTCAGAAAAATACAGCATACAAACTGTAATAGAAGCAGATTAAAACAGTTCCTCAGGGGAAAGTATGCATTAAAACAAGAGAAGTGACCTAAAATTATTTTAGTACTACTCTTAAAACACCCAGCTAGTGTTAAAAGTACATCAATGAATTGTCTTTGATTATTTATTTAAATAAACTTGCCCAATTGCTTTGACAGAATTCTTAGTAGTCCAAAGCTCTGTTACCAACATTAAAGGAACACCCATTTATCTGTCTCCTAAGAAGCAATTTCAGTGCAATTTTGCCTATGGAAGCAACTGGACATTGAAGATTATGCCTACCTTTTCACATACAGGGCTGTTGTCATTAGCATCAAGGACTTTAACCTCCACCACAGCTCTAGTAGCAAATGTTCCATCAGTAGCTGTAATATTTAGAAGGTAATGGTCCTTTTCTTCCCTGTCCAGGGGCTTTTTGACGTAAACTTTCCACTCATTCTGTATATTTTCAACAGCAAACTGTCCCAAGAGATCACCTCCTATAATATAAAAGTAAACTTTGAATTAAAAACAATACAGAGAATGCTACTATTACTCTATCAACACTAAACTACATCTAAAAATAAAATAAAATAAAAATTTAAATACAAATTTAGAGCAGCCACTTTCCACGTGTGGCTGTACTTGAAAAAGTTTTAATTTTCACATAGAAATAGTAGGCTTTGATAAAATATTTAACTGCTGCCAATAGAATCTATAAAAACCAATGTAGGAATTCATGTAGCAGCATTATAGATAACATTGTAAGACACTGAAAGAAAAACATTATAATACTCCACTGGAAGTTAATTATTTTGTATTTCTTTGATTCTGTTTTTAACCACAATGGTGATTTCAGTGCAAATATATATTTCTTTATAAAATACAATATAAGTGAACTAAACAGAATACTTAGGGAAGCATGTTGAGCAAAACACATATCAAACAGGAAGCCAAAGAGTTGTTTTCCAACTCTTTTTCCCCTTAATCATCCCCACTGATATTTAATCTTAAGACATACACTTTCTTTCTTTGTTGCTAAATGGTTTCAAGTATGTTTCAAAAATTTGAAGGATTAAGTTATAGCGCATATAGTTCCAGGACACCTCAAGTGATTTTTTTTCTGACATTATTCAAAAAAAGTTACCTGTAATGTAGTAAGAGACTTGTCTATTGTCTTCTTTTGTATCAGCATCAGTAGTACTTAAGATGGCAATTATTCCTCCTGAAGGGTCATCCTCACTGACTGTTCCTTTATATATCTCTGCAGTAAAGCGTGGAGGGTTGTCATTCACATCTGTAACAGTAACTTCAACCACAGCCAGAGAAGACAGCTGAATTTTTTCACCTCGATCAGATGCAATCACTGTAATTTTGTATTTGTCTCTCATCTCATGGTCAAGTTCTTTGAGAGTGGTAATCCAGCCAGTTTCCATGTTTATGGCAAAAGACTCTATAACATCTAGTTCTTGAGAAGGATCTAAGCTGTAAGTGACCTGCCCGTTAAGTCCTGAATCTAAGTCAGTTCCTTTTACTTGGATCACTCTTGTTCCAACTGGCATGTTTTCTACGATGAAAGCTTCATATGGATTGGATTCCAAAACTGGTTTGTTATCATTTGCATCTCTTACTTGAATGCTTACTTCTACTGAGGAAATAACATTATAATCTTCATTTGTATATTGTGCTAGCACTGAGAACTGGTACCATTTAGTTGTTTCATGATCAAGATTCTTCTCAAGTTTCAACTTCCCAGTCTGTCGATCAATCGCAAAAAAATTATCTCTATTGCTTTCAGGAGTGTTCCCTTTAATCAGACTATACACCAAAGTCTGATTATGCTCTGCTTTGATAATATCTATCTCAGTTCCAACTGGAATGTCCTCTGAAACCATGTAAGAATAAAATGGTTCTGAAAATTTTGGTAGAGACACTTCTGGTGGGAGTATTCTAGCATAAACGGGAACAATTGACTCTTTCTGAGGGGATCCGCCATCAACAGCTCTAACAAAAAAGGTTAGAAACTCATTTTCTAAACCAATTAAGCTTTCTTTTGTTGTAATTATACCAGACAAAGAATCAATTTCTAAATTCTCTTTAACATTTTCGGACTCCGCTTCAATAGTATATGTGATGTCTGCGTTTGTACCCTCATCAGCATCAGATGCCCAGACTTTAATGACAGAAGTTCCGCGTGGAACATTAGATCCAATATTTACTTCATACTCCATTGCTCGAAATTGTGGAGCATTATCATTGTCATCGGTTAATATCACATTAACTGTACAGAAAGCAACTTTTCCTCCCGAATCTTTGGCCATTAAACTAATGGCAATTACTTTTTCTGCTTGTGTTTCCCGGTCAAGCTTCTCGGAGGTAAAAATCTGCCCTCTCTCACTTATATAAAATCTATCTTTGGCAAAGTCATTTATAATGTGGTAAGTGATATGGCCATAAGTACCAGAATCTTCATCTCTTGCTCTAACTACGGTCACTAAAGTATGCAATGGAGCATTTTCAGCTAGTTCAACCTCGTATTCATTCTGACTAAAAACAGGGCTGTGCATATTAGCACTTGTTACAGTTACACGAACTTGGGCCGAGCTCCTGAAAACTCCATCAGAAACAGACACATTAAGAATATAATGTGGCTTCAGTGCCTGCCTGCGTAGGTTTGAGACAGTGATAATGCCAGTTTTACTATTAATTACAAAATTCTTTTGGTCATTGCCTGTCATAATGGAGTACTCCAGTTTGTCAGCATCTGACCTATCTGCATCTGAAGCTTGCACGCACGTCACAAAATGTCCATGAGGAGCCAGTTCACTAATTTTAGCTTCATAAACCAATTGGTTGAAAAGAGGAGGGTTGTCATTTAGATCGGTCACATCAACAGTTATTACAGTATCACTGCTCAAGGGCAGCATGCCACCATCTATGGCCCTTATTAGTAACTTGTGTTGCTGAATTTTTTCATAGTCCAAAGTTCTTGTTGTGAGAATGAGTCCAGTGCTGCTGTCTATGTGGAAGTACTCATGACTTTCAGTGTCATCCTCAATCAAATGATAGGAAATTCCCCTGTTTGTTCCAGAATCAGCATCTGTAGCACTCACTTGTACAACAGATGTTCCAATGACTGAGGCCTCAGAAAGAGTTACAGTGTAAGACTGCTCTGTGAACACGGGAGGATTATCGTTGATGTCTTCCACTATTATGTCTACAAACACATCTGCATGCGCTCCAGTTAGGGAGTCTGTCGCTCGGACATTCAGCTTGTAGGCTGGATGAGACTCAAAGTCAAGAGGGCCAACAACGTTTATCACTCCAGTGTTGAAGTTGATCATGAACTGATTGAAAGGATCTCCATCTGTGATGCTGTAAAACACTTTAAGTCCTTCTGGGCTGTTTGCTTGTACATGTACTACAGGACTATGAAGCTGAATATTTTCTGGTATCTCTGCACTGTAGAAAGGCTTTTCAAAAACTGGCATAGCTTTATTCATAACTGTAATTGGGACTATAACTTCAGCAGAAAAAGCAGGTTCTCCTCCATCTTTTGCCACTACTGTGACCAGGTACTCCTTATTTACTGTGTCTGGTTCAAACTTCTTCTTCAGAGAGATTTCACCAGAGGGATCAATCTGGAAATGTTCATGATGCTCTTTAAGATAGTAATGCACTTCTCCATTTCTGCCTGCATCTTTATCTACGGCGGTGACACGTCGAATAACACAGCCTACTTCAGAGTCTACTTTAACTGCTGCATAATATGGAAGATTGACAAAAAATGGAGCGTTATCATTTACATCTTCCACTGTGACTTTAACTACAATATGTGCAACAACTGATGGTTTATGTTCCTCTGTCACTTCTACGACCACATCAAAAGATTCTTGCTGTTCACGATCAAATGGTATTCCTGTTGTTGAAAGGACTCCTGAAGTTGGGCTTACTTTAAATCTGCTATCTGGGTTTAGAATACGATAAAACAAAGGCTCATTTATTTGATTCCCTATAGCAGTAATCACAGCTATTGTTTTTGCCTCAGTGGAATTCTCCTGGACTACTGCAGAGTAAGAACTCTGTGTAAATTTCAGTTGGCTTACTTTGCTTTCTTTCACATTAATTTTTACAGATGCAGTGCTTGCAAATCTGCCATCAGATGCTCTCACTGTTAATTCATATCTACTTCGTAACTGAGTTGTATTTTGTACTGTTATATCTCCAGTCTTGGGATTTATTGAAAATTTTTCTCCAATGTTGCCTTCGATAATGGAATAAATTAGTTGTGAAAAAATGCCTGAATCAGCATCAGTGGCATTTACGCTGATGACTTTCACGCCTTTATAGGTTGGAACCAAAATGGATGTGTCATACACCTCTCTTGAAAACACAGGAGGACAATCATTGATATCAACTACATAAATAGTAACATTAGCTGCATATTCTGCATATAAACGTGGAATACCCATATCATGTACTTGTACAGAAAAGTGGAAAATATTTGTCTCCTCATAGTCCAGACTCATTAATGTCCGAATGGCACCAGTGCTAGAATCAATGGCAAAGTACTTGCGGACAGATGGTTCAACAATTTGATAAACAAGCAAAGCATTTGATTCTTTATCAGCATCCATAGCTCGAATTACTAATGGGACATTCTTGTCAGTCAGAACCACACTGTTAACTGAAGCTGATTCACTGATGAGTCCTGTATATTCAGACTGCATAAAAATTGGTATATTGTCATTCTCATCCCGAAGATGTATCAAAACTGTTGTGTTAGTAGTCAAACCAGCCATGTTTGTTCCCTGCACAGTTAGTGTATAAACAGGCAAAGTTTCAAAGTCCAGTGCCTTCTGTGAAACAATGACACCCGAGTTTGGGTTGATAGCAAAGACATCTCCTATATTACCATCTTTTATTTCATAAACTACAGAAGACAGACTGTATGCTGTAACCATTCCAACAAAACTGCCAATGCTAGCACTTTCACTGATTTCTGTAGAATATTCTTTGGCTGTAAATTTTGGCGAGGCATTATCAGAAACTGTAACAAATATATGCACAGAAGTCACTTCATTCATTGGAGGATCTCCTTTGTCTGTAGCTTTTACCATCAAGTTGTACTCTTCCTGGTTACTATGATCTAATTCTTTAGCAACTTTAATTGTACCCAAGATAGGATCTATGACGAAGGAATTTCCAATATTCCCTATAAAGAAAAATAAAGTAATTAAGAAAATTAAAGAATGATTGTTTATTGTACAAAAATGACAAAGTAAAGAGAAAATAGAGAATGTTAAAGTTTCTTAATTTTGTTTAAGAAACATCTGTAGCCTCTCTGGAAAGTTTTCTGTAAAGAAGAGTTTGCAGAAATTCTAAATTTAATTGTAGAAACACTGCATAAAACACTAAACTATTCAAGACTTAAAAATAAATGTAAAATATTCTATTCCTTAAAAAAAAAGAAAAGGCAAGTATTCTGCAATTTTCAACATTATAAATCATACGTTTTCTTCAAATTATTTTTGTTATTGAATTTGTGCTTAAGCCTACTTAAGTACCTACTGAAGCTGAAAAGAACTTATATTCAGAAATTAACGTTAGTGGAACTCAGGTCCCATTTCAGGATCTAAAATAATTAGACAGTTCTAAAAAAAGAAGTGTTTTAATGGCACTTCTGAATCTCAGTTGTTTATGCAAGTATTGTTTAAATCTCTGCTTCAGAATGAACCTTTCTGAACTGGACCAAAATTCACATTTTCTCTCACTTCATGTTAATATATAGGTAAGTTATTCCCTGTGATCAAGTATTAGGAGAAAAATACTATCTTCTGACTATTACAAGCTGACGCTTGATAACCATTTTTCTTCATGTTTTTCAAATACATGGCTGTATTTCACTGCACAAAATATTCAGCTCATGTACTAAATAGAGTAAGATTAATACTGTAGTTCCTTAAAATTTGTATTACTAGAGCCATGATCTCAGCACGGAAAAAAATTTTAAGAACTTCTGAGTTATGCATACAAGTAGGCAAGAGATCAGCTTTTATTTATTTATTTTTTTAAGCGGAGGCTCTAAACACAGTGGCATTCTTAGAATATGCAATTACAAATCTAAGCAGCCATTACAAACATTTAAAGAATGTTCTATCCATATGCTTAGAACATCAGTTACAATGCTTTAGCCTCCCAGTTGGTCACTCTCCTATAAAACAAATCTAACAAAGTCTTACATTTACTCCTACAAAAAGCTAGAAGAAAGGAAGAGAGCAGCATGTAACTTCATTTTAGACAGCATGCATACAGAATCTTTTTCTTGCAGCATTTTGTCATTTCTAACACATGCACTGCTGAACTAGGAAAGGCTAGAGAAAAGTTTCATGTCTTGCCTAGAAAAGTCATATATCCTCAAATTATAGAAAAAAATATACATATACTAAGGAATTTATCAAATATATTCCTTGTCTTGGAGCAACCATAATCATGGCTTCTTTTACACAGTGCTTCAAAGTGTTTTTATGTCAACGCTTTGATGGAAAAAAATGAAAATATTTACAATAAACAATTCCTACACCTTTGCAAAGTAACCGACGTCAAACAAAAATAAAACATTTGTGCATATCACCCTGTGTGGAACCATAACTAAATAAATTTTAGCAACTGTTCTCTTTAATATACAATTGCTTATGCTTGCAGCTGAGATTTTTTATTTTTAAATTACTTTCTAAATTGAAAGTAGGCATCCAGTTAATGAAGTTTAAATGACATTTTTATTTTTCATTAAGCCTAAATAGCTCAGGACCTGAGCAACTGTAGGCCTGTATTTAGATTTCACAAACTGAACCAGAACTGACTTCCAAATGCTAAGTGAACTCAGTCAGTGCCATCCCATAATCACACTACTGAAAATCACCATCATTTAAATTTCATTGTTAAAGGTAAGTTCAGAAAGATACAGTGAAGCATAAAATAAGCAGTGGCATCCAATGTTCTTCTCTGGCCTGCAATCTCAGGTCTCTCAGTGACAAACTGACTGGCTATTAAAGGAATTCTTACATGTTTTATTGAACCAGAATAGCAATCCCAATTTAAAATCACCCAGATGTAACCAGGCAAAACAAGACCTTCCATGCTACCTGTATCAGAAATTTTAACTTAAACTGCAAAATTTAGTAGTTATTTCTTCAGAAGTATACAAACACTACTTTTGAGCTCCCTTCTTTCACAATGTGCTAAACACCAAAGTTCTTGTCTCATTATTTTACTCTTTTCATCACGTTTTTGCTTCACTTATACCATAAATTCCCAAAAAGAATCAGCTCTTTCAGATCTGAACATAAGGTATGAAATTCTGTATTTTCTGCCTCTTTCAGAGTTCAAAGGTATCTTTCCCTTCAGGAGAGCAACACAAATAATTAAGGGAAGATGAAAAATGTTTACCATTGCAGTTTTCTTTTCAACACTCTCAGGCTGTATTTTTAAATACATGACACAAAATACAATGTGTACTCTCACAGCTGTTTTTTACGTGTCTAAAGTTGAAACAAAGCACGACAAGTATCATTTTAAAAACAAACTGAAGATATAAGAATGTCAACATACCTGATTCAATAGAATATACAATTTCTGCATTTTTTCCTTTGTCCTTATCTAATGCTGTAACCTGGAGGACTGCTGATCCAACAGCTGCTGACTCATACACACGGCCTTCATAGGAAGAGCTGGTGAACCACGGTGCATGGTCATTTGTGTCGCTGACGTTAATGATGATCCTAGCGTAGTTGCGCTTTACAGGAACGTCTTGATCTCGAACCTAAAACAATTAGCATAATACCAGTAATTATCACTGATAATTCAGAGGTTCACCAAATGTTACTAATTATTTAAGGTTCAATCTTTACCAGTCAGAGACAAAGATTGAGTACAAATTAAATGTACAAATAAATGATTGCATTAGGGAGAAAAATAAAAGATTTTTTAAGAAGCACATGTTATAGAATACAGAACAAATACTGTGCTCATTTACCATTACTGTGAGAATATGCTGGTTCATTGTCTCATGATCTAGTTTTTCTGTGGTATAAAGAGATCCAGTTCCAGGGTCCAGACGAAATTTTTTAAGGCTGATGGGATCAGTGCTGCCTTGTATTGTATATATCAGTTTATTCTTCTCATCTCTGTCTGTGGCACTAACTTGCAAAATTTCTGTCTCTGGTACGGTGTCTTCAGGTATAACAACTTCATATTTTGAAGCAGAAAATTGAGGCCTGTGATTATTTGTGTCTATCACTTTGATATACACCTGAAATTATACATTGGGAGGGGAAAGCTTTAATAATTTATAGTAAACAGGAATGAAAAAGAGTATCATTAAAAATCAAACCATATATGCACATACTTCCAATGTAAGAAATTTTTTTTTTTTTCTCTTTTTTTTTTTTCCTCCAGGGAAGAGAAGAGAGTTATAGGTAGGATTTACAGAGAAGATGCAACTCACTAAATCTGAATCTGCTTCATCTTCCTCAAAGTCAAAAATAGCTTCCAAGAACATTAGAAGGATTTTATTCTAAGTAACAGCAGAAAGACTGCTTCATAGAAATAACAAAGTGCTGCACCAAACCCTGGAGGCAGGCATCACAGTGTAGCCTGATGAACTGAAGTGAGAGTGTGGGGACAAAAAGAACTGGGGTGCATAACTTCTGGGTAAATTTCTATTGTAAGATACAAGGATATTCCCCCAAACTGGGATGTTACCCACTCTGCTAGCTGAAATAACCATCACCAGAAAGAGTTATTTTCATGGACAACTTCACTCAGATAAAAGAGAAAACAGACTGGCATATAAAATGTAATATAGGAACACAGGTGAAGAGGGTAAGTGTGGAATGTTAAGAATTAGAAGCCAGATATGGAATGAAATTCTACACAAGGAATAAAAAGTTTTAAGTTTATTTGAAACCACAAAACCATCTGTGGGTAAACAAGATCATCAGAAAATATAAGCAGCAACTAAGAAGAAGCTTGTGCTAAAATACAATTTTGCCTCAGTTTCATTCACAGAGGAAAATAGGAAGAGTGACCCGGCACAAAACAAAATTAAAATGAGATATTGGAAAAAATGAAAACTATTCAGCAGGACAAGATGGAGCCACTCGTGCTGGATTACATGAAAAATAATAGTAAAAAGATGGTAATACCCCTGTTTAACATGCACTATTAATAACATTGAGCTCCACTGTCATATAGTAGAGAGGTCTGTAGCATCTGCAGATGTTAGCACAGCCCCATGACTTTTCTAGTACACATATTCTTTGGTATTTCAGATAAACGAGTCATAATCCATTATACATTTTGGAAAATATTCATACGCATAGTTTTTCACTGTCTGAAACAATCCAATATGACAAATGCAAACTATCACTGCTATTAATAAGGAAAATCTACCAGAATTCTCAGGATACAGAACAAATAGAAAAGAAATGTAATTATTGGGTACACTGATAAAATCCCTTGCAAGAGGTTGCTATGGAAACTAAGGACTTTGTTGTGTACTTTTTTTTCCTTTGTCATTGATTAGAAATAACTTAGAGATGAAAAAGTTAGAATAAATACCGATTTTCAGTAGTGAGAAAATTAATAGTAGGTGACCCAAGATGTGTTTTAGGTCAGGGCTTTAAATATATTCACTAATAAATTCAATTGGAAAATGAACAGCAAGAACGAAAAGCATTTGACCTTAAATATGCCCTTTTTTGATTGTCTGACTAGAGATGAATAAATACAATATATTTTAATGCATCCTGGCAGAAAAAAGTTCATATAAAATATGGAATGGTCCAATACAATCACTTACATAGTTTACATAAACTTACATAGTTCATGAGCACTTACATGCTCAGGAAAATTAAAAATGAAACAAAATAAGGATAGCTAAGAAATTAAAATGCAGAAAACCCAATATTAATATAAATTAAACTACACTGATATATATTGTATAAAGGAAATTTTAAAAGACTGTATTCAACACAATTAATCCATGGATGATATGCTCTCAACATGAATATACCCCAACCATTTTTTACTTGCTACCTACTTCATAAAAGATTATTAAGTTCCGACTTGGAAAAACATAAGCAAAAAGATAAAGCCGTAAAATTTGATTAATTTAATTCAAAATCATTACTGAAGTTTGTGTGCATTTTCCCTCAAATGAGAAAATACAGAAATTTAGATTGAACACGGAAGTGAGAGGAAATGCAACTCTAGAGCAACTGTGTTAGGTGAATCTTCCATGTGGAAGACATGGCCATCTGTGCTTCTGAAATACAAAAAATGAATAGAGAAAAGCAGCAATTTGAGAATGCAGCGCCACAAAAACAAAAACAAATCAAAACAAAACAAAAAAACTGCGTGCAGGTACTAAGTTAAAAACCAGGAATGTTGTGAATATGAAGCCAACTATATTATTAACAAACATATCACTAAGGAATTAACAGAGTGACTCAATCATTGCAAGTTGCTTGCTCAGGTATTACATTATTTGTTCATTACTCAAATCACTTGCTCAGGCATGCAGTTTTTCTACATAGAGGTAAAGACAACTCAAATTTGATCAATAATGCAATTGTTTTAAATTTACTTATAATCAAAAGATTCCATCTGCCTCAGCTGAAAAAGTCTTTTATCTATCCATTTTTCAGTCAGTGATTTTGTTACTTTATGCCCATCCCTGAATTTCTATGGACAAGCAAAACATGAATCAAAGCACACCCTCATAGTAATGAAGGCTAACTGTTCACTGGGCTGCTTTACTAAGGTGATCACTCTCCTTCAATTTGCCTGTGATTTTATAGATCTGTTACAGTCTGGAGCTCAGCAAGAAGAGAGATCATGACAGACTAAAATGGAACCAGTGGAAGGCCACTAAAATCTAGAGGTGTGAGTGAAAGAAGATGAAATGCTCTCAAGCTCCAACAAGGGAAACTACAGTTAGACATAAGAACCCTTCTTTTCCAGGAGGGTTGCCTAACATTGCCATAAAAGCACATCCAAAGAAGTGGTGGAAGCCCTGTCATCTCAGGTACACAGAAATGGACTAGTTCCTGAAGAACTTGATGCAGTTTTGCAGTTTGCTTTGCTCTGAGCCACCAGAGTCTGAATTAGATGAGCTACAAGATATCTTCTAACCTAAACTATTATACAAACAAACAAGGAAACCTTGCTTTCAAGTCAGAGAATTTTTGCTGATGCTAAGTGACAGATGCTACATGAGCATTTTCTTCTAGATGTGACAGGGCCAAACAGTCACCAAAACTGTTAAGGTCTTCATGTTAAATAAAAGGCAACAGAATACAGAAGTAAAATTGTACATGCAGTTATTAAAGCCTTATAGAGCAAGAGATGGGTTTGTGTGCATGAGAATGAAGTAACTACATGAAGAACTTGTTCTACTCTAAAGTAAAATGTATAATAAAAGACAGCAACGTAAAATGTCAATGAAATTATAAGATTAAATTAAAATAAATTATATGAATATTATATCTTAAGAAAGAAGTTTAATATCAAGAGGCATGCAATAAAAAAGTTTGACATTAATAGACCATAATGCCATCACTGAAATGAAATAGTGTGGAACGGAAGAAGCTTGACTGAACGTGCAAGCCTATGAGCAGATCTTGTGGAGGCTAATACAGCCTGGTCATACAGAACAAAGTAGACCAGGATTACCTCAGGGCAGAACATGAAGTACATTAATTTATGATTCATGAAATCCAAATTTGCATTGCAATGCACTGATTATTAGTGTTTCAGAGAAGAGATGTGCCACTGATTAAACATACTCAGTGTGTAATACTTAAGTGATGTTCCTTTGTTCTAACATAATTTTGCATTTTTTGACTCCTTGTTGAGTTTTAAATATTTTCCTCCATTCATAATAACATTTTAGTCATTTTGGCATGTTTATACTCAAGTTCAGAAGCAAAAAGTTACATTATTCAGAGACAATATAAATGCTGTATATACACTATATAAATAATATAAATTCTGTTTCCAAAATGTCTCTGGAAGCATTATGGGGATCACATGCCTAAAAGCATGTTCAGTCAATGAAGACTTATCAACCCCAGAGCATAATATCCACATAAATTTTGGATGAGGCAAGATTAAATATTCTACAGTCGCACAGCAGTAAGCAAAATGCTGCAATTAGCTTTACACTGTTTTAAATGTTATTTCTAATGAAAAGAACTGGTAGACATAGAAAAGTCTGGAAGCAGCATAGCTCAAAACAAGATTTGTTATTTACTTTCAAAAATTAACTCAATAGTTCGTATATTGCTTCTCATATCCTGTGAATAGCATTTTCTACTTAAGACCAAAACATTATAATCTGAAAACATAAGTACATTGATTTGTTTTTCAAATAATATTCCTTCCTAATCATCATTTGTCAAACAAATACCACTACTGTAGGCAAGGAATTTGCTTGTCCTTGTTTTGCATCATGCATTTGGCATTTAGATGCATACAAAATTCTAATAGCCTCCACGCCTACTCCTTCTGTATTTTTCAAAAAACTATTTAACTGCAGCCTTGAAAGAGTCAAATACTCTCCAGATGTTAAGAGCCCAAGGCCAGCACAAGCCTCTAGTTTGAAGTCCGTTCAGAACACAATTTACAATGAGACTGACGTTTTCTTTGTTTCTCGTCCCCCTCCTCAATGTTTTGAAAATGTCATCAGCATTTTCAAGCCAAAACACAAAATTACTTAATCTGCTGTTAATCAAGGCCTCTTAAATTGTATACTGTATTTCAAACGTTTACAACCACTTTGCAAGCTAATAGCTGCATACTGCATATTGTTGATCCAAAAATGTGTGCTAAGTATTCGAACTTTTTGTGCCTGTCATTCCTAACTGTTTATCAGCTTGTTCATTCTACAGAATATCAACATAACAACTTTAATCACAGTTGTTTCAGCAGCAAGTACAGTGAATAATGGAACATACACACTGGTAGCCATAAACAACATCTTCAACTTTGATTTCACATCAACATTTTTAATTCCCCTAAAAGTAAGCCTCATTCCTGAAATTTATCTTCTTAACTCTAGTCCTCAGGGCTATCTTAGCAGATCAATCGATTTGGGTGGGCAAAGAGTTACAAAGGAGATCAGAGAAACAGTTAAAATCAAGAGTCTGTACATGCACCAACAGTTTCAGAGTTTGAACTAATCCACGCTTCCCAATCTGCATACCACAGTAACATGAGACTCAAACAGTAACAGCTAACTTGCGCTTATCCCACAGGCAGGGGAAAAATGAGGATAATGAGAAAGAAGTCTCTGTGTTCTTGTAACAGAAACCACAAGCTCTATTCTTGCCAACTCTAGCTGAGAGAGGAAAAGTAAAGACATGAAAGAAAATCATACAAAAAGCAATCACAGAAATAAAGGACTATAAATTTAAGACTGCCATTCCAATTCTTCTGCAGATGACTGTTGTGGCAAATGTTCATAATATTCACTCAGTTTACAAAACGCTAAAACAACAAATTCATTTAAAGAATTTGGACAAAAGCGACATTGTGCACTTCTGAGAAAAACTAAATGAATCACATGACCCAGGGGAAGAGAAGGGGTGAGGGTTAAAGTATTTTCATGACCTTCCAATTCCAACTTCTTTCAGTGTACGAAACAGATCATGGCTCAAATGTGACAGCTTGGGATGCAAATGTCAATTCAACTATATAAAAGCAGCAGCACTGAGTAAAATGTCTGCAATCACTTGAGACCACAAGTTCATCGCTTACTAACTCCCAAGTAACTGTAACACACTTTGCATGGTGGCATTTTGACTGAATTCTTGAAAAAATAAACTAACAAACCCAACAAAACAAAAGCCACCAGTTGTCTTCTGACTTGCCTGGCAAATTAAGTTCACTGCATTTAGAATTCTTCTATTTTTTTCACATAAAATCATACCATCTTTCCAGCATTTGAAAATTGGATTTGGTAAAAACGAATCCAGTCAATATTTTTACTACAGCTAGGCAATAAATTTACAGCAGGATTCTCCAAAATTTTTATGGTGGCTATCAGCATCAGCAACAATGGCACCATGGTTAAGATAGCCAGTGAGTTCTGGCTCACATTCTGCTGTGGGAGGACTTACTGTAGTATCTAGAGATATGTCACCTGGAATATCACTGATAATCTTCACCACTAAAGGAAAAGTAAGTTCTCAAAGGGAAACTGCTACTCTTGCAAATTTTGACTACAGCATTTAGTGTTTTTGACCTATCAAATAAGGTGATCTCAATGAAAGACTGTTTTAAATCCTAAATGTCCACAAGGAATATTTTTGCTCTGGCTGAAAGGACGACATACAACAACATAGGGTGAAAAAACCAGAAGAACATACACTGCAAAAAAGTTGAACAACAACAAAATAAATTACATGCATTACAAAGATATCTGTGAACATAAAAACAGCAATGCGTAGATTGCTCTTAGGTCTGTAACAGAGAGGCAAGTTAATTACAGGTAACATGGATACATCTTCATCCAAATCCAACACTTTTAATTCAGTAAATAAATCCTTTCTTTTCCCTCTGGAATAAAAGGAGAGCTCCTCTATGCTTACAGCTCCATTCACACCTATCTCTAATAAACCAACTATATTCAGGTTCTGGGCTAGGGGAAGAAATTAGATCGGGAAAACGGGATCTTCACAGTTCACTTTACTATGAGATATTTCCATTAGGTTACAAGAAGCTTCTGCTTTACAGAACTTCCCATCAGCCCAACTACAAATACTTGCCACTGCCATGGGATCTTAGTAAGGAACTGATTTAAAGACATTTGTCTTGTCAGAGATTGCTAAACACTCTACAGAAAGCAGCAATCTCTACCTCCACTGAAAGTGTTATTCTGGACTATACACAAAGATGCTGTTTTCTAAACATTGTTTCTATAAGCACATATGCAGAAGGAGCAACTCTATTTCCTAATACAGGAGTTGGATATTGTACGATTTGTCATCCACAGATCTTAGACCAAAAAAAAAAAATAAAATAATCAGCAAGTCTTACAATGATCTTTCAAAATCAAAGCTAAGCAATCATATAATATATAGGTTAGGAGGGAGTACGATAAAGTGGGGTAATTCAGGTAAGAAATATTAATCCTTTTCTTTTGAGTAAATCATGCATGAAAGGGCATTGTTTCAATTTCTTTTATTTAGCTAATGTAGGAAAATGACACAAATTAAAAGCTGCTGACTCAGATTACAGCAAACTAACAGACCTTCCACCTGGACTGTCAAATACCACGACTCTAGGAATATCAGAATCCAGCTCTGTTTTACAAAAACTCCCTAAGTTATATATACAATATTCACTGTCCAGCATGCAAAACATAAACATAAAGATTGAAGGTAACTCCTCCCCCCATGCAGCTACAAATTCATCCTTCTACTAACTTCAGAAGGTCCATTACCTGAGTGCTGATAGATCTGGTTCCATCTGTTGCCTCCACAGTCAAGTTGTAATTTGATTTCTGTTCTGCATCAAGAGGTCTAGCAACAATGATAGTTCCAGTACCCTTGTCCACATCAAATCGACTGTCATAGTTGCCACCTTGTTCAGGAAATTAGGAGAGGGAGAGGTTCATAAAACACAGTATCATTCTACTGTTTCATATATGGTCATGTTGTCTTCAGATGTTTAATGAAGGTGGAATTATATACACACATACTTATATATACACATTTATTCTAAACCCATTTTTTTCCTGGTAATACAATGTGCTGCTACTTACAGATATTTAAAACTGATTAGTTTTGGATGAAACTGATTTGTCTGGCTTGTGGACAGTTAGTAGACACATTCTTAGACAAGATTCTCTTTTTTAAATCAGAATTTTAAGATCACAAACTGTGGGAAACTGACAATTAGTAGGTGAAATGTGATTTATTTTATGGGCAGACATTCAGGATAGATAGTGAAAAACATGCTCTGTATCAAAATAAACAAAAGATCCAAATAAGAAATGCTATCACATTTGTGTCTTTTGAATCAGAATATAAATTACTATATTTGTGAATATTGTGAATATATGAAGATAGCCAAGGTAAAAAAAAGAGCTCTAATATCTCCAAAGGATACTCATGTCAAAGCAGAGTATCTGAAGAATTCATTATCCAGCCTCTACTGGGATAAGATCTCAGATGAGTACTAAGTGTTTAAATCATCAATGATTAATTATGCCTATCTCTTTCTGAAACAAGCTATCCTTCCCTGCAAAACTTTCAAATTGCCCTTTGAAATATAGTTAAATAACTGTGTAGATCAATAGCTGCATTTAAACATCTAATTGATTATCATGCCACTCTGAACATACTGTTATGAGAATACAATGTCCACTAAGTCCAAGTATTGTTAATAATGATAAATACTGCAATTTAACTAGAATTGCTTTAGGCCTCTCAATAAGCTGTCTAAAATGGAGGATTCAATTTTTATTTTGGTCAAACCAATGCTTGATATGGCAAACCAACTCCTCCTGATTGTGTACATGCCTTCTTCTAATTAAATTGCCTAAGGATAGCATTCAGATACAACCAGCATCCTCTTTTTGTTTATTAATTTATGAGTTTTTACATGTCGTGTTTTGTAAATCACTGAATGTCTTTTAGGAAAAGCCAAAGCTAGAAGTGAGAGAGTAAAATTTCAAAGTTGGCAAATTTATCTAAGAAAGAACAGTAAATACTGAAATGGGCCCCCATTCACTTTCAGAAAGTTCAACTTCATGACAGACATATCAGTTTAGTAAAGGTGGGCTGAATTCTGCTTCACTGAATTTAAGATGAGTAGTAACAAGGACAAAGATACTGATATTTTTCTAGTTTCATCAAAAGCCATTTCCTCTTCCTAGTCCAGCAGCACTTTCCAAATCATTTGAATGGATATGAACTGAACAGCATGAAAGACAGCAGCTTTGATTGGAGCAGGTTTACGTGAAATTTTTTATTTGGCTTTGTGTGAGATGTCAGCTTCAGAAAGCGAGTCTCTAACTTTCATAGCTGCCATGCAACACCATTTTCTCAGGCAGCGAGGAGAATTTAATGTCTCAGTAGAGTCATTGCCATTTTAAGGGAAAAGCAAGGCAAATGAACCTTTTCATCTAATTTTCTCAATGCAATGACAAGCTCTGTAATCATCATCTTCCCTTTTCAAGGAAATCATAAAGACCTTCCCTAATATTTTTATAGCAGTGACGGTATCTGTTCATCCAGTGAAGCAGAACTCAACCCAAACTTCTGTGTCTGGTACACTGAAAGTGTAACAGCAACAGTTTTGGACAAAGCCAAAACCTGAAGTTCTGAATTGATGCCATATAAATGTAATGATGACAAAACAAAACAAAAAACGAACCTGTCACAAATGCAACTGTGAGCACTTTGATTTCCGAAGGGTTAATAAAATAAATAGTTTATAAATGTACGCTTTCATTTCAGATCTCATAATCTGGTAATAAATTATGTGATCTCAGCAGATACCTTCTGCTGTACAGTTCAGGTCACAAGCCATCTGAAAGATGTAAAATACTTCACTAGCAAGCTTGTCTCCTGGCTCAGCCAAAAAGAAAGAAAGCATGGAAAGCAAGCACAGAACACAAAGGAAAGCTGTCAATCAAATTAATTCATGCTATTAGAAACATTAGAAGAGGGCAGTAAAGTGACTAGCTATAAAATTAGCTGACAGGCTGGCAACATGATCACATATCACACTTTTCAAAACACTTTCATCTAGAAAGCAGTCAAAATAAAATAATTTCTTTTACAGTCTATGGACAAGTCCTGTTTTTCCCCTTGAAGCTTTCTGTAGCTGTCTTTTTAAAAATAGCATCTGTTTTTTGCATTAAGCATAAAATAAAAATACTTTAAATGTCCCAACTGTGCTGCATGCTTTACAGCAGCAAATCAAAATGAAACTATCATCAGAACGACTTTCAGATGTATACAACACTTGGAGTGCATAGCAGTTAAAATGAACTAAAAAGAACAATAGAAAAATACATCCCCAATCGAGTTAACAAGTTCTACTACCAAGACCCCAAACTCTGGACTGAGACCACAAAGAAAAGACCTCTTCTATGACCCTCTCATCTTGGTCAACTACTCACCTTTTTCTGACAACTTCCCTTCCTTAACCTTTCCTTTAATGGTCTCATTCTGGTCTAAAGACATTTTTGTTTGCTTACTGGATGACCATATTTGAAATGGCACACAAAGAACCTTCTCATACTTCAACTCTACTCACTTAAGCTATTTTTGTATTTTTTCCTTTTCTGCTCCTATGTCTATGTGCATGTATATTTGGGAGAACAGTAAAAGACTAGTCTCAGTCCCAAAATATCTCTAATAAAAATAGCTTTGCCCCTATGAGAACGCAAGGAGGCATCTTTAACCCTTTGCACTCTACAAAATTTTACAGATCTATCCACATATTTTGTCTAAATTCAAACTCTTTCTATTGGGCTATGATCAATTTGGACAGAAACTTTTTTTTCTCATGAATATATTAAAAAGAACCGTATGAAAACTATGTAAGTATTTATAGATTGGCAGTGATATCAATCATGCCACATGCTGTTCATTTGTGAAGCATGCATTCAGGGAAGAGTTGTGTCTGTTCTTAGAAGAGCTTGAAAGTTTTCCGAGAACATCCTCAAGCAGTTAGTATTTGCATATTCCTGTTTCATGTATCAGTTTTTACAAACTTTGTTTTTAACTGTTGCTGTTTTTAGCGACCCTTAGTATATATGTACCAATAAAGCAGACATATAAAATTATTAAATTTGAAAGAAATAATTTTTAAAAGATGCTCTCCTCAATATCTCACAACTTCACAACTTAATCAGGGAAAAAATTTTCAACAGTGACTACCATGAAAAGGTCCCTACTGTCTTTTGTGAATGTGATAGAAAATCTGTTTGATATGGCTATCTTAACACCAGAAACAGTTTACCACAGGCCTCACTCTTGATACTAAGCACTGCTGTTTGACTTGGTTTTGAAACGTAACACAGATCAGAACTTGTTTATAGTATCAACTATACAGTGGGTTCCTGAAGCCCAGTGGTCTAGAGAAAAGTCTAAATTTCAAAAATTACTATTCATTTTGTAATCACAGCATCTATGCATAGTCATGTTACTGTTAAGAACACCACTTCCAATGGTAGAGGTTAAGATGTGTTACAATTGTAAAAAATATGTACAGGATGAAGTTTGTTGGGGTTAGGAATAGAAAATCAAAGTATTGAATCAAAGCAAGCAGACTGAGGAGCAGACCAAAAGAAAAGAAATCAGTGTGAATAGTATAGTATGTCTCAGGTTGCATAAAACTGACATTTTCTTTCTTTCCCTGTCCCATAACTTATGAAATTGATTTGATCTGTTTTAATTTCACTGGCACAATACTTACAAATCATTTCCAAAACTGCAACAAATATTCTGAAGTGCAAAAAAAGATATCTACAGCTGAAGACAGACCAAATTCTGATTAGAATAGTTAAGAAACCAAGCCACGAGTCCTCCAGTATCTCAGAACCTATGCATTCGTTTCTAATAATAAACATCCTTAAGGCATCCTTACCCGTTATGTCAAACCAAAGTGGTATTCCAAGAGGTTCAACAGCTATTACACCAATCATGTGAGCAACTGGATCACTTTCCATCACCGTAAAAGAAAAAAATTCTTCCTCAAAATAAATGGGCTCTGTGGGTGGGATGGGCTTTGGAATCCATTCTATGTGAAGCCGTGTAGTTGATGATTTTTGTGGTCGACCATTATCTACAGCTTTAATCTGTGAAACAAACACACCTTTTAGTCTACAGGATCATATAAATCATTATGACACAATCGGAAAAGTAATAATAAGCTCTGGACATGTTTGTTTTTCTGAGATATATCCCAAAAGGATAACTGTCTCTCAAGGTGCTACTTGCCTCTCATTATCTAGGGAGCAAAAAGACAAAAAGCATGTAGCACCTGATAGTAGCATAAAACACTACCATAAATTCACTTTTACTTTGCTTTCTTCCTGAAAGGGAGTTAATATGATTGTTTATGCTCCCTCAGTATATTCATTATCTGTCAAGTTCTGGAAAACAGCAGCAGCTTCTTGGTTCTCTTTGTTGATACAAACATCTGAAATCATCCTTTAAAAAAAGAAAACAATCCATACAAAACAATACTTCTGGACCTGTTGATTCTTTCTTCAGATACTGCAGTCTCTCCAGCTTCTCATCTGCCAGCTATTGAACAAAAAGAGATGGAAGTACAGATAAAAGAACACTTCACATATTCATGATATACAAGATTTTGACTCACTGAAAGAATATCATATTCCCTTGCTGCAGAGAATTTCTTTGACGAAACCACTCCAGTTTTTGGTTCAATAAAGAATTTGCCATGTTCATCGCCCTCTTCAATGCTATAAGAGATCTCTGCATTAGGGCCTTCATCCTTATCTGCAGCAATAACTCGGTAGATCGGCTCTCTCCTTGCAGTCCTCTCACGTTCTGGCTTTCCACGCTCTGGAAGTCTGATTTTGTAGAACTTTTGCAAGAACTGAGGTTTATTGTCATTCTCATCTAAAACCTTCACAATCACCCGTGCAACTGTTGATTTGGCAGGAATACCATTGTCCGTTACTGTTACCTAGTTTTATTTAAAAAAAAAAATAAAAAATGCAGGGTTAGTGCTCAATTCGACTGCAGCCTTTAACAATGCTCTTTCTAAATCACATTTCCCTACAGCTGTAAATGAATCCTCTAACTTCAATTACTTAAAGACTGTTGAATAAAGTTATCTGATAAATAGTTAGGAAAGAATTACAAAGGTTTTTTCAGCTATTATATTAATGTTATAATGCTTGATGTATGCCATGTAAGAGTTGATTCTATTATTTTTTAGCATAGGTACACATTAAATCTAGTCCACAGTTTTGTAGCATTGTAACAGAAATATTGATTTTTGAATATAGGAACAGCACAAATTTATAGTATTTCTGATAACAATTTCACTGTAATATCTTAACATACTTTCAGCCTAGTGTTTCCTTGCAACTTTTGAATTTTATCATTTGATTTTACACCTCAAAAAATGCAATTTATAAGGCTGTAATTTCCAAAATCTGACCGGCCTATACATTAAAAACTCTACATTTTAAGGACATAATCACTAACTTGTTTGAAATAAGCATAAAGAATAGCCTTTTAAAGGAATATACATAATTTATTTCCAAAGCCTAAATGAAATGGGAAATGAAACTAAGTCTGTTCTTCCAGCAGTAGTCAGTTTCTACTACAAAGCCACAAAATGAGTGAGAAATCTGCAATGTTAATGCTAGCACCAATACAATGATAGTTATACAGATAGTGAATAAAAATTCAATAAAATTAAAATATTTCTTGATTTGAAGCTAAAAATCATAGAAAAGACATTACATACTAGAAACAGACCAAACTGATGGAGAAACTCACTTCATACGTAGCAATCTTACCTTTTTACTTTACTTCTTTCTTACTTAATCCCTCATCAATATATATTTATTTTTAATTATTATTCAACAATATTATAATTGCCAATAATTTATCAATAATTATAAGCTAATAAGGCATATATGCTAAGTTAATTTAGAACCTGTTTCAAAGAAGGAAAAAGATATGGAGGTTCCAGCTTCCTGCCCCTGCAAGTGTGTGGTCAATCAGAGAGTTACAGAAGCAGGCCCATCATTTTCTGACTTCATTCTGTCTTCAACATAAAAATACAACATGGATACAAAGCAGGTCTACTGACTGAAGAGTAGAATTGAATCCCTGATGAAATCCCTGACTAGAAGAGGAATTTATTATTGATATGATTGACAATGGTTTTACTTTTGCATATAATCTGATATGCTCTTTTCTGGTCCTTTCCCATTTTTTCTAGGAAGAAATACAGAAATAGAAATGAAGTGTGGGTATCATTCCTAAGCACGTAGGAAATGAACAGGTGTAAATGATAACAGCGATTAATCATGACAAAACACGTTAAGCGACATGAAATGGAAATATTCAAGCTCATCTCTAATAGATTGCAGGATTTCAAAATATGATTATCTGTTCTCTTTAGTACATAGAATTGAACAACATCATGTATCTTCCAGTTCACAAAACCCACACATATAAGAAGAGGAATTTTCAGAGAGTACAGAATAACTTGTTAACATAATACTGCCCTGAGCCACGAAAAAAAAAGACAAATTGTAGTTTGATTTGATGCAACAGGAGACACTACTGACATAACAAATAGAACACCAAGATATAAGGGAATAACATGAAATTAACTCTGAAATAATTGCATTAGAAGTAAGCTATCCAACTGGCACTCAGAAAATAGTTACAAGCTGGGAATAGAAGGAATGGGACATACTAAATACTACTACATAAGCAGGAGTGCAATCAAATATCACTTTTAATAGCAAACAAAGAATAAACCTGTCTACCCATCTGGTCAACATTTCAATACTCAATTAATTAGCCAGATGCACAGCACTTGAGGTTCAAGTGGCTTATAATACTGTCCATCATTCCGTGCATTTCTGGGTTTCTTTCCAACCCATTTTCAAAGATGTCAACATAAAACAAACAAATGGAAAAACTGCTACTTTGGGCCACACTGTCACTATCACATTGCAGTTAATGATTTTGGCATTGGATGCTTAGCAACCTCTTATTTAAAACTTTAATAACTAACTGGGATTCTAAATGAAGAAAGAATGATGAGTTACAAAGAATACCACTAGCAAGTAATCAATGCTCCAAACTAAGTGCGATCAGCTTAATTCTTTATGGCGTACACTGAAAGTAGACTATGTACCGTTGTGTGACACTGTCTGATACTGCAACCTTAAAAAAGCCTGAGTTCTGTACATGTTACGATATCTTGTAATATTATACAATAAATTTGCTCAATTTCTATTTATTTATTTATTTTATTGTAATATCAAAAGGCAAAGTTTTGTTCTTACAGATTGTGTTGGCAGGATGACACCAATCAGGATCTGGAACACAAGCATTTCTACTCAACTTTACACCACTAGTATGAACTCTGAGAAGTTATGACCAAAACGATCAGCATTTTCTCAGATGCTGACTAGGTACAATCTAAGAATTCATATAATTCAGGCACCACTCTCAAGAGGCAACTTGGACATGGCCAGTCTGTTCTGGGGATCTGTTATACACTTTCAAAGCCATACTATGCCTGGTGGTTTCAGAGCCAGAGAATGATCCACAGCTCAATTTATTTAACTGTATAAATCCAACAGAAAAGTCAGTACAATATGCTATGCATAGAAGCAAAAGTCATTAGATACCAATTTTACAACCTATCCACATAGAAGAGGGTCACAGAAATGAGATACAACTGGCATTAAATGCTTTAGGAAAACGACACAAGCAGATTTCAAGAGGCAATTTAGAAGTGAATAATATGGTAGCTTTATAATTTACAGGAATAATGTTGCTAGTAGTAAACCAGATTTGCCAGTTAATTCACTTTGCTTCTACTGCTTCTACTAGAAACACACTGCAGAAGAAATTCCACCCTACTGCTACTACTTAAGTGCAAAGAGTTCTTTCCAAAGCTGCTACCAAAATGAAAACTACAATTAAAATTTGCCCCAATAGCTCTTTAAATTTAGTTTTCAGTACATGAAAGTGATAGAAAAGAGCCAGGAACACTGTATCTACACTGGAGTTCTGCGAAATACTATTTTGTGCTGTCAAGGCTTTCATTCCCCAAGTCTATGCAGTCTTTTGTTTGCATTTCTATCAGAAAACATTTCCACAGATTTCACAAACACTGAGGAAGTCCAGACTTGATTAGATAAGTTAGAAAAAGAACTAGAGAAGCTTTAAAGTTAGCTTTGATTACTCAACCTAGCAGTTCCCTACCTTTATCCCGAAGAAAAAGCACAAAAGAGGATCCAAATCTTAACTATAATATTTATAGTGATGGTTACATCTTAAGTCCTCACTTCAGGTGAAGGATAATGCCTTCACATTGCACGTCAGAGAAGAATATCTATTACATAAATTCCAGATATCAATTAAATAAGCTAAATAAAATGATTTGGGTGCAAATTTTATGTTCTTGGACCCTACCATCCACATTTTGACAACTGATCTACTTAGAATCATAGAATCACCCAGGTTGGAAAAGACCTTAAAAATCATCAAGTCCAACCTCAACTTAACTATACTGCCCTAACTAACAACCTTCTGCTAAAAGATGTCCCTGAGCACCACATCCAAATGGTTTTTAAACACATCTAGGGATAGCTACTCAACCACCTCCCTGGGGAGCCTATTCCAGTGCTTAACAACCCTTTCTGTAAAGAAGTGTTTCCTAATATCCAACCTAAACTTACCCTCGCACAGCTTGAGATCATTTCCCCTGGTCCTGTCACCTGTCACCAGCGAGAACAGACTAACCCTGCTCTCGCTATAAGCACTTACATGATTGATAAACATGTTATGCAGAAATAAATGTCTACTCAATCTTTTTCCATTCTCAGTGTTTATAATAATGTTTCTGCATTGCTTGTTAACTGGTCAGTATTCAAAAGGGTGATATTGACTATTCTGAAGAGAAAAAAGATCATCCTTGTAGCAATCATATCTTTGTATTCTTTGAAAGAAAATCTTGGTTTGCAGAAATAGAAACAAAATATTGCCTTCATCTGTATCTTCATTCTTAATAAAAAGTCCCAACACACTGATAGTATTTAACAGATAGTATTGTACACTGCAATATATTTCACAAACACGAAAGCAAATTACTTCCAATTCCAGTTCTCTAAACTCTTCACGTGGTAATCAAGTACGAAAAACCTTCTGAAAAAGAACAATGAACTTACAGTCACTGTTAATCAAAGAAGCAAATAAATTGTTTACCTCCAATATGTGTTCTGCCTGCTGCTCCCGATCTAGTTTCCTAGAGGTGGTTGTAATTAGACCTGTAACATGAAACAATAATTATTTAGATCCTTCAAGAAAATAATCTGGATGGGGGTTAGGTTATGCTCATAGTCATTGGTACATGCGATCTTAATTTCTTCTTAGGTGGTCTGCTCCATTTTTGCAGCACATGAATTTTCATTAAAAGGAATGGCTGAGGGGCTTCCAATCCTTAAGAGCCATTAAAAATGTTCTTTGTTACCTGAAAGCTGAGCTGCAGTAGCCCTTAGACAACAGACACAGTTCTGTTTTCCAATACATCTTGGCACATCATGTTTCTGACAGCAGAAATGGATGTTTCTTTCACTAAGTCTAACTTTCAAAGGGGTGCACCTTATTAAAAGAGTGATTCCATACACTATGCAAATAATTTGAATAATCACTTCAAGAGAAACATCCACTTGTGTTTTTAGCAACATGGATGACCTGAAGAGATGCACTTATGCTGGGGAACAATAGTCTGTGTGTGCAAAATGGAGGACTCAAACAGTATTGCTCATAGCAGTAATAGAGAAAGAGAAGGACTTTTTGGTGCAAGATTTCACATTTGCTGCATGAATATGATACAAGTTTGACAAAATATTAGGAAGATATTACAAGTTTTTCTTCAAAATTAAGAAAATGAAAAGTTGGTAAAAATACAGTAAAAATCTAAATGCAAAAATATCCTAGCAAAATTAACTCTCCCTAACAGCAATTTCAAAATTTCAGCTACTGAGCTTCATAAGAAGTTAACTCAGTCAACTTTCAATTACAACTGAATGTAATTGCCCATGATGGGGAGTAATTGTGCCAGGCATGCAATGATACAAGAGAAAGAACTCTGAAAAGCCAGGTTGGGTCTAACAAAATTTCCTAGTTCAGGCTTAGTGCCAAGTGAACACACCACTGATAGCATTTGTAGGGCCAACTTGTACCTGCAAACAGTTTAATGGCTTTTGTGTGGCAAAGAAACCAAACTAACAGCACCATTTGTATTCAGTTCCTGGAAACAAATAATCATTAGCTCAGATACAGCACTAGTTCTGTCTGTCTCAAGACACTATTGTTGTCCAAACCACCCAATTTTCACTGCACTAGAAATCCAGCACATGCTATTACAACACAGTTATTAGTCTGCTATAACAAAAAAACGTTTCATTTTTGTCTCTCAATTGATAAAAACAGAGTATCTAAGTAAGAAAAACATCATGAATAAATATTACAACTTTGCTTAATAGAAAAAGGCCAACGGAAACAGAATTGTACACCATCTGTGCATAGCTACACAAAGTTCCTGTCAAAAGAGACTTGTAGCCTATATATTCCAACAAAATAGACAGCATGTACTAAATAACATGAACAAAACATATATAAGGCAATTCTATGGCTGTCAAATACTCAAACTATTATTATTAATTAAAAAATAGTACAAACAACAGTCATTTCAATTATGACCAAATTGGCCCTTGCTTATCAAAAAATTTAGTTTTTCATTTTATCAAGTCCATCATACACTTAAATATTCCAAACAAAATTCTATTAACTTTTTCTACTTCATGTTTTTATATTTTTAAAACAGGTAGAAGACTTGTATGTTATTTTTAGGATATCTATTTTTAGTATTATGAAGTAATCATCCTTAATTCCAAAGAAAGTGGGAATGAAAAAAAAGAAAACAAAATAAAGAAACAAAAAAGGAAAAACTATTGGGGTGGTACTGTGAATTTAGGAGGGGGTGGAAGGTACATAAAGTTTTAACTTTTACGGGGTAACATTTTCCCTCAGAGATCACAGAACTGTGAACAGTGACAACTGGAAATATTTGCTGTCACATTCTAAATAAAGTTTTCTCCTTACTTCCTGACTGAGGCTGGCCATGCCTCATTGTTTCTTTTTTATAGGCTCTATGGGGAACTGCACAGGACTGTTAATTGGAAACTAACAAACGGCAGAGCAGATGCCTCAAATGATTTCACAGAGCAAAGGGACTTGTAGGTGACTTCAAGAACCACAAGCAATTTCAACCACTCTTTTTGAGTGAATACCTCCAGAGAGATTCAGCCTGAGACACCCTATGAAGCATTAATCCCCTAAAGCTCACCAGAGTTGCAAGGTAAATTTCAGCACAGCCACTCAGGGAGTTAGCTGTTGAACATCTGGGTTGAGGATGGAGAGGATCTAAAAAAGCAGAAGAATAAAGTAATTCCAGCAGAAGTATCTCAATATGTTTGCATTTTTATGAATATACTTCCAGTATTCAGTGCGCATCCACTGCACAATGTTAGATTCCATCTCTCATGGCAGTAGCAAGTAGGAAACTGCTAATACAGGCAAGCAGAAAGACAGTACTTCCAGCAGTTTCCTATCCACTTTTTCCCCAGGAGAGTCATAAAGACTGGATCCACTGTTGATATAAATGCCAGCTTTGGGGGGGGAAAAAAAAAATCTCTCATTGCATGTGCTCCAAACAGAATCACATCCATAGTTCCCCTACTCTAAGTACTGTACTCTGTTAAAATAAATCTAATTCTATATATAATTTCTGTTAATGAAGATGGTCAAGACAACTCAAAAAGCTAAGCAGACAAATATCCGGTATGAATAAAACATACAATGCTTTCATTGGTTAAATCCTCCAACCTTTTCAAACAAGCATGCCACACTGGTGTTAAAACACTTCAGACATTAACAGAAGGGCTTAGTCTTCACCATATATATCCTGTAAATTCAGCAGAAACTAGTGCCAACAAAGGAAATGTAACACTTCTGGATTTAGAATCACATACACATGCATGACATTCTTTTTATTTAACCCTTTAGTGCTAGCCACTTTCCTAAGTGAAACTTCAGCTTGAGTGAAATATGACTGCCTAAAGCTTAACACTGTATAAGACTTGGTTACAGCAATCATTAAGATTTTCATTTTTTTTTTCCAAATTTCTGTATGTTCTAAATGCTCAGTGTAGCATTAAGAGGTTTAATTAGCAGTTAGAGCTTCTCAGAATTATAGACAGTGAAGTCCAGCAATCCTATGTACTCTAGCACTGTGGCTTCTGTGACTGCCCATTAAAGCAGCTGGGGAAAATTCCTGGAATTCATGTAAGTCAGCTCCGTGTTACAGAAGCCAATATTCTGCTCTTTCAACTGCAAATTAAAGCTCTCAAACTTTTAGGTTGAAATCCCTCTCTTGATCCTGTAACAGTTCAGTTATCTTTTTGCCCTGCCCCTTGCTCTATACAAACAAATGAAAATCCATGCCTCTGCAAACACCAAATTCTCATCTGATCAATAAATGCCCCCATTCCAAAGCGACCTGTCCCTATTCTGTCCAAGAAACAACCAGCAAAGCCATTCATACTAGCACTATGAAATGCCCACCATAACTGCAGTAAAGACTTCTGTATTCTTCGTTGTCTGATGCTACTACTACCTGCACCACCCAAACCACCACGAACCTCCTGGTAACCCACCTCCTACATCTTTTATCTACAGTGAAGCTTCTCAATTCTAATCAAGTATTCTAAAATACATGTCTTAAATACATGAAAAAGGCAACATAAAAGGAAAGCCAAATTTCTGTTCTTAAATGCACAGTAGTATATTGTGTTACAGCATCTGACACACACTGCTGCTGCTTGTCTGGAATTGTGATGAACCCTGGCTACCTAGATACTAGTGCTGCCAAACAGAGAAGTGACAAAGAAAGATGATTTTTAATTAATCTCCGAAGAAGTGTGTAACAGAATCCAGTTACAGTTTTGAAATCCTTATTACATGTTGTAGAGAATCTCTTCACTGCTGAATGAGAGAAATGAAAGATCACTGTGACAAAGCATTCATTTATAAGCAGAACTGACTCACAGAGCCTTGTTTTGCAGTCACACTTTCTCATTTTCTTTCTGCCTCCCTTACCACACAACACTGCTTCTCTGCTCCCAAAACACAACAGGAACATTGAGCTCCAGTAATTTACATCTCTATTATTCCACCTGGGAATCAGTCCACACTATGTCAAGATGGGTCAGACAGCCTGGGGAAAACATAAGTTTACAACAAACACTTCTAAGCTAATGATGAGTAAATGGTATCTCTAGTAAATTGGTGCAATCCTTTCATTCAGTAATACTTCAAAACTCACCTCAACAGTAACATTTTTATAGCAGCAGCTGAATAATTTAGTCTCTAAATAAAACCACAGCTGTTCTGCCTCACTAGCTGGAGGGGTGCTGTAATGAACTGAAACTAACTGTAAATATCCATTAAAAAAATGCAAAAAACAACGCCAACATGCCAGGTAACACAACTGCATTGTTCTCCCTCCTTATTCGTCAGTGATTACATTCTGAGGATATCTACAGTCGGCTTCAGGTTTACCACGAAATCAGAATAGCTAGAACCGCATCCAAATACAATTTATTTCAGATTTCCATTTTTAATGGTATTAAAATAGACAAAGTGCAATTAAATTATAAAAATATAAATAAAACTGCTACATTTGGAACAACTACAAAAAATAGCACAAGGGAGCTGATATTAACAGAGATTTATTCTGTCCCACATAAGCTTTCATCTCAGCGCCTAGTTATATCCCATTACCTCTGCATCTCACTCCCATATCTGAAAAATAACACCTCAACAATAACCTCCAATCAATACTGAAATGGCAAACACTTTTAAAAAATTGTAAAACAGTAGATAGGCACCACACTAAGAATATTAACACTATGCAATTACACACCTTCATAGAAAGGATTGTTGCAGCAGTAACAGAAATAATGATCTCTGCAGGAAGAATTTAGCCCCACTTAATGACTACCAAATATTCTCTGCTACAAGTACGCATTTATAGGTATGAAAATACACATAGATTTTTCAACTGCACATTTATCTTGAGATAGTGAGGGCTCTGGATATCTTCTAACAACAACAAAAAAGCCACCCTTCAGTTGGTAAAGATGCATGCATTGGATGGTTTTGCTTGTGGGGGAGCTACGAAAGGAACAGGTGAGCCCTGGGAAGGAAGGGTGCTGTTTTAATATTTATGTTTCTAACTCCCCAAATCTATTTTAATTGAGAAAGAATGAAGTTAATTTCTCTCAAGTTGAAATTACTGCTTGACAATGATGGTAGTCGGTCAGCCAATCCCCCTGCCTCTATCACAATCAATGAGCTTTCTCTTCTTCTGGTTTTCCCACTGTCTCCCCGTTCCTACTGGAGTGAGCAGCTGAGAGTGTAACCTTCCACAACTCAGAGACTGAAGCAGGTGGCAGGTCAGTAGACTTGACAACCGTTTCCAGTGAGTTTGAACTGATAGGCTTAGTTTCAATGCAGTATAACAGTATTTGAATTGTACTGCTCGAAAATAAATACAGCTTCTCTGATGTCTGAACGCATTGGCACTCAAGGCTTCAGGAAATGGAAAGCATATATAATGGTTTTATCAACAACTTCAACAGATACACTGGAATTAGATCTGATAAGGAAGGTCACAGTTCTACAGCCCCATTTTCTTGATGAGTTTTTTGTCTTCTCTATTGAAAGCAAATCACAACCAGTCAGCAGAAATGATTTTTCTAGACTGCATTAGTGTAACTCAATTTAAAGCTTTCCATCAGTTTACTTTAATTATTTACACTTTCATCCTTCAGTTTGAGATTCAAATGGCAAATTACCAATGAATGTTAATGCAATTACCTTGGGATTTTCTTTACGGCATCTTAACGTGTGCATCAGCAAGCGAGTTTAAGAATGGATTTAAAATTCACATGTGGCTATACTGATAATCTAGTTTTGACTACTGCGTAACAGAATCCTAACATACTGGGTAAACCACAGCAAACATTCTATATGTTTATGGTCAATTATGTATCCTATGGAGATAAAGATGTGTTATGCCCCTATGTAGGATTTCCTACTGATCATTTAAAAAACAGTGTATTTTACACAATTCAAGCTTGCAGTTCCTTCCAAACAGAGGAATGTATTCTTCTTTTGTCTGATACACAGTCCGCTAGAATCAGAAGCTTCCTTCTCAGGGAAGCATTTATCTGATCAAGTCACATCTTTTGTGATAATTAAATACAGTGAACTTTTCAGGAAGATCTCTTATGACATTGTTCGGAACTTCTTTCAGTATCTGAACACTTTCTGAAAGGATGGACAAAATGATTGATGAGCACAATGATTGTTTTATCACTGCCATGGAAAGACAAGTAATTTTTTTCAGTCTTCTTTCTTTCAATTGATTTCAAGTTTACAATCAACTTCACAGTGACCACCAGAAAAAGGTTTGTTTTATTTCTAACAGAATTCTTAATTGTTACTGTGTTTAAATGCATGCACTTTTGGCAAGACTATACTCAAATCTTGTCTCTATGTAAGCCAAGAAGACAAGGCTTCACAACCAAAGTAAACAAACAAGTTAATAACAATAAGTCAGTGGAAAGTCTTAGCAGAGGGATTTTAGTTTTACTTGAAAGGATAGATTTCAGCATTACAGCTGATAAAATATAAATTGTATGTCCTACATACAGACGATTTCAAGCTCGACAGTAAAATGTTATAATTTATCAGCATTATGCATGCAAGCTGATGAATTCAAAAAACAAAAATCCTAACCATGATACTAGAGAGTATACAATAAAAAAAGGCCTACATGGTCCTAAAGATTGCTTTTTAGTAACTTGACTTCTTTTTCAAACTCTTCCATGCCCTAAGTACTTTACTAGCTCTCAGTAAAACCAGCAACAGAATTGAAACCATGATTTTCAGTCAGGATTACCAGAATGAACCAGCCATATCATTTAAATGTGGTTGTGTCTCTTCTGCTCTTCTTCTTCTAACAAAAGACTGACAAGTGTAAAAATAATGAAGCCACTGAGGCCTTCTTTTTCCAGTCCCTTGTGTTCAGCAGGTTTTTGGAGGTAGCTGATATTCACTTTTGTGGCATAAGGAATGCTGCTTTATGCATGACCAGGTTATTTTACAAAAATAAGATGTACTACCCTATAAACAGCTAGCTTTAGAAAAAGTTAAACAGGGACCCACTCTTGTAAGTTGTGCTGAAATCAGTCTTCTCTTCCTGTTAAATACAGGATGATAGCATTCAGCCAGCACCATCGTTCAGAGCTTTCCCCCTTCACTTCCCACCTGCAGCTGCTAAGGCAGAAGGACATTCCCACAGTGTACATGCTCCTAGTAAATTTAGGTAGGAAAGGTCTAAAATGCTTCATAGCATTCCAGTCTCCACTGATTTTTCAGATTGTCTTCTTTTATATTCCTGTTTCAGATGCTGATAAATCCGCTCTGGATTTCATCCACAAAAAATCATTTCTGGCACACCCAATGAATAAATGGTCTGCTTATTACTACATAGTACTCCATGAAAAAAAAAACAAATGAGTAATTGAGATCTTGATCCAACCCATGTCAAGATAATGAATGTAGTCCATAGGGGTTTGCCTGTGTCAGCACATTAGGCATTTACTGAAGTACAATAATATCAGTGCTTATGAATTTGTTACAAATTACTACGACAGACTGTAATCTTTGTATTTAGGGGCAAGAAGTAAATTACTTCATCTTATGGCTGACATTTCATACCAACAATATACAAAGTTAATCAGTAGCCGGGCAATTTAATTACTCAATCCAACGACTAGAAAATGTAACTTCCTGTAAGCACCGTGTGCACACTGCACTTAGTAAGAATCTGAACTATTTTAACAGCAGCTAGATACAAAGATCTGGAATTTGCTGATCAGAGTGCTCATTAACCATTTTGGTAAATACAAGCAGAGAGCAAAGGCAAGCAAGGCGCCAAAGATTATTGATGCATAGTAAAAGGAGGAAAAAAAACCAATTTCCATAAATGAGTCAAACACTGTGGAACTTCAACTAAACTTTGGATGAAGTATAAAATCTGTGTTTAGTGATAATTATAGGAAAATAGGAAATAGCTCAAATGTACGAAATTAACTACATAGCATTGTCTATCTAATTTGTCATGGAGTATTTCATGTTCAGTCTATGTTTATTAAGACAATGGTATAATTACTTCTGCAGTAATTATTTTACTATCAAAACTGCTTGGGAAATTATGAAAATGATTGAACCAATAATTACTTCACAGCCCATAAAGACACCAGCAAAACAAACCTAAGCCTAAGATTCAGCATTCTGAGTAATTGAGAACACTTAGTAAATAGCCAGTTTCACTGGTAATCACATTCTTTTAGTAGTTTGTTTCTCTGTACTTGGGAAAATAAAAATAAAAAAATAGAACTGGGAGTCACGAGCTCTATGAAACCACAGAAACAAACAGTACCTAAAAATGTTTAAAATAGTTCTGAGTGAAAAAAAAAACTACCAAACAACCCAATATCTGAATACAATTATTCAAAGCATGCTAGTAGAAATGATAATAAATTTGACGTTGAATCAACTTTGCTCTTATTATCAATAGAAAACTATAAACTTTTGTTATGTCCTTGTTGACCTTGCAAAAAATACCCTTGCTTTCCACACTATTTGGTATACTAAGGCCACACCCAAATTCTATCAGGAATTGATTCTCTAAGTAACCTATCTTCATCTTTCTTCTTTATTCTCTCATTTTGACACCTGTATCTTCAATAAGTACGTGTAGAATTATTTCCATAAAATCACCCAACAACATCTTCAGTAATCTTTGCAAACACTGTTTTTAGCTGACTGTGGCTAGCACTGACGTGTAAAAAAAAGAAAAAAAAGAACACCACAGTTAATTGAGAGAAATATTTAAAATCAATTGTTAGAAGAGTTGGGTTAGTCCTGAGGCCTCTCCCTCTGTCACAGTTTACAATTCCATTATTAATGTCTCATAAATTTGTTGAAATACATATGTGGAGTAATGAAGACAGGCAAATTCTCAAAGGAAAGAAAAAGAACTCTCTGGATTTTACTCTGCTGGTAAAGCTGCTAATGGTTGGTTTATTAAATATATATATATATATATATATATATATATATACATAAACATCTGAAATGCAAGGTATCTGAACAAAGTCTAATTTTGATCTTCCTGCATTAAGTTAACAAAGCATTCATCAAGACTTCTAGCTAGCAGGTACAATCATAAAAATCCAAGTTTTCATACATAGCAATGAACCTTGCTACACAAACATCCTGAAATTCAATGGGAGATTTTAAAACTTATTAGAGATAATTAAGAATATACAATTTCAAAGAAAATATCAGAGCAGGCTTCCATGTTGCCTATTGCTTTGATGTCAAAACTGCTTTCATGCAATACAACTGCTTTTATTAACTTAGGTAAAATGCATGCTAAACAGCTTCTGTTTTGGTGCTGTCACAGTAAGTAATAAACAATGACAGCATTAGTTGAGAACAATTTAGTAATATGACCAACTATTGAACTCTTTTTGGCATTTAATAAAATCTTACATAAACAATGAAACATATTACTGGAGGGAAGAGTAAGAAAAATACACAGTACCGTGAGATTTCATTTTTTTCAAATCATGAGAACTGTTTGATATTTCCTGAATAATTATATTGGTGTGTTCGAAATTAAGTAGAAAATAAGAATGTCTAATGAAAAGTTGTAGCATTTATCATTCCATAACCAGGAAGTGCCTCTCAGTGAAAAGTTTTGAAATAACCCTATAGGATGCCTGAAAACTGAGCAGAAGTACAATTTTTATATATGGTCTTGCTTTCTATAGCAACTAAGGAATCAAAGCATTAAAGGCTCGGTTTTGATCTCAGTTATCCTGCCACATCTGAGATTATATTTATACAAATGAGACCACCCACTGGACCAGAATGCGTAAATTAAATATCACCAGCATAAAACAGAACATCTCAATACTTAGACATAGCTCACATAACTTTGCTATTGATCTTCATCACTCAAAAATCAAGTCAATCTAACTGTTGATATGGGCACTACCTCTGACTGAATAAACTTTTCTTGATAGGAAATCAATCAATACTAATGTCATAGTGTTATTACATATACAAACTCCATTACAGTCATGCTACTCAGAGAAGTTATCATGGAAAGAAAGATACCTGCAAAAGCCATTAGACTGTGCAAAGATGGTACTTGGCAAGTGGCTCTTAACAATCCCTCATCAATATATAAACTGTAATTTCACACATTATATATTCCAGTTCAAAAGGCATATGTGATATATAGGAATATGCCTCCAATATCTCTTCTGCATCAGGACACGAGGAAGTTAAATGATTATTCTGTAGAGAAAGCTCCAATTTCTTTTAAATTTCCACTTCATTACGCAATATTTGTAATGAAGAATATGACCTGAAGACTGTGGTGTTCTAAGACAGAAAGAGCAGAGGGAAAAGATTACTGCATTGGTACTTTGCTTCCCTTTTGTTTCTCCCAGCTCCGCTTTCTAAAGAGGTATAGCTGAATATTCTTATTTTTTAAACCAATACAGAAACATCTACAAATTAAAAGAAATAATCCCTACATAAGTACTTGCAATTTTTTTTTCCTTTTCTTTTTTCTTTCTTTCTTTTTTATTTTTTTATTTTTTTATTTTTTTTTTAAGAAAGCTACCTGTAACAGCAAATTTTCTATTTTTTCCAGTGTCAAATCCCAGGATATTGCAGAAAAAACATAAAGATATTATTAAAAATTTCACAGGTATAAGTTTGTCCACTGGTCTCAAAATAAGATGACTAGTTAAACCACAGATCTTCAAATGTTTTAAACAATATTCTAAAAGCAAGCCAAAATTAGATTTTTGCAGAATTAACTCTTTTGAAATGTGTGTCTATACAGTATTTTGTCTACTCCTGTAATCCAATCCGGTTGCAGAATTTTAACAAGAATCTGGGTTATTTCCATCCACATATTCAATAAAGGTAAAGAAAAAAATCTCTTCTAGAGATAATGTACCAAAGTGATTTATTTTCTCTGCACATGACAAGCAAACAGTTGGGCACATATGGGCTGCTAAACACTCTGAGCTCTGGGACACACATAAACAATAATTGAGCATGGCACTGTTTGTGAATTAAAGCATTAAGAAAAACAACTACAATATTTGGGGTTTATTTAACTTTGAATCCCATTTGTGTGCAATGAAGTAGTCCTTGTTTTATTCAAGTTCTAAAATATTAGCTCAATTGGGATTAAAAACTGCACATAGTTAAACAACAAAGATTTCCTTTGTTAGAAGTAAGCCCATTCTATTGTACAGTTACTGCCCCTTCACTTCCTCACTGAGTCACTCTCCAGTGCTATCGGAAACCCATGGAAGTTGTATGCAGCTGTATTCATTTCCTATTTCACTTCAGTCTCCAAATCAGCCACACACACAAGAAAGATACTGCTCTGAAGGCTACAGTGTAAAATGGATACAACTGAGTGAAGCATATGATTTCTCCAAGAGTTACTAATATTTTATAAATTTACAAAGTTTAATGATTGCAAGACACTGAGAAACAGAGAACAAAATCCATAGATTCAATGTTACACAATTTTTAATTGTTGTTTTAATGTTGACAGAACAAAGTTTTTATATTAAAATAGCAGTATATGGTAGGATTGTGCCTAAAAATTTAATTCAGCACAGCTTGAAGGTTGATATTAACTCTGTAATCCATGTTTTGAGGTATGATATAATTTCAGGAAGCAACCTGCCACAATTCTATATTGCCACAGGATCACTTCAGTATAAGTATTTTCGGAAACACCAGATGTTAAAAGAGAACATAGAAAAAAATTAAGAGCAAAAGTTGAATCAAGTAGTATTAAATCCTATACAAAATATATTAATATGACTAAGTCATATTAATTTCACTTTCTTGTATGTATATATTAAGGGACAGAGCACAGGATACAGTAGATTCCAAAATGGGCAATCACTCAGCGTCTGTGTAGGAAACCCCCCTGTAAGAAGGCCTTATCTAAATGGCCTAACTCCTGTACCACCAGATTACTAATTTCCTTAGAAGAATGACTGTGGAATTCTCAAGATAATACAAAGTAAGTTCTTCATAAATATGAATTGGGATATATCACAACACTCCTGTGCAGTTAGGTAGTGCAATTATTCCTGTTTTATACCAGCAAAATTGAAATATTGTGAAATGAGCACTCAAAATTAATTTGGTTAATTTCCTGTCCAGGTTATAAATTCAAGCCTAATTTTCAAAGCTATGTACCAATTCTCATACCAAGGCATAGGAAGTTATGCTCTTGCTCTCAGCATTTCTGCAAATCTGATCTCAAATTCTTACATGACACAACATTCAGTAGCTCCCTGCCTTATTTGCCATTATTGTTTTCAATTTCTGAAGCCAGGGATAGTTACTAGAAAAACTGTTATTTACTTTTCTTTCTCCAAGTCAAATCTACTCAGTACAATAAATGTAGCATACATCCGAGGGGAGTGGAAGGAAGCATATCAATTTGGCAAAAAAAAAAAAAAAAAAAAAAAAATTCAGAAGAACCAGAATGTAATAAAAAAAATGGTCACAGGACAAGGTAATAAAATAAATATGCAAGGGTGCTCCCTCCTATCTCTATGATATCTATGATTCTCTCTGTATCTCCTGATAAGCTCTTGCTCAGTGATACTGAGGAGAATTTGGAACTCCTTTTGCTTTGCCATTCCATTGCAGATATTACTACCTACAAGAAAGCAATACAGGCTTCTTTCAGACTCCTTATCTCAGCAATGCTTGATGCATTAGTATAACAAAGCCTGTATCACTGAGGACTAGCCATCTTTCAAATAAGGACATGGCAAAACAATAAAATCCAAATGAAAACAGATGCAGTGTTAGGCCAGAGGAATTCCACTGACTCAAGTACTTGTGACCTTGCTAGAAGGCAATTACAGAATGTAAAAGTGAAAACAAACAAAGAAAAAAACTTCACATCCGCAATCAACAGTAAAAAATTACTGAACTACTTTCCATTATACATACCATAAAAAAGCATACACTGAGCACTGAAGAACCAATAACAGAAAATATTTACTGTTACATAATCCTTTGCTTTAGATCACTAGATGAGGGTTTTAAAGGAGCAAATCTTTCCTGATACTCCCTGCTCTTTTAAACTCCAGTTTAAAGAGGTAAGGCTAAGCATTTTAGTCCCAGCATGTGAGTTCTGAATAGATACCAGTTTCTGCCAATTCCAACTATTTATACCCAAATACATTAATACATTAGAGACTTGGATCTCTATAATTTTTGTCAATTCCTTCCATGTTTAGTTATAAGCTATTCCACAAGAAGTTAAACAAAGTTCTACTATAACTTACATAGAATAACTGAATAGTTTGGGTTGGAATCAATTCTTAGGTCTCACCCAATCCTGCTACCATGGGCAGGGACAAGTTGCTCAAAGCCCCCATTCAACCCAACTTTGAACACTTCCAATGGATGGAGAATCCACAGACTCATCCGCAGTTGTGTTGAAGTTGATAATGAAAGTAATGAAATTCATTTAAGCTCTAGTTCTTCCCTAGAAACAATATTATGGTAACTATTCTTATTACACATAGGCAGCTTACATGGTACAGCATCTTTTTTTTTTTCCTCTCCATTGTATGGGAACTCCAAAACTAAAGAAAATATTTCATTTGCTTTAATTGAAGGCCAAGAATATCTGAAAAGATTACAAAATGTCATATAATGTCCTGTTGTATATTCTGTTTCAAAAAGTGAAATATCACTTCTGCATGCAAAGAAAAATGTAGTAACATTTATTTTCAATGAAGTTATTTATACATACTTAAAATAATAAAGATATTTTCAAGTGCCAATGAAGATTTACTGAAGACTCGGAAACAGATCACTCTAAGAAGAATGCAGATAAATGATAACACTTAGGCAAGCACCATTTTTTTTTCTTTGTTTTTTTTTTTTTTTTTTGGTAATAGATCAATAAACCAACAGATCTTTTCACAAAAACTTCCTGTGAAAGATGAACTATTCTCCACACAGATCCATGTCAATTTCTCCATCTAAAATTTAGGCACGTTGCACAAAGGCAGTCACACACATCTTAGTTTAGATGCTAGAAATGAACTAGCTACACACAGAGAACACATTTTACTTGATGTAAATTATAGGTAGGTTATTGCTATTTATAATCTCTATTACTCTAGTGGGTAAGAGCTCTAGCCATGCACCATAGTGTTAAATTCTATAAAAGACAGAAGAAGATGGATCCTTAACACAGAGAAGAGACAACAACATAGTATCAGCTGAAATGTATTTTTAGTCACTGACCATGTATTTTAAGAATCCAAACACTCATCTTTCCTTTACTTGGACCGAACGCCATTGCAGTCCTCAATTTGCCTCTGGGGCTGCACATCCAACCAAAGCAATAAACATAACACATGTTTAACCCTCTTACTCTGCTACTTTCAATGTTATGATGTTATACAGTTAACAACTTAATTCACATTTCAGCTCTACTTCCTGTTTGACTGGAAGCTGGACTGGAATCCTGGGACCCTGTGAAGGTTTCTCATCTTCAGACAAACATGTTAAAGCATGATAGCTTCCAAGGTCCAAAAGGGTGACATATTTGCAAAAGCAAATGAGACAGGGTTTGTTCTCACTAATTCTAGTCAAACATATTTTATTCTAGTTAATTGAAGGAGATAAAAAATACATTGTATTATAACTACAACAAGAACAACAGATGTCTTTTAAAGTGATTTTCAAGCTCCTTAAGAGTCCTAGTGAAAGAGCTTTTACCACTAATAAGATCTATTTGGGTGAAATGCATCTGATTTTCAGTAGACAGATGAGATATTTGGGAAGTAACAAACCTGATAACCCCAGTGATCAAAAAAAGCTTTGAGTACATCAGTATCTACGGCAGATTAATAGCTTCAAACCAAACACATACAAGAAAAAAGAATACTGAGCATTAGATTATATGAAATGCAATGTCCTACGTAGTATGAAGACAATATACTTGAGCTAGCTACTTAGTTTTCATTGAACTTACTTCAGCATACTCTGGGAACACAACAGAAAACAGCAAGAGGATTATCCTTGGTCCATCCACCTGTTCTCTTTCCCTCCTCTCTATGTTTATTATCTTTGTCTGTCTAGCATTATAATTTTAACAATAGCAGATAACAGGGAATTTACCCACCAGTGTGATTTTAATTGCCTTTAAAGACAACATTTTCTCCTCTGCTGAAGGTAAATTAGAGAAATTTGTTTTTTAGTACTTGTACCCTGCCTTAATTAATTAATGGCTTATGTATTTTCGTTTGTTTTTTCCCCTGTAATGTGGACCTGAGAGAAGTCCTCTGGACCACTTAGCTTAATTCTACAGTACAGTGCCATAATAAAGGCAGGTGAGAAACTCACTTGACAGAAAATCTTTATTAGTACTCTACTAAGTATTCCTCATCACTTCAACATCTAGTGTGAAGCTCCCTTAAGCTCGCTTTTTAACATAAGTGGGATCAGCAGTACTATACTGATGTGAAAAAATATGAACACAATCTGAAGATAAGTCAATCTTCTCCTGAACAGATTTTTTTTTTTCCTAAAAAAATAAAGATGCTTCTTCACCTCAAAACTATAGTGAGGCAGACATGCAAGTGTCCACACAACAAGCATCGGAAACATTACGCAACTATATGGAAAGCAGGAGATGAGATAGAAAGGATCAGAGCAAAAAGTATAGAAAAAAAAAACAAAAACAAAAACATGGTATAGAAAAAATAACTACATGACACCCCACAGTAGTTGGCCAATTATATTCTAAAGTGTAAATGTAGGCAGAGCTTATGTTCACTTGCAGTTTGAGCACCAAAGCCAGTCAGTTTTTTCCAGGTAACTCTCAGACTATTTCTGCTATTTTTAAATCAATATTTTGAGACAAGGATTATCAAAGGAGTAGGCAAGAGTACTTTGCAAAAACAGAAAGAAAGGAATGCTAGTACATAGAACGACCAGAAAAAATTTCATTTCAGATCATGTGGGAACACACAAGGAAAGAGAAATAAAAATAGTTAGTTACTGCACTCACTTTAGGACACTGGTTTTGAATTTTTCTTGTTTTACATCTCAGGTTGCCTTTATCGTAAAACAAACATTTCTGTAAGTATAGCAACTATAGGCCTTAACTATGCTAAAGGCCTTTTTTTCCTTATGTTATTTCCTGCACACCTGTTGGCAACGTCTCACAAGCAGATGCAGAACACACTGACAAAGAAATTATTGTTAAAAAAAATTCCTAATAATATACCTATGTTTGCACTCAAGAGCTTTGCTGACGCAGCAACTGCAGCTTATATAACATGCAATTCTTTTACACTCTGAGCTAAAATCATGAAAGTTGGGAGGTGGTGTCGATCTGCCTGAGGGTAGGGAGGCCCTGCAGAGGGATCTAGATAAGCTGGATTGCTGGGCCGAGGTGAATGGGATGAGGTTTAACAAGGCCAAGTGTTGGGTCCTGCACTTAGGCCACAATAAGCCATGCAGTGCTACAGGCTTGGGGATGAGTGGTTGGATGAGCGTGAAGAGGAAAGGGACCTGGGGGTGTTGGTTGATGCTCAGCTGAACATGAGCCGACAGTGTGCCCAGGTGACCAAGAGGGCCAACGGCATCCTGGCCTGCATTAGAAATAGTGTGACCAGCAGGAGCAGGGAGGTGATCATCCCCCTCTACTCAGCACTGGTGAGGCTGCACCTCGAGCACTGTGTTCAGTTTTTGGCTCCTCACTACAAGAAAGACACTGAGGCCCTGGAACGTGTCCAGAGAAGGGCAAAGAAACAGGTGAGGGGTCTGGAGCACAAGTCTTATGAGGAGCGGCTGAGGGAGCTGGGATTGTTCAGTCTGGAGAAGACGAGGCTCAGGGGAGACCTCACTGCATTTTACAACTTCCTGAAGGGAGGCTGTGGTGTAAAAGGGTCTGGCCTTCTCCCAGGCAAACAGTAGGACCCGAGGAAATGGCCAGAAATTGTACCAGAGGAGGTTTAGGTTGGACATTAGGAGAAACTTTTTCTCTCAGAGGGTGGTCAGGTGCTGGAATGGCTGCCCAGGGAGGTGGTGGAGTTGCCGTCCCTGGCAGTGTTCAAGAGGCGCCTGGATGAGGAGCTACGAGATATGGTTTAAAAGTAGCTTGTGGCACTGGAAATGGGAGGGTGGTTGGACTAGATGATCTTGTAGGTCGTTTCCGACCTTGTGATTCTATGATTCTATGAAACATAAAGAAGTCTAGTGTAAACCCAATCTTCTAAATATGCTTCTTACTCATTGGGTTTTGTTGCTCATTTAGATCTCCTGAAATTCTAACCATGAGCAACAGCTAAATGAATGTGACTTTTTTCTGCCTTTCCACATACAGCCTTTGTCTAAGTCTAAGTCTGTGGATTCTGAGAAGTTTCTGACTGAATCTCCTGTAATTTGTACTCAGCATAGGGAGCAAGTGCAACATATAAGAAGATAAGCTGTGTCCTATCTAGCCAGGAACCTCTTTTTTAATATTATGGAAGATGTGTGTAAATAACATCCAGTTAATAAACGGCTTGCACTGTCTTGTCCAACATTAACTGGAGGGGACAGGGGTAGGAACAGGCTTAAAAGCTGTGCATGCAAACTGGAAGACAGAGATTGCTAAAAACAATTTTGATAAAGCTAAGCTAAGAAATTCCAAGAGCATATTTACTGCACTAGAAATCCAAATGGACATTGACCAGTTTAAACCTGAGCTACTCTGACATAAACTACCTCAAAAGGGGCGGTGTGCAGAAGTTAAATTCTCTGAACAAACTGTTTTACTTACTCTCAGATACACTTACTGATTTGTATCATTTACTGGTACAAAGTTAGCAGGTTATCTCTGCAACTACCTGAGGCCCGGCAACAATGTTAAACCAGAGACATAATCTTGCCCATTTCATGAATTTACGCAAAAACATTGATTCACTCATATTTAAAATACTGTACTGTACTTACCAGTTTTGGGGTTTATTGAAAAGAATCCCTGTGGATTTCCACTTGTTATCTTGTATGTTAATTTTTCACTTGAGCTAGAATCTGGATCAAATGCCTCAATTTGAATGACGGACACATCCTTAGGTGAATTTTCCATGACTTCTGGGTAATAAACTGGTTCTGTTGTCTGAGGAGCATTATCGTTAACATCCCCAACTTCTATGTAGATTTCAATGAAAGACGATAAAGGCACAACACCTTGGTCTGTTGCATAAACAGTCAACCAGTAATGTGAAGTAGTCTCACGATCCAGGTGATCAGCAGTCTCAATAATGCCTGTTTTAACCGGAGGAGAAAGAAAGACAAAATGATCAGTACACAGAAGTGTGTAGAAACAGAGAAAACAACAAGCTTAAAAAGAAGAAAAAAAAACAAAACAAAACAAACAAACAAAAAAAAAACAAAAAAAAAACAAAAAAATCCCAGACAAATCAGAAAGTTCAAAAGAACTGACATTGATACTACAAACTCAGTTAATACATAGATACAAATATGAAAACTAACCTGAAATCACAAAATAACAATCGCTATAGCAGTTTTTAGCAATTATATATTACAGAAATTAAACAATATACTACCATCCTTTGAGATTTATTAGATCAATTAACACTATTCAAAAAAGCTATTTTGCCTAAAAGATAAAATATAATGAATAATTTGGGCCTTGAATGCCCCTCTTTCTTCATCACTGATTATAATGAATTTTATACCATATTAAACTATCTGATTTGGTTGCCAAACTCTTGAACTGTTTACCATTATGCATATTAAAGAGCAGCTACTTAAATGTAAAATATTCTTATCTACATGCCTAAATGAATTACTTAACTGAGTTTTCATAATACGTGTAACTATTCAGGTTCATACTGAAATCTCACAGAGAAGTTAGATCTGAAATTAACCTTCATATCATTAAAACCAACCACTGTCTGCCATTATTTTGTCAATAAAAAGCAATACTTAGCTCAATTTTACACCCATGAAATGAACTTTAATTTAAGGAACAGCTAGAGAATTCACAAACCTCACACTGGAATTAGTCTGAACCAAACCTAAATAAATCAGGAGGGACTTCAGTTTTTATCCACTAGGAAACTCAGCTAAGGAAACTCAGATCTACTTTAAAAACATCTTTCTCTACCAAGTATGCTCATAACATATGTTATATATAAAAAAAGTAATGACATGGCATGAATTTGACAGGGGGTTAATACGTATTCATAGAGCCATGACACCATAGAAGTTTGCGTTTTCCTTTTCTTGATCCAGTTGTTCTTACATGTTGTCCTATCTGAGATGTTTTCCAAACAGAAGCTACTGAACCTGATACATAACAGGATATGGGCAGAGTAATACCTTGCAGCACATCCATTTGCTGTGCTCATCTCAAAAGGCTCTGGCATAGCTCTGGTTAATTTATTTATCATACTCACACATAGCAGGCCTAATTAGTAAAGGAGCCCAGATGAGTCAAAACATCATGGCTCCAGGACTCTAGATACATTCACGATGTGACTGTGTGTGATGCAGCCCTTGACCTGAGCTAATCTACTCTCCCCATAGTACATACAGTCAGTAGAACAGGACCTCAAAAAACTATGCCACTACACTTTTACAGCTACACTTTCTTTCTTCAGGAAAGAAACTAACTATAATTAGTCAGTTTCATGCACCGCAGACACTTTTTTTATTATGCAATATTTAAGCTCAGCAAAATGAGATAAATATTGAGGAATCACTCCTTTGCTCATTACTTTCCTTGCTCTGTGGGAAGCAGCATAAAGGTTTGATGGACATCATCCCACATTTTAAGCTGTCAATAAGATTTCAGAAGGGCTGCAAGACATAGCACTTAATACCTAAAGCTGCAGTACAGCCATGTGTAGCATTTGCAGCAACACAGCATTGCAGAACTACCACCAGGTGTCAGTGTGGAAATTGCTTTTGTATAGTCTCAAACCGGAACTGGGATAAAAAGGAGGGGCAGGTAATACTGCAATTTGAAAATATACAGGCATTACACAGTCTGTAACAGCTTTCTTGAAAGCAGACTGATGGCTTTGTAATTTCCTTCTTTGCAGACGAACACCAGAAAACAGATCTAGTCGTTCATTTTAAGGACACTTACATCTTACAGTCCCAATCTCTCCCCTTCAGAATTCGTAATTTTTGATGGCAGTCTTGTTACAAAAAAATAAATCCACTAAAGCCACTAGGTTTGTGCTGTGGCTACTTGCACAGTTTCTTATGCTAACATAAAGAATAAATTTAAATAGGATACCATAAATCTGTTCTTTCAAAAAAGGAGTTATGCGGACTCTGTTTTCGTAACTCTACACTGCACCTTTTGCATGTCTCTGCTTCAGCCAAAAGACTTGCCTGGTAGTAAAAACACGTGTGAATTATCCTGACCTCACCTGTAAACCTAATGCTGGATATGGTACAAAAGCATTTCAGCTTCAATGTGGGTAGATTCCCTGCATTCCTCAGAACATTTTGTAAAACCTTCATGTCCTACCAAACACCAGACTGGCTGTTGTAATTCCCTCTTAGCAGGGCTCCCATTAATGCTGCTCTATTGCTTGTGATCTGTGCAGAACACAGTGGGCATGATTATGTGCTGCACTGAGCAACCATTATCATTTTACACCTGTGCTGCATTGCTAACACTATCTACATCAGAAGTGGCAGATTCATTTTAAAATAGCTTTGTCTGATTTTAAAGAAACAGAAAGGGAGACACTCGTGGTATTGGAGCACTCCTGCAATCTTCCCAAGAGGCAGTTTCTACTATCTTAGTCATTTGAGCCTACCTCAAGTCAAATAAATAAATAAATAAGCAAATCCAACCAATTTTGCCTTTGCAAATTGTCACATCTCAAGTGTGCATACCCAAAAAGGGCAAAGGGGAAGAAAAATAAAGAGTACAACACCAAAACAAGTATTTCAAGAAGAAATTCGTAAAAACATTATGGGGATGAAAAGGCAGTGCCGTACAACAGAGCAAATATGGCCAGCTTTATTTATCACTTCATTTCTCATTTCAAATTAGACTTGCATGTCTGGTGTTATTGCTGTATATTTTATACTGACTTTTGCAGAAATGTCCAATGAAAGGCCTTTTATTTGTCTGACCACCAGACCACTGAATAAATCATATTATACAGATGTTTATCCAATAGGGGAGCTCTAATACTCAAACATTTCCCATTTTCTACAGGGCCACCCATACTCCCTGCATGAATAGAAACAACGTGAAATGTTTTCCAGTAAAATTACTCTTCCATTTTTATCATGTTTCTCACTCAACAAATACAACTATTAGATGAACAATTTTTTTTTTCTGTATGCTCTGCTCACTATAATCCCAATCTACAAGAAAAAAACTAGACAAAACATTTTATGACCATTCAGACATACAAAAGATGCCTATGTAACTGTTTACATTTAATGCTTATTAACAGATTAATTCCTGAACAAACTTTTCCTACAAATAAAGACTACTTAAAAAAAAAAAAAAGAAAAAAGTAATAATAATAATCATCATCATTCATCCCACTTACAGTTTAAAACAGATGTACTGGACAGCTGTGTATGCAAGCTAGAAAATTTATTTGACATTACGCATAGTAAGGGGATTATTATGACAATATTATGAATGAAGACTCAAGATAACATTCCTCCAGTATAAAAGACACGTCAAAGAGTTTCCCCTCTGTGCCCACCTGCTGAGGAGTGATGGAGTTCCCCACATATATTTCTCCCACATTACTCACAGCTCCCAGAGCAGACAGGGATGGGATGAGTGCACTAACAGTGACTCAGCTCTCTTCATTTTGCTGCTGCCCAGCAACAAAATGGAGCAGGGTACTGAGCCAGTGCACAAAGCCGAGCAGAGGTTGTACAGGGTGGGGGGCAGTCAGTGAGTACCAAAACCTGAATTTCTTGAGGTCTTGCAGCAGCACTTTTGCCAGAAAGCACGAACGTGGATTTTCCTTACCCCTCTAACTAACGTACAAGCTGACCTTACATCAGCCATTACAAAACACCATCATTTTCTCATTACTTCAACTGAAGTCATTCCTGCTTCAGCAAGTTTAACACTAAATCGTTCCTGATTTTGCCTATGGGAACACTTGCAGCTTCATCTTTGACTTCTACGCAACAACAATGAACACAAATGTATGTAAACTTCAGTAGTGTACCTTTTAAAAAAATAAGAACAAAGACGACTATTTTTTTTCTTTTCACTATGATGATGATACTTCCACCCACTCACAGATCGAGAACTAGTTCTTAAAGTATTACTCGTCTACCAACTTAGTCCTTTTGCAAGCTTTAACTTACAGCAGCCTATTTTTATATTTTTTTCATGCTTTTACAGCATGAAGCTATGAAAGCCAATACTTATAGAATTCACGAAGTCACTGGCTTGTAGCTCTAGTGGTTCTCAAGACAGAGAACAGGAAACTGATGGGAACTCAAACATCAAAAAACTAATAAATCAATCCAAGAAAGAGTTCATTTGTTTTAATCTTGCACTCAGCCAGAGCCGTTAGGTATCAGCAAGATGTTAATCAGCATCATCAATTTCAGCAGCATGATTTGGCTTCTAAGAAGTATTTTCACTTTTTTCTTCCAGTGGCGCAAAGCACATTTAGGGAATACAGCTTAAGTATTTTTATTATGTATTCAGTATGTTGGAGGTTCTTTCTCTAACTCTTCGCCCATTCAAACAAGAAATCTTTAGTCAGCGAATTTCCCGTTCTCTACGCCGAGGCAAATTGGTAATTTCAACTTTTACAAACCATTTGCTTTTTATGTAGCAAGACAAGTAGATAAATCTCCCACAGAGCACCACTAGAGAACCTTCAACATACGTGGCAATCCCAAAGACCTGTAAATATTATTGGTCATAAAATATGATGAAATGAGAATTCAAAAAATATTTTCACTTGGTTAGATATGCAATCTTTAAGCTTTTCAGGTGCTTAGATAAAAATATTTTTATTCATCAGTCATTAACCACCAGAGGGGAGAACAAAAGAGCTCTGATGAAATGTTTCTCAATCATCTACGAGAGAACATCAGAGCTGACTTCACAATCTTCATATGTCTAAAATTTTAGACTAGTTATTCTTACCATTTGATACAATAGGGTTTTTCTATTGATTTCATTACAAGAAGGTGAAAGTCCTGAAAAAATACAATATAATACAAGCAAGACAGAAGTCAGTAGGGAGCAAGAGGCTGGTTTAAGAACATGGCTATTGGGCTAAGACTGGAACATTAAATCCAACCTTGCCAGAAACTAACACTACTTCCAATTTTAATCCCATAGCCCAAATCACTACAACCAAAGTCACTCTTAAAACAAAAATAAACATATAAATCCATCTCAAATCTGATAGTCCTGCATAAGCCAATTCTATCTAATTAACAAACGCTCAAACTATAATACCCCCAATTCCAAGGGATGATCCTCCTTAAGTGTGCTTATCCATGAGAACTCTCATTAACAATATTAATGATTCTATAATGGAAATCAAAACCTGCAATCATTTCTCAGCAAAGCATGAAAACGCAGTTTAGTTGAATTTGCCCTGGGAATGACAGCTAAAACAAAGTAAGAGAAATCCCTGGCCTGGAACACGGTTCTTGAAATCTGATTACAAACTTAACTAATCTGAATTCTAATAAACTGGGCAAATAAAAAAGCTTCTTCAGCTGCTTTAAAAGACATCTCCAGGGTAAAAAGGAAAATATTTTAACAACAGGTTAAAACACAGGTTTTGATCAAATATGATCATCAATGAATGACCAATACAGGCTAAAGACTCACAAGTAAGCAGATATATATTGTTGCAACCAGAGGCATACTGTCCCTCAGTGGCAGCAGCCTGTGTATACATCAGTCTGTAACTTTGTCTTGAGGTCTGACCAAACTATAAATCACTGGAATAGAAGTTATCAGTAAGGTCTACACGATCTTTTCAATTAAAAACAGAATGAGGGGTGATAAACAGCTTAGCACATACTGCTGCTTACTACCTGAATCTCTCCTGCATTTGTATAGGCTGCACATATTTCCCAGAAAGTTACTGGTATTTATGAAATCAATTTTTATGCAGACAAAGGTCCAAAGAATCCCATCTTCCAGAAGTCCACAGGTTTTCTAGTCAAGTTTCTGCTTTAACTTCTGTGAAACTTTGCAGAGTTGCTTTAAAACAATGAAATGCATCACATCAGACTGTATAAATTCAAAGGTTGTAGCAGATCTGATAGAAATAATATTAAAAAAAAAAAAAAAAAAAAAAAAAAGGAACAGCATCTGGTATAGATGACACAGTGCTTATTTGCTTCCCAGCAGTCCCTAGAGGACTCAAAGAGAAACATCCATACTCTTTTGTCCTCCATTTCCCCTTGAGTAACTTCTAGAGGCATAGTCAAAGCAGGACAACTGGCAAGTGTAATACTGTATAATACATATGTTCTCTCCCTCTTTCCTTAACTCCTTCGCAGTTATTTGGGGGGGTACAAAAAAAAATAAAAATAAAAATCTACAAACATTAACAGCTACGGCACACACTCACAGAAGACTGGAGCATAATAATTATACCAGTCTGTAGTACCTGGTATACATTGCGATTCTAGTACTAATTATGACCAGTGACATACTTCAGATTCTTTCCACTTTTGAAACAATTTTTCAAAAGTCCTCCAGTCAGTTTATCTATATTCCTGATGGACCAGATAACCTCTGGCCATCACTACAGTCCAACACTGGGAAACACCATGAAGAAGTAGCCAAGTATAGGCATACATACGGCCAAGCAGCGTCATGCACCACAGGGCATTCTGCCACTCTGCAAAGAAAAAAGTTTTGAAATAGGGAACATTCTGAATTCCCAAGTGAAAAACCCTGTACTTTCTCTGTGGCTGCTGTAACTCAGGCCTCTACCAAGCACCAGTTTGTGAGGAACAACTGAGCCCCAATACTACAGCTCTTCTAAAACAGCATTCAACGCCAATAAAATTTAATATTATTTGATCAGACAAATAATAATGATTTAACAAAACCAAAACAAACAAAGACAAGACAATAAAACATTGGTCTTTGTACTAAATAAATCAACTGCCTTGAAGCACTAAAGATTTCACATATGCCCTGTCACAAGAGACAAGGAACTAGTCAGCACTTAAAATGTCAGTTGAAAAAGACCAAAATCTCCATCCTGTGAACTTGAAACAATCTCCTTCTTTAGAAGGAATGGAATGAGATTCCTTTTGCAGAAGTGAAATGTCAGCTCGTCTACTGTATAAACACGGCAGCATGCCAGGAGAGGCTCTGCACTCTGAGTCGTGAAATACTAAAGACCTGCGGCTGGCAGAGTGAACTTTTAAAAATGATACACAATCTCTGTCTTTTAGGAGAACTATTTTGATAAATAAACAGTGCTGGAAAAGTGCTAGCCCTTCTTACCTGCTTCACACACACACACACACACACTTAGAACAGGAAGCATTACTTGTTTATGCTTTTACAGAAGTGCAACAGCCACTGAGAGAAAAATGATTTACTCTTGAACTTTAGAGCAATTTAAAACTTATCACTGACAACGCAAACGCTTCACACATCAGACTTCTTGCATCTGAATTGCACTACAAGCTACACTGTATTGTTTCAGAATACAAATCGTCCTTGGTTGCAGCTCTAAGAAAAAGGAGAAAGGGTGAGCAGCTACTGCTTGGCTTTGACTCATACATGAACGAGAGAGAAGTGTTCACTGCTCTTCTCTCTTCTCCAAGAGCATCTAATTAAGCACACAGCAAGACTGTAACCTAGCAACAAGCCTTCAATATTGCATCTTGCATAACTCATGAAGAATTCAAATTACTTGTTTGCAAATATACCTGAGGAATATGAATATTCATTGTTAAAATCTCTATTTAGTTTGAAATAGCTTCATTATTTCTTTTCAACAACTCAGAGATTCTTTTATTTTGCCTGAGTAAATCAGAACCTCAAGTTACATTCTGATTTCTCTTCTAAGTAACATTATGATGTTACCTTTCATAAGTACCTTGGTTAGCCCTACTTCAATGTTCTCTGAACAGCAATAATAACAGTAATTTAAAGAAACAAACAAACAAAAAAACCTACAAAAAAGCCAATGTTCCCAACCAACAAACCTTGAAAAATTTCACAAAAAGTTATGTTTGCAGGCTACAGAGTTAAGGTTTTCACGTGCACCCTGAAAGTCCTTAAGTAATATCCACTAGCAACTATCATCACCATAATTACTTTTTTTAGTATTTACAGCTGGTTACATCTCCATATTTTACATGTTTACTTCTAGTAAGTTTCCATACAGTGGTCTTACTCCATTTTTTAAAACCATGTTTTTTCTTTTTTTTATAACTACTAGTTCTTTATAGTTAATGAAGACAAATAATGACAAAACAAAGCTTACAATTTTTGCTTCAGAGAACCATCTGAAAAAAATCTCTTCCAGGAATCACTAGGGAATAAAACAACTAAAAATAAGCTAAAATTAATATGCTGGAATCACAAGCCTTTTGTCACTTTTTATAAAGGCAGACCCAGAAAACTGAATGAAATTTCCGTATTTATAGTTCTTTGGAAAAGAAAGCTCTTTTCATTTCATGTTGTGTCTTGTATATTAGCAGCTGAAAAAATCATGCTTAGACAGCAGTGTTAAATGGAAAGCAACTCTGTTTCTGTTCCAAGGACAAATGGCTCATTTTCTATCATAAATCACTGCTTAGGAAGTTTCAAGTAAGTTCTCACTAGCAGTATTAGCAAGCTGATGTAACTGCAGTGAATTTGCACAAGTTCTTTAACTAGCAGATGACATTTCCCTGTGGAGCTGCAAGAATGTCAAGCAAGTCATGTCCACCAATGCTTGCTCTCTTCCCAGGGACCAGTTACTCCAAGTTGAAAGAGGTTAAAGGGAAAGAACATCTCAGTAGATCTTACAGGTCTCCAAAGTATGCAGAACTTATGATACAGAAAGCATTACAATCAGCACTAGAACGGATCTGAGATTTTATCAGAACAAAGCCAAATTGAACGTAAGCCTGAATCATAGTAAATGTTATGTTTTTTTCACAAAATCATGAAAGTTATGATTTCAGAATTCTGAACTGGTTTGCATCTCAAATTTAAGTCCACTGAACTTACATGTAACAAAAAGTATAACCAAATCTAATTAACTTAAGTAATTCTGATATGAGTACAAGCTTCCAAAACTCCCAAATTGCATGATGTAACCTACTGCATTAAAAATAAAACCATTTGTGCATATGACACTAATGCAACAACAGAGACTACCTTTTGGGACACTCAAACATTATTAACGTCATGTCAAAGTTGGCAGACTCACCTTTGCAAATGCATAGAAATTACAATGCATTCATACAAAAAAAAAAAAAAAAAAAAAAAATTCTAGGACAAAAACTTGGCATCCAGACAAGCCCAGCATATGGCCAAACCCAGGACTTGACATAAAACTTAAAGGACAGAACAGTTTATGCATCACTTCTGCACTCTGAACAGATGGCAGTAATTTGAATTGTGTTAAGGGGAGAAAAAGGGTCACAGCTGATTTTCACCACATGCAGCTTACAAACAAGATAGATACAGATATTTGAAAATAGAAATACAGAATGACCAATAGCTAAGAGCAGCTATCAGTTAACCAAGCACCTAAAGATAGTACAAAGAGCTAGGAGAAAAGATATGCACAGTTAAAGCTCTGCAGCAAACACAGAATGTATTTTATACCATTAAGAACACAGATTTTGCACATCCCAGTAAAGCTGGCAAACCAGAACAAATTAGGGTCCAAAAGAAAGAGTTATAAATAATTAGACCTTGTAACATTTTGGCTTGCAATTCCTGCCACATAGCTCTCAGTACATTTGTGCAAAAACAAGCGAAATGAACTGAAAACAGTACCTAGCCTGGTTATAAAGGGGAGAAAAAGTTCTAAAAACATGTTCTTAAAATTACCTATGTAAAAGATTATGAACAGAAATTATGATTTGGTACTACATACTCTGGGCTAAGAGTAATAATACACTAATATTGAACTTTCAGGAAGTCATGGGGTGGTGAGGGGGAATTTCCGCAATTAGAAGATCCCTGATGGGATTGCCTTAGAACTCAACTGATTACTTCCAGTTCAGAAACTCTTTTGGGACAATGGCAGACAGCGCCTATTGTCAGCCTCATTTACGGTTATTTTAAAAGCTCCAGCTTATTTCTTTCAGCTAGACTATTTGTATGTTTCGGACAGGCACTGTAATTGTTATAAGAGGAAAGTTCCATGTTGCTGAAACTCAGTGCAGAGGTACATACCACCCTCTGCCCCAGCATTAGGGGATTAAGTGTTAACTTCTCTGACAACTGGAAAAATTACTGTAATACAACCACATAAAAACTATAGTTCTTTGAAAAGAAAGCAAGCTTGAAAACAAGCTTTGTTATTAACGTTTGAAAGAAAACGTTGAAAAACATGACTCCACTATGGAAGCTACATCAGAATTACAACAGGTTTATGGAGTATTAGTGAAAACAGAACAAACTGCCAGCAGATTCTGTGCCAAACACTGTTTTCAGTACCCACAAAAGCATCATCTCACTCTGCTGGATGAACAAAGTTTGCAGAAATCTGATGTAAAACAGGTCCAGTTATCTCTTACTCAGGACTCTTTCCTCCAGCTAGACAATTGGCTTCTGTGTCCCAAGAAATACAATTGCTTCAATTTGATGACTGTGTAACTACGTTTAAGCAAAAAATCTTTGGAATAATAGTAGCTACACTATTCACTTTAAATCCTACTCTTTTGATTCTTGGTCATGCAATTGTAGAACTATGATAGAAGTTGTCTGAAATTAAGAAATAACAGAAGGGTTGTACAACAGGCCTGGAATTTGTTTAGTCAGAGCAGTAAAGAAGTTAATCAAATTTTTTTGAGTGTGTACTTGCAAGGATAGAAGAAATGCAGAAGATATTTAAGTTGGTGTGTTTATAAGAATTTGTACATGTACGCACACATAAATGAATAAGCAGATACGTAAGAACTGCAGCTTCATTCAGTAAATCTTAACCGTCAGCTTTCCTAGTTCTAAGGAATTGTTGACATTGTGAGTAGTTATATTACTACTCCAATAAATTTAACTGGGAAGTGGGGAGCCTCTGAAGGGGAAATTCCTCTGCAAATGGCCTCAGGAATTTCAAGACTAACTGGAGTTGACAGATTAACCTGGGTCCCCCTTAGGCAGAAGAAGAGGCTACAAAAAAAAAATAATGAGACACACAGGGAAGGCAATCACACACCAGAGCAATGTGTTTAATTGTATAGAAACTAATTTGTTGATCCAGAAGGATGGAGTTGTTTAGACCTCTGCAAACTATTAAAATACCTGGACAGTCCTGAAATAAGTAGATTCACTTTTTGTCTGTAAATCTCAATGTTTTACGACTGCCCTAAATAAAGAAGATTGTTCCAGATATCCCAAGAATCTTTTTCCTACATACTGAGCATTTTTCTCAGCTTCCTTTCTTGGTTGCAGCTTGAACAATTACAGCCTACCTCATATTACTTCCATAAAAGTCATTTTGAAAGCCCAACAAGCTTGACAGAGCAGTCCCATTGTGTAGCAAGAAGCAATTACTGCTGTGCTTCACAGCAACACTGGTCATTTTGCTTCACAGCAAAACTGGTAGTTTAGCACATGCATGTTAACTACATTAATTCATGCTGGACTACTGCAATTTTGCTTCAAGCTTTCAGTCTCCAGCCTATTTTCAGGTGCGGAAAATGCTGGTGAACATTGACAGTTCCCCAAGCAGGTCTGAGCAAGAAAGGACACTGATACATATGAAAAGGCAAGCCGCATGCTGTGAAAAACTGCAAGCCAGGTTGCTACTGCGGTTCATGTTATTGCACCAGGTAGCTATATACACAACAGCATTTAATAACTGCCAACAGAAACGCTGTTCCCAAGCAGATTTGTCTGTACGAGGAGCTGGTGTACCTGTGGGTATGGGAGTGAAGAGAACAAAGGAAATCACTGAAGTCATGAAATCAAAGTATCCAGGATTCAGTGACATCAAAAGACATCTGTCCTTGTTTTGAGACACACCATTTTGTTAACCTTCAAATCATCCATTTGTTTATACAATTTTTTTAATTAAATAATTATTTATTTCTACTCACATATCCAGAGGAGAGTCCACACCAATAAGTACTTGTTGTACAAATTTTACATTATTTGCCTTTGCACATGAATCAAAATAAACAAGAAGCATTGTTTATGCACAAATATAAACTTCAGGATAGGCAAATCATGAAGATGAAGAAATTAGAAGAGATTTAAAAGAAAAATTCATTTTCTTCAGTGATGAGTATCATAACAAGTAGATGAGAAATCCTCCACATTTAAGTAAATCATCACAAGTATACTGAAGAATCAATATCTAACATCTAAAAAGGAAAGAAGCACCTAGAAAATTAGAAATGACTCCTCAGATGTCAAGCTTAGTTATTTGCAAGTTCCCTGGTGGTTGTTTTTTGTTGCTTTTTTTCCCCGTTCACATAAAATAATGGATAACTGCCTGCACAGTTATATTTGAAATTATCTGGAAGGAAAGAAAAATTACAGAAGATGCCAGAAGCTAAGGCATGTTAACTACTAGAAAAATAATCGGTAAGTTTCATTTGCTCTATATTTATTGCTTAATAATAGAACCTACAAGGATTTAGGTGAGCAGACCAGAAAGCAACTCTGTTAGAATTTCTGCTGGAAATTAGTTACTCCCCACTAAAACATTTTTCATTGAAGATAACTCTGGATCTTCAGTAAAAACATCAAAGAGAATGAATGATGTGAATGCAAATGTGTAATTCTTGGTCAAACAACAAGATTAATTGCCACAGAGAAACAGTAAAAACTAGATCAACTTTTTCTACACTAGCATACAGTGTAAAGGAAAGAACATCAATATTGTATGTATCTGATATACCACATAGACACAGAATACATTATGTTCCTGCTTAAAGAAATTCACAGAATTTGCAGAAACTAGAATTAGAGTTGTATCATGTGACTTTCCCAAATATTCATTTTTGTGCAAGACAGTTCACAAAAAAATGCTAGCAATTCTTGTGCTTAATTAGAGTGAGCAAAAAAATTTCAAAGATATCTTTAATCATCCTTGGACTTAAAAACATACGTTTCTAACTCCATTTGCTCTTATCATCACATACTAGGTCAATATTTAGTGCAGGTTATGTGGATTAAATTTGGAGTGATCTTGTTCTCACTCCATCATCATCCTCTTATTATTAAACTGTGCACATCAAAATTGACTTGTGACTTGAGTCAACAACAACCTCACAGCTCATCTTTCACTAACACAGTAGCACCTGTATTTTTCTTTGCTTTCACATTATTTTGAAGAAAACATTCTTCCATGCCGACTCACTAGGTCTTTCTTCTGTTACCATCTTTGGGACAAATAAAGGTAAGTCCAAAACATCAGAATTCATTGCAAGTATTTTTTAAGCAAGCAACAAGGGTAATTGAGAAATGCTCATTCTATGATTTTTTTTTTAATATTTGCAAGCACAGTTCTTAATCCCCAGGCTTCTGTTCTCACTTAACACAAGCTTCCCTTTGGAAAGCTAACTGAAAGTGTTATGACCTAGGGAGAGCTATGAACTGATTAGATTCATATTTTTTTCCCCTCAGAGTCATGTTTTCCCCATATGTAAAAGCAACCCCTTTTTAGACACTTTTTACTTTAAGGTGTTCTCCACAAACCCAAGCAATCAAAAATACTACCTGTACTAGCTAGTAGCATAGGTGTGGTAGTACATATTGAAGAGAGTTACATTTCTGACTAATCTGCTGAAATTGGTACTATAATACTCCCTTAAACTACCTTTAAAGTGAACTATGGTATCAGACTTCCTTATGCAAAGGCAGTCACCTCTTCTCCCCACCCAAAGTAATTAACATTCCTTGCACAGGCAGCTGGACATTTGTTAATCATTAACTGTTTGAGTAAAAAGGACTGGGGGAGAAACTGTTAGCCGTTCTTCACAATGCTACACATACACAAAAAAACCCCCATCTTTAAGACAGAGGATTTAGTGAACAAGGTGACATTATTTACAGTAACAATGAACCTGCTGTGTAATCACAGGATGTTCAATATTTTGTTAACAATATCTGTCTTTGTGACACTTCCCAGGTTCAAAGCTGAGTAATTTGCTCAGCAATTGTATCAATTAAAAAACTTATTAAATCAATTAAAAAAGTTATTTAATAAAACAGAACAAAAAAGGCATATTTAAAAGTAAGAACTATGCTGTTAATCTCTGAAGCAGAAAAATACGTATAGCCAGAATTGTAACACCAAATATAATAGATGCATAACCAATGAACACATTCCAATCTTATCTAGAATCACTTTGATTCACTCTACCTTGCTTTCATTACAGGAAGGGCACAGCAAGGGCATTCCTCTCAGATCAAACAGAAAATTCCATAGACAGAAGTTTCCACATGTCTGATTCGTTGCAGATTAAGCCCTTATCATTAGACAGCAATCTCTAATTTTCATAGAGACAGGATATACCCTGTCATGGCAAATCTACACGCAAAGGATCTGGGGGGAAAAGCAAAATTTGTAGAATGGAGATATATTGCCACTGAGAAAGCTACTCACATCACCTTTGTAGCTTTGGGGAAATTTAGGAGATTATTATTAATGTAAAAGAATTAGCATAAAAATTCACATACATAACTCCATTCATACATTCCATCATAAGCTTCTTAATACTGCAATTCTTTCAAGTTGAGCTACCAAGAACCCCCTCTGTGCATAAATACCAGTAGAACTACAGGCAACACATGAAGCCTGTATTCGTTTTTAGCACTTAGGTTACAAATTCTTCATTTCTTCACCCATGCAATTGCAGCAAATCTGTAACATTCAGGCACATTTACCATTACACTAAAATCAGAAGGTTTTGTTACCTACACTTCATTATATAAAAATTCTCAAAATGTAAAATCCTCTAATCTTTAAATTCTGTAAGAATTTCTACACAAATACGGACAAATAAATAGTCCCAGGACTTCTTTATTTGCTTTGTGTATAGAGGTGGTTACAGGCTTTTAACATTAGAAAAATAAAAATAGCCTATTGTGTAAGTACCCAAAAGCTTGGTTTACTGTATGTGCAGGTTTTTGAACCAATCCTTGTCAGTGAAGATTATTCTAAAAAGTATATGCACGTCTAATATCAGTGATGCCTCAATGACAACTCTGCACAGATATACAACTCTAAGCAGAAAGAGCTCAAACTACTGGTAGGTAGGTCAAGACCACTTGCATCTACCAGCTTGGCAGTCAGCTCTTTACAAGAAATGTGAATGTATCAATTTATCCTGGCTCACAAGTAAATTGCAGTTAAATAGAAGCAGCTATTAGAAATATGAATAAAACAGAGTTTGGGGAAGCCTGCTTTCTGAACAGGAAAATTACCTCTTACAGTCTGTTGCTAGATTCTTTTTCCAAAATTCACTCCTTGATGACACTGGAATGCTAGAGGTTTTTATCTTTTATTTTTGTTGAGTACCATAGAGATTCCTTCTTGGTCACATTTCAGATGACTAAAGCAATCAAGCCACAGATGTAACAAGAATTATACATAGATTGTAAAATGGGCCCACAAACTATAGTTGCAGCAAGGCCAAAAGTATTTTTAGACCCAAGATCTAAAGCTGCAACTACTGCATGTTGTAAGTTGTGGAAGTTTGCCAAGTACTCATGTAGGTTTGTCCTTTGTTAAATATGTCCAAACGCTGTATGATGAAAGTTTAAAATCTTCAAAGAAAAGAATAAACATTATGTAATCATTTTCAAGCTCCTCACTTTTGACTTTAATATGTACTTCAAAAGCTAAGCAGATGCTTAGTAGGAAATAAATCCCCAACTCAACAGATGTACCAACAGCGATATGGCAAGATGCACCTTCGATAGCTTTTGGCAACCCTACACTTCTATTATTCCTCTCTCACAAGTGCTTTTCAAGTCAAAGAGAAGCCTAAACAAGTTAATAGGCCCTTAATATGTACTCTGCTGTCTGAACTGATTGCTGTTTATAAGGTAATCTCTAAGACCACATGTGTCTCAGCCTGGGCTCATCTCCTACAGAGAGGCAGCCCTTAGGCATCTCTGCTTTCATCAAACCAAATTGTAGCCCACTCAGCACCTTTCACAACAAAACAATCCTTCACTTTCAGCGGGAGAAGAAGAGGTAGGGATTGTATGGAATCTCTGTTTGGTCACTCTGAGGTAATGTTTTGCTCAGCAGGATATCAAAGAAAACTGCTTTGAAAGATCCCCCAGCCACAGCAAAACACCATGAATATGTTTGTGTAAAACTCAGATTCTTCCCAAGACATTCTAAAAAGCAACATTAACAACCAAACAGCACTTAGTGATCTAACACTGCTACAAATGCAAATCATAATTTCCTTCAAAGACTGAAAAAAAGAGAGGTCATCAGCTAGCTCCAGGACAGATAGAACGTTTGTGACCCTGCTACAAACCCAGGCCTTCTTAATCTCTCTCAACATTAGCTTCAAATGCCCTGCTTAGCTCTAACACATCTGACTCATCTGATCAGAAGCTTAAATGTATGAGAATCATCCCACAAATTAACCCAGTAGCAACTTCACTGCCAGACCTTAGCCTGAATGAACACAATTAGACCTTATGTACAGTAGTGCAAAGCTGCAAAATGTAGCCCTGATTACAGGTTAACCAGACAATTCCTTCAGAACATGGACATGACTAAACGGAGGCGCCAGGCAGCCAGGCTGCTGGTTCCAGCAATAAAGCAATACAACACACACCCACAGTTATCTTAGGGAAAAGCTTTCTGGATTGCTTTTTGGTTATCAGAGAACTTTGGATTAGTCTTCACTCTAGTTGACAGTAGGTTTCCAAATCTAAATTTCAGTTATTCAAACAGACACAAAATTGTATTTAGCTGGTTCTACGCTTCTTAAAAAGAAAAAAAAAAAAAAAAAAAAAAAAGTTTTAAGTTTTCCAGTTTTCCTTATCACTAAAAGGTATTTAAAGACAACAGTTATTCTTAGTAAGCTGCGGTTACAGCTATTTGTGCCAAATGCCTTATTATTAAAACCGTAACAAATGGGTGGAAAATATATTTTAGTCGCATGAAATTTTAAACAAATGTTTTTGAACTCAAATTATTACTCAATCTAGGCACAGCTGAAGTATACAAATTCTGGGGGGGGGGAGGAATGTGGGTTTTTTGCCTTTTTTTTTTTTTTTTTTTTTAACATAACAATTTGTTTCTTGAAGAATGGCCCAAGTTTGGCTCAAGGCCACCAAAGTGAAGTGCCATAATAACAGAGTGAAGTCACACAGATCTTCCACTGTGTAATCTTCACTGTTATTTTCAAGATGATACTGAGCACATTCAAACCAACAGGTATCATTACCTAGAAAGAAGAAAATAATATCCCTTTCTAAAACAGTGTAGGCTATTTTTAAGATATCTATAATCAGCCACCATAAATATGCCTCCTCTATTTAAATGTCCTACACAAAACAGATGCAATTGTCTCTTTCACTGTGCAGACTGAGCTAGGGTTTCAGCTCTGTTCCATTTACTGCATGCCTGACTATCGCCAAATAAAAGATAGGATGGGCTTGGTAATATAATTGGCTTCATTATTTACTGCCACAACAAAATGTTTCTTCTGGAGGAGTTCAAGGGCTCTCCTGCAAAGGCAAGACTGCAAGAGGAAGAGCTGAAATGAAAATATATCATCTCAGTTATACAAACTCAACCTGTTCTTACGCTGCTATTCTTTAACAATTCAATATCAAAGAGAGGAAAGGCCCAGTTAAAGTACAAAATAAATGTAATACTAGAAAAAACAGATAACTGTGCAGAAAAATCTTCCTAGATGAAACATCTATCAAATTAATCTCTCCTTGCCCCTCCCACTCCTTTCTATAATATTCTTTAAAATTATTTAGTAAATGCCTCTTGCATGGAAAGCCAAGAGAATATTTTTCTGCATCTCTTACCTAAGCTGCTTACTGTTTCCACAATAAGGACAGTTCTGTGTGCTTGTTTTTAATAACAATGACAACATTTTTCAAGGAAAAAAAAAATCCATACTCTTTAATCCCATTAATACATAAAAGACATTATCACGAATTCAAAAAATTTCACTTTAATTTACTTTAACTGAATTCCAAATGCCAATGTGGCCACTGACTGATCAAGCAATTCCAGAATCCAAGGAATATCCTGCGTAAGGCCTTCAATTATGAGAAACGTCTCTTACTCTCATCTCGAATTTCACCCAAATCTCTAGTGCACATATATTAGTCACCTTTTAGATCTAAATGGCTAACTGAAGTGCTAACACAGCCTCTTATATAAGAAATAACCTTCCAGATCAACACCATAGGCCTAAGAACTTAATTCTAAGTTAGAATCTATAGAATCTAGTAATAATTCTAGAAGGTTTTGTCTATTTTGAACAAACTGCATTGGAATAACCTTAAAAATTCTGACTCTAGTACATTTATAGCTCAGTTACTGAAAGAATTTAGCTGTAAGGGCAAATCACTTAACAGAAGTTCAGCAAACAACGTAACCCAGAAGCGCAGAATTTGGTGTGAGGTGTAAAACTTTTGAGAAGCTAAACAGATACTTGGGAAATTAGTTTGCACTTGGAGCTTCACTAACATCAGCATCTCAACCAGCTAGAGCAAGAATTTCTTGTGCAAAAAACCTGCAACAATTTAGTATTTAGAAATAGCTGAATTACAAGGTGTCTATCTCTTCAAAGAGTGGAAAGAACCACTGAACTTTGCAAAGAGAAAACACTATGTGAAATCCCTCTTAGGAGAAAGTCTTTTTCCCAATTACTTGTCATTTTGATCTAGTCAAAATATTCACATAAGGAATTACAATGTCAAAAGCTGTGTGCCAATTAGACTATATCTGTGGACAGAAGCTAAGCAGGAAATGTCATTGCCAAATATAAGCAGACTAAATTTTAAAGCACCTTCTCACAGTCCACCATATCAAGCCCACTAGGAATATTCTCTCCTGATTATGAACATCACCTCATCAATCACAGTTTTTAATCTCCTGTTTCACGGTTTTCTTAGAAAAAGATTTGCTCAATACTTTTGCTGTTAATAGTGTTCATGGACTTATAAACTGATAGATCTGCAACGATTCCAAACAAACAGAACAGTCACTGTATGACTCTGACAGCAGCATGGTTGCAATAAATACAGTAGAAAAATGGAAATTAAGGAAAATTTAGGTTCTGTTTCTTTACTTCAAGTTAACTTGAGTGAAAGTAAGTTTTTGTACATATTTATGTAATATTTATGATGTACACAAATGAAGTAACAAACTGGAGTACATGTTAGGTGAAACTTCAACATAAACTATTCACTTAAAAAATGTGAGGAAAGTCCCATATTTGTAAGGCTGCTCAACTACAACTGACTTAAAACCAAAATCATACTGGTCTCAGTTTTTATTAAAAACGCCTCTTCTACAATCAAAAGGTTTACAGCTGTATCAGTACAAAAAAAACCCAGAAAACATTCCCAGACACACTAGAATATTGCTGAACTGAGTTTTGCCTGTACCAACTGCCACCCTTCGTAAGAGCACCAGAGCAGACCATTATCAACAGATGAGCTGGGTGCAGCCACCCTAGTTTAAAGGTGCAACAGCAGTTACACCAGATGTAGGCCATCTGGCTTCTGTTTCAAATGACACTGCTGATTTATTACATATGCAACAGGTGCCTAAGTTTTCAGCCCCACTGATGATCATGGTGCTCAGTATTTGGTAATGCCTGTCTTTATTATTAAAACTCAAGACGAGTGAGTGGTGGGATGATTAAAAATGCTCAAAAGCCAATGAACACCAAAGACGCAGAATATGAAACTGCCCCTTATGTACAAGTGTAAATTATACTCTGCACTCTCACTGAAGCAATTTTGAGAACACTACAAAGAAATGCCAACATACTTACTATTTGTTAGCAGTGCTCTACCTTTTAAGAGTATAATTCAGTACTTTGTTCTATGTAGTTAAAATCCAATTCATTCTCTATAAGAATTACTGTCTTTCCTGCTGGAAATGGTTCTGGTAATATTAAAAATATTGTCTCCCACTCATTAAGCTTTATTGATAGTGTTTTATGCAAATGGAGATTGGAGTGCAGTAAAATGAATTTTCCTCTGTACGTCCCCCTTCATACTTTCTACTTGTTCCTTTAACAATCTTTATCAAAACAAATCATATTTTCTCAATATGGTAGTAAGGCTACACTTGAGATTACATGGTTTCAAGCAAAGACAAAGAAAGAAAACTCTAAAGAAAACACTACTGAATACTTACAAACCCTATCTAAAACAAGTACTCCACAAACAGAAAATGACCAGTTAGGGAAACTATTAGACATATTATTTGTCTGCTGTGCTCTTGTTCTCAGAGCTTTGGAGATGGTATACCAAGTTGAACAGATCCTTGCTCAAGTATGATAGCGTGCCTTTCTCAGCCTGAAAATTACTTTCATCATTTGAAACTTTGTTACTGTTATAACACATACAGTACCTCACTCTTCACTGAACATTAAGATTCTTGATTACAAGTAACTTAATTACATGGCAAAACATCAGTAATAGATTTAACATGTATAAATTTCAGACTGCCATACACCATTCTGGATCTAGGTTATGCTCTGGAAAAACATCCACATCTGTAGAAGTTCAGAAGACACTTGTTGATAGGTAGCCTTGCCACTTGACCTAGTGGGAAATTTCCAATAAAAATGTTTGTAAAACTAGTAGCCATGGTTTATTAACTCAGTTAAATCATCATCAGAAAAATCTGAATAGAATCTATGTGTAACACCTCATACATTGAAGCACAAGAGTTCAAGTCTGACTGCTCCAGTATACAGCTGGTTAAACACAATGGGATAGAGGGAAATTCAGTTTGAAACTTCCTTTGTTTCTCAGCAACAGGCTTCAGGATTGCCTACAACAGGCTTCCCACTGCCTACAAACACTGCACTGTCCTAGGGCACTTACACTCCCAGTCTGCTGGCTCCCTCAGTTACATAAATTTATAGTTTCTGCTGCAGGTTCTCCCCCAGCAGTTGCTTCTATTTCTTAGATTCACTCATTTGCTGTGAAACTGAATTGTCTGATTTAGTCTATCAGCCGTTACACTTAACTTCAGTTCTACCATCAAGACTGAATGTGAGCAACACTTCTCAACATGCTCTCCCACTTTGTCTCTGGAGATGAAGACAGTGTTTGTTAACCCTTCACTGACTATGGTGAGAACCAGCAGTTTCATTTTCATAATCTCAGCAAGAATTTGACTCATCAACATCAAGATGATGTATGCAGCAAAACAGAACAGATTGTCCATCCTTCTCAGCTCTAAAGTGGTAGTGAAAACAAGAAACATTCTATAATTTAGAATCATAATCATAGATGGTCTAATGCTTATGTCTAGCTGAGAACTTCTGTAAGGTTACCTTCGACTCTCTAGAAGTAACTATCTGCTGATACTTACAAGAGGGATGAAAGAAAAGGCCAAGTAATGAGTTATGATCTCCCTCTTCACTCACTTGGCTTACAGTTAACAATATATAAGCTGGAGATAGCATAAGGCTGAACCTCAAATTAAACTCATTAAAACAATTTGTTTACTTTAGTCATACTTTTAGTAGCTATAACTTCCTGAGGAAATGTGGTCTGTGACTTTATTATACTACATAAGTAAAATACTTCCTTTTAGGTGACCTACATGCATGCACCCTATTTCTTACATTGTAACAAAGTAACATAGGGAAGGTGGTACAGAAACTGTTGCAATCATCTTGACATCTGCTTTCCCCTACCATGAGCCAAAAAATATTACAGTTAAAATATAATCTACTACCAAATTCATTCTTAATGCATTTTTTTGTGTGTGTGTGTCTTCTTGATAAGCATTAGAGATTTAAAGAATTACACAAGCTAATCAAAGCAGTTCCTCAGTTTAAGACTATGACATTAGGGTCCCCTGTAAGAGATTTACTTCTGAGACCTTGGAGAGAACTGCAGACAACCAACCTATGAAAATTACCTGATGTAAGACAAAGGTAAGACTCAAAGAAAGAAAAAAAAAAAAAGTATTCAAAAACTAGTGGCAAAGTTACATTAAGCACTCTCTGGAAAATTTTAGAATAAATGATAAAAATATCAACCACTAATACAGTTTGGATCTTATGAAATGTAGAATAGTTTAAAAAAAAAAAAAAAAAAAAAAAACAACAAATCAAACACCACATAATAACATGGAAATAATAATCTGAAAGCCAGCTAAAATGCTATGCCTAGAACTATGTGATGTTTCTAACATCAAACAGCTTCCAAAATTCAGTTTATCAAACTGTGAAGGAAAGAGTAGTGTGATGCTCTCAAAGACAGAGGGAAACTCAAGGGTAAAGTCAGAAAAGCCCCTTAGCAAGCTGAAAAAATCACCAAGTCACTTGCAGATTTCCTCTTTCACACATTCTTTAATGTGCTTTCTTGTCTAAATATCAACCTGCTCCTGTATCAAAATCAGATCATTTTGAAGAGCACGACAAAGATTCCATTAAGACTGTCTTCTGTAAAAATACTGATGATTCCTCAGGAAAAAGATTAAAAAGCCCACTAATTTGAGACAGATTTTAAGCTACATCGTCAAGCTTTTAGATGCTCTACATTCCATCATCAGTTCCTTGATTTAGTTCAAAATACGAAGAAAAACATGCCCAGCAAACACAAAACCACATTCTTCCCCACTCAAGCATCTTAGGAAAAATTTGTTCCCTAAGATAAAAGCAAAAAAAAGCAACTCCTCTTCACACGCATACCCCACGAGATAGTAGCACAGTATCAGAGCTTTATCTTTATCAGACATAAAAGAACAAGTAGCTACAGAGATGTGCAAGCAAAATATTAAAGGCACCACACTTCTATTTCAGCCATAATTATATTTTTCTCTGAACACATGACAATGGAGTAATTCTGACAGTTGCTTCTCAATTTATCCATCATTAATGAGATAAGTCAACAGTTCAATCTGCTTGACTCACATAAGCTTTTTAAAAGCAGCTTTCTTTGACAGGAGCCTTTCCATGAAGTAGTGATTACTAATACAAATGGGCACTCATAAAAACTATAAGATATATTTATAAAAACCTGCAGGCATGGAAGTATCACACATGCATACCACTACTAAATGCAGTAACAGAGGCGTAGTTAAGGATTGCAAAGCATAAGAATGTCAGGATTAATTCCTTAGGTAGAAAGCACTTTACTCCCTCAACTTTATATGTCCCACACTGTCCAACTCTACTTGCATGAAGGAAACCTCCATTCTGTATCTGATTTTAAGACCTAAGAATAGCTGTAAACAAGGTGGATCAAAGCAAGGATACTAAAGGAAAACTACTTATCATATATATACATGCAATTTCACCAAAACAATAGATGGAACAGTATATGTTATTAGTGTCGTTTTCTTTTTTCTCCCAGCAACATCTCTCTCAACAGTGACAATGCAGGTTGTCTGCTTTATCAGATTGCTATCTCTTTGCTGGCATACTATTTTACTTAGAATATAAAAACAACAGGAAGCCACCTTACCTTTTTCTTCATCTATTCGAAAAACTCCCATACCAGATCCATCTCTGATGGAATATCTTATCTCCCCATCTCGTCCCTCATCTTCATCATAAGCAGATACAGTCATTACTGAGGAGCCAATAGGGGCATCTTCTTTTATAAAGCCTTTATCTGCAAATACAGAGAACCGTGGAGGGTGCAAGTTCTCATTCACATCAACTACCTCAACTTCAACGTAACACGTAGAAGATAATGAAACGGGTTTTCCTTTGTCCTTGGCCCGTACAGTCAAATTATAAAGTTGTTTCTTTTCATAATCCAGTCTTTGTACAATACGTATTGCTCCACTTAGTTTATCAACATCAAAAGTGCCATCCCCACTGTCCAAAAGACTGTATCGTACTTGACTTGACTGGCCTAAATCAGGATCATAGGCTTCTAACCATGTAATAATTGTTCCTTCAGGAAGATCTTCTCGAATTTTTACATGATAATTTGAAGGAATAAACTTAGGAGGATTATCATTAACATCATCTATAGAGACTTTCAAAATAACTGTTGAAAATAACTGAGGTTCTTCGGTAGGTTGGTCTCTAGCCTCTATTTTCAAGAAATAGACATGTTGTTCTTCACGATCCAGAAGCCCGACAACTTTCACAACTCCTGTCACAGCATTAATAGCAAACTTGTCAGTATCTGTAAGAAGAGAATATTTCACTTCTCCATTAGCCCCTAAATCCTTATCAGTAGCTTCAATTTGAATAATTTCACTGTTTAGCTCTTTGTTTTCACTCACTTCCACAAAATAGCTGTCTTGTAGAAACTCTGGGGGGTTATCATTAGCATCCAAAATTCTTATATCTAGAAGGTGCCAGGCAGACTTCTGTGGTATTCCAAGATCATAGACAGTAACATTCAGATTGTATTTGTCTTTTACTTCTCGGTCAAGTGGAGACAAAATTCTCAGCATTCCACTTTCCATATCAACGATGAAACTGCTGTCTTCATTACCTCCAGAGATAACATACACTAACTTTCCATTGAAGCCAGTATCCAGATCAGTAGCATTCAGAAGTATTATGCTGGAGCCCACAGGTTGATCCTCCCTTACCTCAATGCTACTGGGAAGAGTACTTCTAAACTGAGGTGTATGCATATTCAAGGAGTGAGTGTCAAAGAAAACATCCTCAACTTCTCCACGATTGTGCAATTTATTTGCTTGTAAGAGCTTCTCTGCAAGCATTTTAGCAACACCAGTTTCTTCACATTGCAAGTTGACCAGTTTGCGACCAGTAGCTACAGTGATGTTGATATACAATGGTTTTGCAAAGTTTTCTCCATCTGTAGCTGTAATTTTCAAACTGTGAAAGGACATTTTAGCACCTGGGCCATCTGTTAGAGACTGTTTGAGTGAAAGTACACCAGAATTTGGATTTAGACTAAATAAATCCAGCTCATTTCCAGATTCAATTTGGTATCTTACCAACTGGAGCTCATCAGCATCAATGGCAGATACAGTTGTTATTTGTTCTCCAACACCAAGATCCCTGGGAATTGTTCCCTCACAATTAATTTTCTCAAACAGGGGTATATTGTCATTCAGATTATTTAAGATAATAGTCACAGGAACTTCAACTTCTCGACGATACGGTATACCCCAGTCAGAAGCTCGAATCCTTAAATTGTAAACCCTTGGCATCAATTCATAATCCAAGTCTTCTGAGGTACTAATAATCCCACTGAAATGGTTAATCACAAATGGCAAAGGGTTTAGGTTTGCAATACTGTAGGTCACATAACCATTCTCCCCTTCATCAGGATCTTTTGCACTCACTCTCATGACACTCGTACCTATTGGCACATTCTCATCAAACGATGCCTTATAGGCTGTCTGAGTAAATTCAGGAGGATTGCTGTTCATGCCTAATACCTTAATTAATACTTTTGCAGCAGCTCTTCTGTCACTTGTCATAACCTCAAGTTCAAAATGGGAGGAGTATTGTGCTTTTATGGGTTCTGAAGTGGTAATAAGACCAGTATGAGTGTTTAAATTGAATTTTACTTTGCCAGGTGTATTTTTAAACATATATTTTAAATGTGGGTAACTAGGCAGAGCTTTCACCATTATCACAGGCGTGTTCGGAGGGGCAAATTCACTTATTTCAGCTCTATATATCTCTTTTTCAAATCTGGCAGGACCAGACTTAAATTGTGGCGACGTCACATGAACAACTTTTACAGATGAAAACTGTGGAGGATTTCCCTTATCTTTAGCTTGAAGGGTAAGGTTGTATCCAAAAGGGTGGCTCTCCCAGTCAATATGACCAACAGCTTTGACTCTATATTCTTTACCTCCTGGCACAGATCTCACTGTTCTGAACTGCTGAAGTGGATCACCTGCAACAATATTCAATGATGCTATTTCTCCATTTGAACCTTGATCATTGTCCTCTACAGTTACAATTGCATAAGTTGGATCTTTGTCTGATTCTGATGGAGTCAACGTAACAGCTGTAATAACAGGGGCATATTCATTTGCTTGCTCTACATAAACAGTTAGTTTTGCCATACTGCTGATGCCACTGCTACCATACAGCTTCAGTCCACGGTCCACAGCAAGAATTTCCATCTCATAAAGCTTAGTGTCCAAGTAGTCAAGCCTGCCAGTTAGAACTACCACACCACTAGTAGGATGTATAGCAAACACATCTGTTCTTTCTTTAAAGCTATAGTAGAACTCCCCATTTGTTCCTATATCTGCATCTGTCGCACTGACTCTTGCGATGCTGGTCCTTATCGCTGTGTTTTCAGGCAAAGAAACGCTGTAAGATGTTGGAGAAAACAAAGGCCGCAAGTCATTTGTATCCAGTACCTGTACCCTGACCTTCGTGCGCGTTTCAGCATTTGTATTTTTTTCAACTGCTTTAACAGTCAGCATATAATGGTCTTTTACCTCTCTGTTAAGGATAGCTGTGTTTCCTCCCTTGGTCCGTATTCTCAAAAAACAAAAGTTTCCAAGAACATATTCTTCAGCTTTGAACAAGTTCTCATTGTCACCAGAAATAATTTTGTACCTTAAGTCCCATAATGGATTCACAATATAAATGCCCATTTTCACTGGATGTCCAACGTAAGTTTTAGCTGCAGAATTCTCATACACAGTTGCATTATACTGCGCTTGTGTAAATTGCATTGGTGAAACATGATGTGATATTTGACTTCCTTCACAGTTTTCAAAATGCTGCACCAGCAGCATCAGCAGCAAGATCATAGTCAAGTATCTTCCCATGGCAGCAATTACAAAAAACCTGAAACAAGAGAAAGAAGCATTAAGAGTTACAGATGTTCAAATATTATTTAGATAACTTTTATACTTAGTTTTGAAATCACACTTTGAAGAAAACTACTATATAGGTATCTAGGCTATACCCTTTTTTGCAGAATGTTTCAACATGACTTAGTTATAGTAAAGTAGGTAAATTAAAATGACCCCAAAATCTCAAGAACCCCCAAGACCAAGTTTAGGAATTATTATAATGATGCAAGGAAAACACACGGTTAACTCCATCTGAAACACTTTGTGATGAACTTTCACTCCAGTCCTCTAGTTCATATGAAACCCTGTCTTTTGATAGAAAATTTTTCTCCCTCATTTCACTTAGCCTGTAAAATGAATTATGTCCAATGATGCAGAAGTAAACTGCAATATATGGCTTGAAACTACAATGGATTTTCTCTTGATTCTTCAACATACACTATAAGCACCTGTTATAATACATACAGACAGAAGTTACAAGTAGAAAATTATTCCACACATGTTGTATTCTTGCCAGCTCTAAGTCTCCTTTTAAGAATAGAGGATAGCAGTGCATACAACTTAAAAAAAAGAGCCAGGCACCACTAAGCTGTAAAACCATCAGTAAGGGATGAAGCGTAATCCTTTATTCCTCTCCCTAAACAGATTCAAGAATTTATCATCAAGAGCTATTGGAGTATGAATCTAATAAAATAACTGGAAAGACCATTAAGATGTGTTTCTTTTAAACACACTCCAGAAATGACATAGTCCAGAACAGCAAGACAGACATGGAGACATGCCCTCACTAGCACTATTTTTTGAAGGAAAAGGCATAATTTTCATTGTCTAAATCCATGCATAAAGAAAGGTAGAAAGCTCAGAAATTAGATGTTCCAAGACTACGATATTTATCAGCATCCATACTAGTTGTTACTTCCGAAAATCTCACAGGATAAATTAAAGCTTCAGAATGCCTCCTAAACAAAGCTCAAGCTTTCAAAAGAGAAAAAAAAAAAAAAAAAAAAAAAAAAGTATTGGGAGAAAAAATTATTTCCAGCAAGTAAAAAGCAATTTAGCTTTAACCTGATTAATTTTATTAAGTAGCACACATTCTTTCCTTTGACCTTCTTTCAAATCCTAAACATTTTTCCTTTACCTCTTTTTTAGCATCTTCTTCCCTGGCTGATTTTTGTTATACAACTATCGATACTAATTCCTAACTGTGCTCTTCTCTCGTTCTTCCTGACTTCTTCTCCCACATTTTATCCCTGGTTTTCCTCCTCTCTACCTTTGACTGTCGTTCTCCTCAGTGCCCATTTTCACTGCTCCTGTTCATCTCAGCTTAAAAAGTGTCCCATTATATTGCCTTTTTCACCCACTCACATTTTCTCTCGCTGTTATTTTTTTCTTCTCTCATTCCTACCTGCTCAATTAGATACCTGAAAGAGCACAGACTGGCTGAAATTCCATGGACCGTTTCTACCCACCACAAAGAATTACAGCAAATTAACCTGGTTGTATCAACAGTTCACTCTAAGCACTCAGAAGCGCCTAATTTGGTCACAGCTATTACTAAATCAGTGAGTTTGAGAAGGACTTAAAACTCAGACCCACAGAGCTACAGGAAATTTGAAAGAAGAAATAAAAACCAGTCAGTTTCTGTTAGGAAGAAAAAAGAAGTGTAGTCTGTCTTCCAAATACAGCAATTAAGTTACTTGATTAAGGCTATGGCTATAGCAAAGAACAAAATTTAAGTTACTAGCTGGAAACCCTACTGAAAAAGTCTGGAAGAATGAAAAGTTAGTAGGGCAAATGAGTGTAACATTGAAATAACCACCATGTCAATGGATTAACAGTTTTTTTCCTCTCCTCACACTACTGTTTTTTCTAGACTATGGTTTGTCCTTAAACACACACTTGGGTCTCCAGGACTTCATTCTCTTAACATGCTGCTAAATAAACGTTTACTGCAGTAACTTTTTCTCATGAAAATAACTGATATCAGTACTTTTTAAACTCCAAGCAATTCAAGAAGTCATTAGTCTTAGCTAAAAGATGTGTCAGAAATGATTACATCACTTTAAGTAATCAACAGAAACAACTCTCACTGTGGAAGTTTTAGGACCTGCAACCATGACAGGTGAAAGAAGCTCCACTCTATGCAAATAAATACAGGTGTTAAAACCACCCAACTTCCTTGGTGAAAGCCTTCCAAAAGTTGTGGGAAGCAGCCACTCAGGGGAGGAGTACACCTAGGCAAACAGAAGTTACTCTCCCGTCTTTCTCATCTATCAGAACAATTCTCTGTAAATCACTTCTATGCAATTCCTTAAACTCCCAATACTCATTTTGCACTCTTGTACAAACTGGATGTATTTTGGGCCTACTGTCTATTAACATTCAGTAGCAGAGAGTATGTGCACCTTGGGTGCTACATCATTCTGTAACTCACAGCCCATACTTACCAGCAGCTGGCAATAAGCTGTCAGGAATGGTGTATTTACTAAGTAAAACACTATGGGTCTGGATTTTTTGTTTTTTGTTTTGTTTTGTTTTTTGTTGTTGTTTTTATCTTTTGCTCCTTTTATCTCAGACACATTTGATTATGATGCATTGGACTTCCACACTAAGATTCCCAAGTTCTTCATTAAAATTCTAAGTTGAACATATGCGTAGGTTTTACTATTACATAAACATTTTCCTGTTCTATAATACCTTAAGTACTCTTTGCTTATTTTCTGTAATAACTTCAAGTAGAGTCTGCTCAGAGCTGGCAACAGGCAGACTATTAATTCAACCACCAGTAAGGATCCATTTTGTAGCATCAAATTCCAAGGTCTACTGAGTCACAACCTACAGCTTAATAGCATCCCTCAACTCAGTTGCTCAGTGGAGTACATTACACAAAAATAAGTTAGATATTTGCTACATTTCACTTATCTTGCGTCATCATTTGCAGAGTTACCAGAAACCAAAAAATCTTGAACCAGGATTATCAACACATAATATAATCTTGATAAATATCCACAGTATTAAAAAATGCAAAGACAGTTAATTACTAAGGGAAAGTATGAGAACATTCAGATAGGATGCTTATGTGTTAGATTAAACTCAAATGGTTCGTAACAGTAAGCCAGCATAACTGAATTTCACAAACATTTCATCTATACTACACCTCAAATTCCTCAGTTTTACTTTTTTAAAAATCTTTGGAGTATCACCACTTCAAGATTTTCTGCATCCATTTTCAAAACATAATGGAACTGTTTGCTTAACAAACACCATACCCCTAGGTTTATAAGAAGCACATTGTATTTATTCTGGAATGCTACATTCCAACAAACTTTGATATTCTACTTGGAAGGACCATTACTTATATGTATATTAACTGTAGGGAAACCTATCATAGTTTTACTAGCTACTACATTAACAACGTGATTTAACTCATTAACATAATCTGAAATGGGAAAAAATACTCACAACTTAGCAATGTGCACCATCTTCATGATAAAGATAAGAGAAAAAGAGAAACTGGCAGGGCTGGCAGACCTCAGACTGAAAATTTACAAATGCAGAAAATTTGGATAAGATCCTGGTCTTATATATGCCTGTTTCTCTTAGCAGAATGCTTGCAGTATATAGACTTGTAACTTTAAGCGGCAAACAGAGTAAAACAGAAAAATGCCAAACGGGCAAAACAAGCTCTAACTTATATATAAGGTACCAACAGGATACACTGCAGGAGTTATCCTCACCAATCACGTAAAAACCACGTGTGGAAAAAGACTGGGCCAAAAAGCTGTCAGGATAAGCCTTGACCCCAACTGCTCTTCCACTCCTACTCCCAAGGCCAGTCCAGCCCATAACACAGAGCAACATCACCTACACTGGCAGATGACAACCCTGTGCATGGCTTTAACACCAAGCTTGGGAAACACCAGGCAGCACTAGAAGAGGTGCTGCCAGTACAGTGATTGCCTTCTGAAAGGCACCACTAACTTTTAACAAATGTGGTAGCACTTTGGTGTTGTTCTCTATGTCTTTTGACACACATGCATCAGTTTCTTTAATTTGCAATATTTCAAACACTAAGACGTATCTACTAATAAAAACATCACCAATTTACTTTAAAGTCAGTTTTTATCAGCATGTGTGAGTAATGCCATCTGATACAAATACAGAGTGAAAAGTTATTACTGCAGTAATTAAACCGTTATGACAGGGTGTCTATTGTAGCAGCGGAGGGGAGATCATGAGACTTCGTCAGCTGTACAACTCTACAGTTACACCTTCTCTTTCCATTGTTTAATAGCATTTATTGATGTAGTCCCCACCAGAAAAAAAAAAAAAGCCAGGTTTAACTACTTCAACATCTTTAAGCTTCCAATTAAAACTTAAAAGTAAGACTTTTCTTTTTTAAATCAACACTGAAAAAGTTTCTTAGGGCTTTTTATTTTGGGGAGGAGGAAGAGAGACACCAGTGAGGGGTTTCTGTGAGTTGGCAGACAGAAAAGCAACACATGATGAAAGCATATAGGAGTGTTGCATTCGTAAAGCTGGTAAGTTATTCAAAAAATGTACACTGCCGTAGAGATTAATGTAACAGTTTCAGCTTGTGACTAAACTCCAGAGAGTTTCATGCTTACATTCACCACCTTAGAGGTTAATCTCATGAGGTGCTTTGATTTATGCAGTCCAGAACTCTGCTGTTAAAAGGAAAACACAGCCGCTGTATTCAGGCAGCACGTGAAGACATTGACTAAGGTGGTTTCACACTGAGAACTGTAACTATTTGCACATGACAGCAAGCAGCGTATCTTGTACTGAGCTCTCCCATTGTACAAGGAAAAACAGATCTTTGGGAATTAAGAAGTGTGGTCAAAATTTAACACGACCCTAAAATTCAAGAGGACAAAAACAGTTTTACTGAGCCAATACTCAGCTTTATCTAAAAAACAAACAAACAACAAACAAACCAATAAAAGGCACGAATCTTTAGGATTTTATACTTTTTTTTTTCTTGCTTGCTTTTACCAAAACCAATGATAACTTGGCCATATAAACTCCTTTCTCGTACTATGTTATCAACCCAGGAGCCTGCTGTATTACTGGAGCTCACCTCCCCTAAGCACAAGATCTCAGGATTTCAGAAAACAAACAAAACCTTCTGAAATAAAGTCGTTTCAACACTGAAATGCGGTATTTCACTGACTAAACATCTGAGTATTTCCACGTGTTTCAACAGGTCATAGGAAGCACCAGGTAATAGATGCAAGTCTCCAATTTCCCATGCAACATCCAGGAGAAATTCATATCTAAGTTTTTAAGCTGCAGGGAAGCCACTTGGTGGAAGCCTGGATCACTTCGCGATGTCTTAACACATTTTCTTCCTGCCAAAAAAGTAAAGTTTACAACCAGGGGTGCTTTCACTGCCAATGGGGCGATCCTCCGTCTCTGACTGCCACCCTCAAACAGCGCTCCGTTCCCTTTGAGTAGCACAGACCCAAAGAAGAGCGCCGCGTCCTTGCTCCTTATCGCTCAGGGGAATGCGGGAGGAAAGCAACGAGGGACGCCGGGCGAAGTGCAAACAAAGGGCCAGCACCACCCCGGGACATTTCTCCGCCGCGAACCGCTCCCGTTGCATCGCGAGGGAATTAAGTTCACAATGACCCATTGAACGCAGACGAAGACAGACATTTTGCCTTGGGGGGAAATATTATCACCACCCTTTTCTTTTTTTCCTCGACAAAACTTAGAAGCAACCTGCTGCCTGCGTCCCGACCGGCTCCGCGCGCCCCAACCGCCCGCTACGCCGGCGCTGAGTCCCCTCCCGGCTTCGCCGCGGCACCACCGCTCTCGTCCCAGCCGTCCCATCCGCCCCATACCAAACTTCTCATAACTTCCCAACCCCCCTCTCACCACGCTTAATGCCTCCAGGTCGGGGACGCCAGCCGAACCCAGCCCCGCATGCTGCCTCCGCCGCGCAGCTTTCCTTTCTTCGCCGCTGCCCTCCTCCCCCTCCACGCCGCGGCGCCCCCCGGAGCCGTATTCCTCCGCCGTACCGGACCGCGGCCGCGGAGCGCCGCAGAAACGAGTTCCGGAGCGGCCGCGGACACGGCGGCAGCCCCGCACCCCGGATCCGCCCCGCCCGGGGCTGGGCTGAACGCTGACGGACGGGAGCGGCGCCTCCGGCTGTAGCCCCGCCGGGAGGAGCGACGGGGACAACGGCGCTTTCAAGTATAGGAAAGTGCTGAGGAAGGCGACTGAGAAACTTTAGCAAGCCGAGGCTCGGCCGCAGGAACTGGAAGGGACCTCGAGGGACATCTCCAAAATACACCGAAAACGGGCGGCATCGCTACGGGGCTGTCCTTGGCAGAGCCCGCGGTCCTACCCCCTCCCCGCCAGCAGCCGCATAACGACCGCACCCCAGCGGTCGGCCGCCTACAGGGCAGGAGCGGTGCCGGGGGCAGCGAGTGTGGCGCCGCCCGCTTCACTCCCCTCGGCGGCAGTGGCGGCGGCTCCGTCCCAACCCTCGGCATGGAGAGTGGGTGCCCCGCTTCGCTGAGGCTAGCGCTAGCCGGCCGATCCAACGTTAAACACTGCCAAACGTTCCTTGGAGAGTTCTCCGCTCATAAATAAGTGATGGCACTTCGCAACCAGCAAACGTTTGCCCGGGGAATCCCAGCGCAGCGGGCTCGCGGCTGCGGGCGGGGGAAGCCGGCGGGGGCACATTAGCCCCGACACGGCTTTTATGAGCCGCATAAATAAATAAAGCCAGCTGCCGGGGGGGTGGAGAGGGTGCTGTTAGCAGAGCCCGGTGCGCCCCACAGCTGGAGATCAGAAGGAAGCGGCCCCTCAGAACGCACCGGCCACAGCCAGGAGGCTCCGCTCCCCGCAGCCCCCGGCGTACACTCCCGGAGCCGGCCCGGCAGCCCCCGACCCCCAGGCGCAGCTCGGCGGCGGCCGGGAGGGGGCGCCACGGCACAGCGCAGGGAGCGGAGCCGGCACGGCGCCGGCGGGCAGCCCGGTACGGAGCGGCCGAGTCCGGCCCACGCTGTGCTGCACCGCGCTGGCATCGGTGCACGCAGGGCTGCAGGTCGGTGCTGCGTTGCCTCTGGCTCCAGGTGCGAAACAGCTCGGGTCAGCTCCGCGTGATACAGACGTGCATGTGTGTGTACGCATATATGCAGGAACATAGGTATGCTGCAGTTTCAAACTACAGAATCTACGGGTTGAAGCGCAAACAGCCTTTTCATTAAAATCCGCTCACTGTAGCACCACGACTCAAGAAAACCACCTTCCCGAGAATCCTGCTGCTGACAAACTCATTAAACAAAGAACTCACCAGACCAGCTGGACTCGGCGCTCTCCTCTCAAAGTCCGCTCCAGCTCAATTCATCTCCACACACACTTCCCTCTCCCTACTCTCCCTGGTTTTGCTGTCTTTCGGAGAAGCAGCGATCACAGCCTCGCTGCCCACGCAGTTCTAGCGCCTGCCCGCGGCCCCGGAGTTCAGCGCGGCCCCGGCACGCAGTGAGCGCAGCGCCCGGCCCTGCCGGCACAGCGCGGTGCTCCGGTTGCCGGCCATCCGCAGCTCCGGCTCTAGCGGGAGGAAAAAGAGAGATGAGCGGGGAAGAAGGTGGGAAAAATAAAAATAAAATAAAAAAAAATAAAAAAAGGGGGAAAAAATGAAGGCAAAATGAGAGATCCAACTTTCTCAAGACATGTCCAGGCAAAGAACGGGAGAGTTGAGGAGTTGAGCAGCGGAGAGAGCGAGTGGGAAAGCTGCGATGGCTCGTTGCTCCCTCCCTCCTCGCTTCCTCCGCCTCCCTCCCTCCCTCTCTCTCCCCCTTCTCTCGCTCTCCGGCCGGCCCTCCCGGACCCCAATTCCGGAGCACCTCCTCTCCTTCCCTCCTCGCCTCCCCTCCCCTCGCCGCGTCGCCACGGCTCCGCGCGGGGCCGCTGCCGCGCACCTGGGCCCGGCTGCCTGCAGGTGAGGCGCGGCAAAGCGAGGAGAGCCGTCCCCTCCGCTCCCGGCCTCTTCCCCGGAGCTCTCTTGTGCCGCCGGTTCGGGGCCCGCTGGCTCCGCCGTCGCCGCGCCAGGCTGTTTCTTTGCCGGACGGAGCACAGCTACTGGAATGAACGGGCAACTCCGAGACGGTTGAGCAAGAGAACAGCCCGCTTTCGCCCAGCCGCGCTAAAAGTGGAGTAGCTCTCTACCCCTCCCCCCCTGGTTTCACTTTTTTTCCTTCTTTCTTTTCTCTATTTTGGGGTGTTTTGTTTTGTTTTGTTTTTTTCCATCTTCTTCTTTTATCCCTTTTTTCCCCCCTCTTTTCCTTTTCCCTCCTTTCCTTCTTCCTCCGTTCCCCTTTTTCCTCTATTTCCCCCCTTCTTTTTTACCCTCTCCCCTCCCTTTTTTTTACCCCATCCTTTTCCCTATTCCCCTCCTTCCTTTCCTTCCTTTCCTCCCTTTTCCTTTTTTTTTTTTTTTTTTTTTTTCCTGTTTTCCTTTTCCCCTTCCTCCCTTTCCTTTTTGTCCCCTTCCCTTTTCTTGTCCTAAGAAGACATTTCTTAGGACATTGCACTTTTTTTTTTAAGACACAGTAAATGATTTCTTGTGTACCTCTATCCCCTAAAAAAAAGCATAATGACAGTGGCTTCTTAAAAATAATAAAGCACTATCAAGCATATTGATACAGTGGTGCTCCCTCATTCGGGGTAATCCTCAACCCATCCCTAGCAATATACACTGCAGCATAAAAATATTAATTATATTTCCAAATAATACATGCAAGACATTTCACCCTGAGAATGATTGCTTTGAGTGAACCTGTCTGGAAAGTTTAATGTCAAAATTCTCTGGCATTGTAGATTTCCACAACAGACACAGCTGATTGATTTACTGAGTATCTCTGAGGTACTTTTTGAAGACCCTAAATGGAATTATACTAAATCCTTATCCAAGTGCTACTGGGCCAAATGATCTTTCCTTCTGCTTCAAAGTGATTTTTATAAAGTGAACTGCACTGGAAGTAGCTTTCCTGAAAAGAACTAGGAAAGGGAATATTTTAAAGGTTTTATAGGTAAGGAATAGAAACAACCACACATCTAATAGTACAGAGTATAGCATTAGCTATCATCTATATTTATGGTCATATTGCAGCTGATTTGTGAGGTAAGCAAGGCCAGAGTAGCATGTTGTTTACTGTTAGCTAAACTTCAGATCTCAGTGCCTGAAGAGGAGTAGCAGTGGTTTATCACATCTCCCACATGTGGGACAGGAGAAACTCTTGAAAGTGGCTGGTAAAGATAAATAGAGGGGGTTTTGATTTAGATTTTCTACTATATTCATGCTATGCTGATAATAAGTAATTCTGATGAAGAATAAAGGGATATGCTATCACTCTTTATCAAATGTGCAGGCTTAGCACTTCAGATAAGGCACTGGAGCCAAGATGTCCAAGCAGGTGTGTTCATAAGTCTTCTTGATAGATATAATTTTACCTCCTGAAACATCATGAATGATATTGACAAAGTCACTCTGATAACAGTTTCCTGATATTCCATTTTCATACTTTCTCTATTTTTTTCTTTAAAATATGTCAATTTTTTGCTATTGTTGTAAATCATTGTTACAAATGTAAGAATAAATCTTCTCAGAGTAGTTTTTGATAGGTTGTACTAAAGAAAATTACTATATTTTGTGCATAGCTATGCACTGTGCTAACCTAGGGAATAGCTATGAAAGAAAATACTTAAAATCATACTTCAGTGCCTGGGGACTTTGTGCTCCTGTGGTAAACTTCCAGTCTCACAGTGATTGTGGAAAAATATGTTCTAGACTTGGTGCTCCCTAAGATCTATTAACATATCCTTGCTCTTGTGATACCTCCTAAACAAACTCAACTGTTAATAAATAATAATAATGATTATTATTATTATTATTTGGGTTATATAGTTTTCTTTGAAGAAAAACAGATCTGAAAAACAGATCCTGCAAGTTTGGATTTAGTTTTAAAAAACTCGAATAGAAAACTGGTATGAAACTCCCACTGAGCAGCTGTATTTGAGAGCACTTGCAGTAAAAAATAAGACAATCAGAAGTTACATTCCATCTCAGTCATCATTATCATCTACCTGTAAGGCATTGTGGCACTAACACTCTTCTCACTAATCTACCTCAAAACTTAGCACTGTAGATCTCAACCTGTTTAACAAACAGGAGTTGATATATGAACTGGGTCAGTCAATAATTAGGAAGCAAATACTGAACACAAGTGTCCTTCAGCTCCAGATACACAGGGAAGGCTATCTCAAGTACTTTGGACTGATCTCTCAGCTCCTGTTTTGGAAAAGAGAAATTAATCTCAACTTGTAGGGATTTCAGGTACATAAAGCTTTAAAGACTGAAATCATCGCTTTGAATTGCTCCTTCTCAGAGGATAGCAATGGCAAGGATAATTATGGGTTGGTCTCTATGAGAAAAAGACAGTTACAATTGCTGCACCAAATGCAGCTTAAAAAAAAAAAAAAAAAAGAAAAAAAAAAAAAACAACACATCAACAACAACCAGCAAACCAAACCACTTCTGAACACAATTGCAGTCTGTGACTCAGGGGCAATCAAGGGCCCATAAACATTGAGTCTCCATGGCAGAGGGCAAACACATCTTCTCAGTAATGGGGTCAGGAGCAGTTTCAAGCAAGTTCTCAGTCAGTTAAATATGAACTGATCTGACATTTGTTTTACAGTAAGAATAAAATTCCTTTCTATACAAAAAGCGCAGAACATATGCCCTATATAAATCTCGTTTACAAAGAGAGAACGAGGCTAATAAGTAGAAGCTCTGGTCCAGTCATCCTCCTTTTCCTTATCTAGCCTCAATTTCTTAAAACAGCACTTTGGAAAGACCTCCCAGGCATCTCAACTGGGAAAAAGAAAAAAGAAAAAAGCAACCTGTAGTCACCCTCTCCGTATCCTACAGTAGAGGTGGTATGCTCTACCATCCTAGATCTTTTTTTCCTGTAAATGCAGACCTCACAAATAAAAAACAATTCAGCCTGTTCATTTTGGCTCTTCTTCTGTTCTCTGCACCTTTGAGTTGAACCAGACCTGTCCAATTCCCCTCCCCTCTGACCACTTGTATTTAGGGGGGAAAAAATGAGTAGTTTGTAAGTAAGGTGCACATTTTAGAGAGTGTTGCACTTTTTCTTCCTAAACCAATTTTTTTCAAACCTTCTGAGATTCTTTAGAATTGCTTTTGAATGCATCTCTTTACCAGGTAAAATATGAACAAGAATATTCATCTTTTCATGGTTTAATTATTTTTATTGACTTACTTTCTTGTCTTTCTTATCCTAGAGAGTTCTTACAGTGTAAAATAACATTGACTATTTGATTAGGTACTCTTCCACAGTACTTTTCAAGACTTTCAAAGCTGCAATGTCAAAATAATAGTCATATATCAGCACTGGTATAATCAAATGCTAGATAATCTCAGCTCCTTGACAATCCCTTGTGTGCCCTGTGAACCTAAAAAGTTTACTGAGGCGATTCAATCCTTAGACATATGAGCTACAGCTATATGTGGACATCCATTAAATGCACACATAATGCAGTAGTAGAGAAAGCCTGGGGCAGTTCTAGAAAGGAAAAAAAAAAAAAAAAAAAAAAAAAAAAATTGAAAGAATATTTAAAATATTAACTAATGCTTCAACTTATACCCAGTTTTTCAGTGAGGGCTGCAGGCAGGACAACCAAATATTTGAATGGCTATTTTTTGAGCTTTAAACTGTCACAGACAGCTGATCTGAAAAAGAAGAATTATTATCGTTGATGATGGATGAGATGGAACGTATTTGGGAGTCCTCATATCCATTTTATATATTTAGGCACTGATAATTCAAATCTATGCAAGACTAAGTGTGAGCCTTGTATAAAAAAAGTGTCAAGTGTCTATGTGAATGCAATATTTTCTAGGAAGCAAAAGCAAAGGAAGAGGGCTGGTTTAGGAAAAAAATGAAAAATAAGGAGATTAGGGTTCAGTTGAATTAAATTTTCATAATGCTGAAAGAGGAAGGATGCTGGAGAGTCCTTCTCAGTTGAACAAAAAGAGGTGAATGAAATCTGCTCTCCATTCAATTTTCTTGACTGCATCTTTAGCTGTGAGTTAAGAAAGTTGAAATTTAAGAATTTCAGAAACAAAAACATTGCAGTCCAGAAGATGTTAATATATCATTGTGCTAAAAGATTGTTACAAATAGGCAACAAAATTTCCTTGGTTTTGAGTAGTTGGAATTAGTCCTTTGGGTTACATTATTCCCAAAGCTGGGTGAAATTCACTGAATTAAAGTTTTAAGAAATGTGCTGTTGTTAGTATTGCATAGGTCTGAATGAAGTGAAAGAGGAGATGATGTTTGTTGTGGTTTAACTCAGCAGGCAGCTAAGCATCACACAGATGTTTACTCACTCCCCACCCACAGCTCTGGGGTGGTGGAGAAATCTGAAAAGTAAAAGAACTCGTGGGTTGAAAAAAGGACAGTTTAATACGAATAAAAAAGAAGAAATAATAATAAACAAATAGGAAAACAGTAACAACAAAAAGAATAAACAGAGCAAGTGTTGCAAAACACAACTGTTTACCACCTTCTGACAAATGCTCAACCACTCCCCAGGCAGAGGCTGCTCTCCTGGGCCAAATCCCCCAGTTTATAATTCAGCATGACATCATATGGAATGGGCTATCCCTCTGCCAGTCTGGATCAACTGTCATGGTTCTGTCCCTTCCCAGCTTCTTGTGTGCTCCCAAATCTTTGCTGGCAGGCAGCACGAGAAGCTGAAAAGTCCTTGGCTCTGTGCAAGCACTGTTCTGAGGCAACTATAATATTGGTATGTTATAAATATTATTCTCGTCTTGAATCCAAAACACAACACCATACCACCTACTAGGAAGAAAGTTAACTCTATTCTAGCTGAAGCCAAGATCTGAAGAAATGCAGAGAAAAATAGCTTCAGTATCCTTGTGACTAATACACCTCAAGAATAAGGTTGATCAATTCATAAGCCATGGACTTCCTTAGTGTTCACAGAACACAGAACAGTAGCCCACTTTTAATTTAGTCTAGATTTATTAATGCTGGACTATAATACTCTGAATTACTTCAATTCAGGTCATAAAGAAGGAAAAGTGCAGGACTCTGCTGGGACCAAATCATTCTGCTCCTTTTATTGTGGTCACTTGTCCTTTCATAAACACCAGTTTTAGAGTCACTACTTATAAATCTACAGCATTAATATGTATACAGTGTATAACTCTAGAACCTAATTGAATTCAATGTGTAATAATGCTGAAAGAGATTTTGATTGAGCTGGTGTCTACAGTGTTGTGAGCCTTATGTATTACGTACTTCTCCATCTTTAATTAATCTCTGGTTATGCTTTGGTTCAGGAATTTGCAAATCCAAGTAGGTAAAAACCTAGATGACTTCGGAATTTCATAAAGTTAATAGTTAGCTTTTTTCCAGGAAGCTGCTTTCTACTATCACTAAGGCCTGTTATTTTATTCAGTAGTGTAAAACATTATATCCAGACCTGCTACTATTAATCTAGACTAATAACTGAGCTTAGGACTTTTGAAAATATTGAATTGAAAACCTGGTGATCACCTGTAGAACTCATCAAGGTTTAGTCCTCTGTGTGTATATGTATATCTCCTTTACTCTGGGCTCTGAGCCCTTGGATTTCATCTCTGTGAAGATTCCTGGTTTTTACTGATGATTTGGTCTCATTTTACTAGTATTAGGATTGATTTCCAAACAAGTGTTGTACATTTGAAAGAAATTTACTATCCTTTTTGGAAACTCATCGTTCCACTTTGTTCCATTTGGAAATCAACCTGATCTGGGTTTCCATCACCATCCTCCTTACAGAACTTTGGTGTTTCTTTTCTGGAATACGAAAGAAGTTGTGTTACTAAATCCAAACTTTAAAGTAAAAAGCTTAATATGTATGTTCAACATAAAACTTACCTATTTATTCTCTTTTTCCTATGTGTTCTGTATTACTGAATTGGATTGAATGACCTGTTTCTTCTCTTAATTTTTCCGCACTTGCAAAACTTCTGCTTATTTTTCATTGTAAACATAGGTAATGTGGTTTGATGCCTTCTTTAGTCCCATTTTGTTACTGATGGCTTTTTTTTTGCAAAGCTGCATCTTCCAGCATCATTTCACATTTTTTAATTAAATCATTAAAAACCTTACAAACATCTAAGATGAATGTGACACACCATATTCCATAACATTTGTGTCTTATATTTAAGTCTCAGTCTTTATATTATCTGTAATATTCGATACCATCTTTAGTAGAGTTATGGCACACCAGATAGGGTCATTACTATGTAAATTACCCAGATAATGAACACTGTGGAAGTTTTCATTCAGACCAATATTGTAACACTCTGAATATACTGAAGAATTCAGCATATTCACATAACTGGGATCACATCAAGGTCAATGACTGTAGAATAAAATATCAAAACTGTATCTAAGTAAGAATCAATATAAATATATCCCATTTTCACAACATAAACATGTGTAAAAGCGTCAGTCACAAGACATATATTAAGTCCTTTTCTGTTTGTAATTGCAATATCATCCTGTGTTCACCTACAGTAAATTACAAAACATGCCTTCAGGCATGAATTGTCCTTAAAATAACACTCTACTATTCTATTATTTTATAGTGACATTTTTTATAAAGCTAGTGTGTTAGAAACAAGCTATGCAATAAAACTCGTATGCCACCTATGCTCAACTACAAACCAGTTTCTTTAATGTCAGAAAAATTTACTCTAGTTCAAACTGAATGAAGGACACATCAATCAAGCTCTTACACAGAGAGAGAAAGAGGAAAGAGAAAGTAGGCTGGGGAGGTGGATAGGGTTGAGTTCGGTAGATGGTGAATAAAAAGGAAAGAAGGAAATGTGTTTACTTTCATAAATGTACTATCGTAGTTACAGGGATAACATTCAGCTAAGATGCTCAACTTACTGATACCAGGTAATTTTTGCAGATTTCTTTGATTGGCCATGTATCTAGATAAACCTATAAGTAAAACTATAGATACATTGTTCATGGTTGTTGAGTCAAAAACCCTATCAAGCCATTTCCAGTATTCTGAATAAATCCACACGTTGTCTGAAGACTGAAATAAAGAATATGTCAGCATGTATTTTATCCAACACAAATGGATTAATTAATATCCATGGGAAAATGTATTTCAGTTAATTTGAGAGCAGTCCAGTAAGAGAACTGAGGGAAAATGTTGACTTAAATTTTATGTTTTGTGTTTCCAAGGCAATGTATAACGGTCATGGTTTTATGATTTTTGGTTATCAGTATTCCACACCATAACATCATGTAATGCAATGGGGGCATGACTGAAGATGCTCAAGTTCCAGGTGCCTGTCCAGAGGAGGAGAAGAACCACATTTCCCCAGGAGGCTTTGTGGTCAGCGAGGAGATATAACTCCTGGCAAGGTCACCTGATGTTCTCTTCTTTGCCTGTGCTTCTTCACCTGCACTTCTCCGTCTGCTTTTCTTCATCAGCTCAACTGGACTGCACTTCTCACCTCAGCGTTGTAGTGAGGCCTATCCACCTTTCAGACACACTCTGTCTCTCATGTTATATTTTGCTGATACTATAAAATTCTTTTGTTCCACCTCAGATCATTGCAGCTGTTTTCAATTATTTTGGGGTTCCCTGTTTCCCTTTTCCAGAGGTGCAGATCCGTGGATCCCTCCGCCCTGCTGGTCATGGAACCAGGCTGAACCAGCCCGTAAACCATTGACAATCACATGAAATAACTTTGAAGAAAAATCTTGGCATTTGTAATTGTCTATTTCCTTCTCCCTCTTTAACAGGTTTTAAGAATATATCTGTTAATGCTGTCTGTCTCATTACTTTTCTGTGTACTTACCATCTCATGACTATAACAGAAATTGTAGCTGGTTTTGATGTTAACTTCTTTGCTCTCCAATTACTGACTTTTCTCTCCGTTCAGTTTTCTCTCCTATTACAGCCACTGTCTTATGTGTCTGGGAATGGGGCAATTCACTGAACCTTCATTTGAACTTTTACTGAAAATCTACACATCAGCATAATACCTTATCTAATGTTTCCTCAATATAAATAGGAGGTCTTTTTTTTCAAAGGCTTTGGTTGTGAAACTTTCTTCTTATAAATCCAGCACAACCAGGTTTTTTAACCATTTCTCTGCTGTAGAGCCCATCACTTCCTATTTATATTTGATATCATTAAGACACTATTCAAATGAAACAATGTTAAGGATGTATTCAGATAGAAACATTTTTACACTAGCATTTTTAATTTACAATGAAAAAAATCAGATAAAATAAATGCAAGAATTTATTACTCCTGACAGAACTGAGTCAGGGAATTAAAATCAATTGTTTGTATCTCGTGAAATGACTGCTATAACTCTCGCATAATCATTTACAAAATGAAAGGGAAATGCACGCTGGAAAAGACTCATTGCTTTCACAGGAATGGACTTACTTTGTATATTCAATAAGTAACTATGTTTGAGCTGTCAGGAGCTAAGTTTTAGCTATAGTACTTGAAATATTCCTGTTATCTCTTTATTTCATTACTGGGCTGCAGAGGTGAGGGAGACAGAAACTACATTATATAAACTTTATGTATTACTGTATACAAGCCTTCTCATTTCATTTCATTTAGACAGTCAAAGATACTGTTAAACTAAGTGCTTAGGCTGCATGATGCCAAGGACTGTGAAATTATGTTACTGAATAAATGACAGTACTTATAAAAATGATTTTGATATAGTTCACCTGGACTTCCTGATGAAAATAGATGTTTTCAATCATGTGGGGTTATCAGAAAATGATCCTCCATAAATAAGTTACAGTGGCTATAAGATCACAACTTGATTGCATTAAGGTAACTGCAAAGTATTTTAAAAATGTGCTGTGAAGATCTTGTCCTTATTTAAATGTGTCAATATTGACTGCTACCTTCAGTTCAGATTAAACTGTTTCTCTTGCACATCTTCACATAAAATGGACTGTATTTCCTCTCTTGTGTTTTCTACCATTGTGTTCTAATTGCAAAGTTCACTGCAGAGAAGAATAGAAGCTCTGATCATGAAAGAGCTTTCTGTATTTTGATGAAATATCAAATATAAAAGTTAAATTGCCTGTATTTACCAAGCATCTTTGGGGACATTTGAGTTTAGCGGAAATAAATAATTGCAGAGTAAAAAGGCTATCTGAGATGATGGATGCTCAAGGGAGTGAGAATGGATTTTTCACTGCCAGGTCGCTGGCTTGAAGCTGACCCATTTCAGTGGAGGCTAAATGAGGTTACCTTCTACTCCTTGCTGGCTGTGTGAAATTTGTTTGTGGATTAATGTAGTTCTGCATAGATTTGCATTCAGGATGCAGAAACGACATGATGTCCATTTAAAATTTCAGAAGAGAAAAATAGGTGCTTCTAGAGACTTTGCCATTAGACTAACATTTTAGCTGAAAATGCAGATAGTAAGTGAGTAATAGCAATAGAGTGAAGCCTGTATTGCCTTGCCTCCATGTGTGCTCTGTAGATCAAGGGCTTCATTTTGTCAGTGTATTCACAGATTACTGCAAGTAATGTTTATTTATTTATTTTTAAATATACCTGTTTAAATCCAAGGAGAAATTCTATAATTATCACTGAAGAAAACTGCTTCCATAAGCAACAGCTGCAGAATTGGATCCTTAGCAAAATTTGTGCTCAAAAAAAAATGTTTATAAGTCTGTAGAAAATACAGACTGTATTTTTTAATTAAAACAAATTTGAGAAAAAAAATGTTACCTGTAATCCTAAGGAAAACGTTCTCGTAATTTATTCATTAGGAAGATACCTTTCAGATTTTCAGTTGTGAAGTAGGCAATTGTTAAAATGGAACATAGCCAATGACTGATCTTTTTTTAACTGCTTTTTCCCTTTGGTTAAATTCCTGAAATATTTATTCAAGTTAGTCTGTGTAATATAGTCTATGCTAAGCAAGATATCCATGGTTTATTTGTGCACTCTATTCTGCTATTAAGTAAACATTTTGTTTGGCTTCTTAATACCATGGTGACCATTTCGCTAGTTAGCATATGTTCTAAAATTGGAGCAATACTATGAAGACACAGTTATACTCTCCCTCACTCCTCATGTTATTATGACAGATGTGTCAGGAATGAAAAAAACTTTTTTTTTTTTTTTGCACCCTATAGAAACTACAGAAAATCCGCTCCAAAGTCTCCTTAGTGTGTATGTGCCTTAGTGTTGTGTAAGCAATAGAGTTCGAAACTTTTGGCAAGAAATACTCAGCAGTGAAATGGTGCTGTTCAGCTAGAGAGGACTAAGATAAGGACAAAGACTAAAGACTGTCAGTAGCCCAACTGTTGCCACAACACTGACACCAGAGACTTTTGATACTGGTTCAGAAGAATTGTAACCAGTTATTTTTAAAACATTTAAGGGAGAGACTGACACTAGAAGATATAACGGAGAGACTGAGAATGAGATAAATTAAAATGCTTACTAGATATTTTAAAAATTGAACAGTTTATGCCTGCAAACTGCTCATGTGAAGAATTTCAGGGTTGGCTGCTCAATGAAATAACTTCCTGTGAATTCTGTTGTAATGTCTGTTTCCACATTGCAATATGAGAATGAATGGAAAAATAATGTTAAATAGAACTTGAAAATGATCTATGACCTGAAGTGCTAAAAATGGTCTCCCTGTGATTTCAATGGCCTCCACCACCAAGGTATAGAAAAGACTTAAGACAGATGCATTAAGAGGAAGGAAACATCAGAGTGCTGATGAGGGATGTTTTGAAACCAAGTTCAAAACACAAATGTTGTTGTTAAATTACCATAACTATGACAGAGTGGTCCCAAAAGGAGTTACTGTTGTGGATTAACTGGTTCGCCTTGTTGTCCATCTTGGCTTATAGAATTGTTATTTTCCTCTGCATAAGTAGATTTTATCTGGTCTTCTTAATCACAGCTGAGTTGACATACCCTATCCATTTCATCAAAATAAGGTTTTTGGCTATGACAAGTAGGAACAAGATTCTTAAAGTAAATGAGATGCCCAGTTCCAGTTGGATTATTTCACTCTCTCTCATGGTCTTGTTCTTTCTACACCCATAGCCATGAAATTCACAGAATCACAGAATCACCCGGGTTGGAAGGGACCTCAAGGATCATGTAGTTCCAACCCCCCTGCCTAGCAGGGCCACCAAACACACACATTCAGATCAGGTTGCCCAGGACCCTGTCCAACCTGGCCTTAAACACATCCAAGGACGGGGCATCCACAACCTCCCTGGGCAGCCCGTTCCAGGGCCTAACCACTCTCCTTGTATAGAACTTCCCCCTAACATCCAACCTAAATCTTCCCTCCTTCAACTTCGATCCATTTCCCCTAGTCCTGCTGTTGTCAGCCCTTTTGAAGAGTTTACTCCCCTTGTGGGTGTAGGTTCCCTTCAGGTATTGATAGGCTGCAATGAGGTCACCCCGCAGCCTTCTCTTCTCCAGGCTGAACAAGCCCAACTCCCTCAGCCTGTCCTCATAGGGGAATAGGGGAAATTCACTTCATTGCTGTCATTAGAATGTGCGTGAATGCACTCTAAGCACACTGTAAGACTCCTGGATACTTTTAGGGATCAGGTAGAACAAAGGTAACTGTATAAGCAAAGCTCACATTTGGAACATTTTCGTTATCTGATTATACAGAACAAAATTTAAATAAACATTTAAATTTGTTGGCTAATTAGATAAATACTTTCCGGTAGCGTGCAACTGACATTATTGACTATTTAAGCTTTATTCATTTTAAAAGAGAAAAAATAAAAGCTGTAGCAAAACCATACCTCTAATTCAGACATTTTAGTGTAAAAGAGTCATACGAATCATATAATCTGATCTGTCTCAAAATACAAAAAAAAAAAAAAAAAAAGAGTCTATGTAATCTTGCTTTACTATATAAACACTGCTCACTCCAGAGCTTCATTGTTTCTGTGGTCAGATGGTTTTAGTATGTTCACTTTATATGCAAGGAATGGCAACACAAAGGAGACCTTTTATTAACATTCTCAAGTCCCATTTTTAAATTACTTTCATTTCTAGATGCCAAGATCACAGAGTACTTGAGGGCCGTATTTTAAATTATTAGTTGTAAAATACTGATGTATAAAAAGTAGGTTAACAAAGTCAGAATTAAAATTTTATGTGAGACAACATCAGAATCAACTGCATGTAGCTATACTCTTTAGCTGTTACAGCTGGTGCTCTACCTGAACTTTAACAGTGGAAACTTTGGTGACTCTTACAGCTACTTTGCAAGAGTGGAACTGATATATGACTGCAAGCTTTTTTTTTTATTCTATTTTTAATCTCAAATATCATTGAAGAGAAGGTGATGTGCTGTTGTATTGTAATAATAGCCCGAGAGAATTTCTTGTGCTTCATTGTGACCCCATTAGCTCTTGTTCTGTCATTGGTCACCACTAAGAAGAGCCTGGTTCCTCATCTTCATTTTCTCCCATGTAACAATAATACACACTGGTAAAACCCCCACTGAGCCTTTCCTTCTCTAGGCTGAAGAGCCTCAGCTCTCTCAGCCTTTCCTCTCATGAGGAGTGCTCAGGTTATTAGTGAACACATTAAACAAGTTGCCTCAGTATCAGCCTTTGATGTACAAAATGACTCCAGCTGAACTTTGTGCAGTTGGTCACAACCTTCAGGACCCAGCTGTTTGGCTGTTATATATTTTTCCTAAGCACCTCTGTAGTCTATTAGAACACAGGATACTGGGCTAGATGGACCTCTTATTGCAATCCCTCCACTCTTGTTTCGAAAACATTGATGAAACATATTTTTTTTAAAAGACGTACCTCCAGGATCACCTTCCCCTCCCAGCCCCAGCAAGAAAAAACTGTAATGAAGGAATGGTCTATAATCATATTCCAAGCACATAATGAAAACCACTTGGACAAAAATGCTCTTTTCTTGATATTAAAAGCATAGGACAGCAATAATTCTGTGATGTCAAGAGTCTCCCGGCAAAAAAACAAAAACAAACACACACACACAAAAAAAAAAAAAAAAACAAGAAAAACCAAAACAACCCAAAGATTACTTTAATATACAATTATTATTTGTTTAAAGTTCATTCAAAGTACCCATATTTTTCACACGGCTTTGACAGTCTTAACCCACACTTTGACAATCCTAACCCATTAATGAAGTCTATAGAAAGAAATATATGTTCTTCTGAATTGCCTTGTTAGCATATTTTTCTCTAGGATTCATACGGAATAAATCAATGCAAGTTTTCTTACTTTGCTTCAATATTTGTATGTGTTGCATTAACTCATTGTGAACATCTATGGTCACATGTCACGTGCCATTCTATTATTCTTTGCTGGCATAAAAGACAGAACATTTAAAAATATATTATTAAAAAAAATCATCAAAAGGAACAACCAGCTTTGATCCTCACATCTAATTAATTGCACATTGCATAGATTTAGCTCATACAAGTGTGGGATAGTCACTGTATCGTAAATAATTAATAACAATGCATGAACAGTTGTTTGTTTTCTTCATCTTGCCTTACAAGTGGAAAAAGACAGACACCTACATTTCAAACATCAGGAGAGAGGCTAAAGCATGCTACGTCTGACCTCTTAGTTATTCACATTACCTAGGGTTTGAACAGCATTCCTCTTCCAAGGGCTTTTCAGTAATTTGGCTTATAAGCAGGTAGCGCATCTATGCACTTCTCTAAGCATCATTTGTGAGTCAATACAGATGCTTTCACATATCAAGGAAACATGAGCAGGTGTAATTTATAAAGCCTGATATACCAAGACCCACTCATTAAACTATATCTATACAGCAATTGATGTGTATTGATACAATTCCTTTACAATATGTGAAAACCTTGAGGACAGACGACCTTACTTAGAATCATAAGGTACATCACAAAGTTCTTTGATCTAGGTATAAAGTGAAGCATAACAAACCTCCTTTTTAATGAAATTGTTAATGGAACTACCAAATGCATTTCAAATCTTTCATTGTACATAAAATACTGTGACATATGCAGTGTTATTCACACAAAATGTATATTCACTTTTTTCAATTACTCTTCAACAAAATCCCACCGAACACAATAGAAATGAATCATCCACAGTAAGTGAAATTTTACCTTTGGTTACACAGCAGTAACTCATTGATTTTGCAGAGTATGATTTCACAGTGAATGAATCACTGAAAATGTCTGCTGATCTATGCTCTCAATATGTTTGAGAGTTTGTGCATATGTACATATAGCTCATACAACTCTTGGAGGTCTCTCTACTCTGCAATTTCCCTGGGATGGCAGACATTAGGAGAGTGAAAGGCGCACATTTTCCCAGCAGGGATCAAAGCAGAAAAATAGCACTACTTAGATAACCTTTCTGCCAGGCTCTCTCTACAGTGGAATTCCAATTTGAACATATTTCCCAGGGCTGCATCTCCTCCCTCTCCCTGCTTAACTGTTTCTACACTAGTGGTGGTAAGTAGGAGCTGCAATGAAAGGTGAAACCAAAATGTTTTGATGCTGGGGGCTTTGATCCTTCCTGCTCTTTTAGGATCTCTCATATCTGAAGCCCTCAATTGAGTTCTGAGAAACTTCTGGGAGGAAGGATGGTCTTAAAGTGTTTTCATTCCTTTTTTGCTTTTGCAGTTTTTTTTCCCACAGAAGGGCGTATTCAGATTCCTAAAGAAGGCTTTGAAAAGGATCCAGAGAGGCAATCACATGCATGTGCAGCTATTTTTTTCACAGGCAAGAATATATGGAATGTGAATGGAGTTTCAGCATAGCTCTGTGAGTGTGAGTATGAATTGAAACTCTGTGGGCAAAATCCATTAACTTCTAGGTAAATTAATGTGCATATAGCCATTGAATTGCTAAATTTATATGATTGAAAGCAGGAAAACCTGTCTGCATTTGGTTGTTAATACAATGTTTAATTAGAATAAGATCTTTAAAAGTAAGAAATGGCACAGAATAACACAGGCTTTACAGTATCTCTAGAACATGATTCTGCCAAATACAGGATTTCTGAAGAGAGAAATGAATTAGTCATGCTTTTCTTGCACAAATAGTAATATCTGAAGTATTTCTAACCATAGATTTATCTTAAGTAGGAATACATGTTTACCAAAGACTAGGCAATATATTCCTTCTCACCAGGGGAAAAAGATGTTAATTGACATCTGTGCAACTGAAAGTTTTCAAAATGAAAATCAGATCTGTTTGAACTAATTTACACATTCAACATAGCTGGTAGAAATTAGAATTTTTGCTCTGCCTTTTTGCCTATAATTTTGTTATTTGTTACTCTCCTGTGTAAAAAATTTCAGCTCATCCAGTAATACAAAAAATGCAATATTAACTTAGTGACTACTGGCTGAGAGACTGACCCAGCAGTCTTGCAAAAAAAAAAAAATAAATAAAATAAAAAAAAGCTGTTATGTCAGCAGTTCTCAGACTGCAGATCCATATGCAGAACCTACAAATAAGGGATTCAATCACAGCAACTCAGATTGGTTATTGGATAAGACAGAAGAAATGTGTTGTATGTTCATTAGATACATTGTTCACTGTGAAAATAACACAACAGTTTGTAATTTACTGTTTGCACAGTTGTTTTAAGATAAATCATTTACCTTCTGTTATTTTTGTTACTGTAATTGTATTTCCTGATTTACTTTCTAGGGCTGCCCCCTTCCTGTATTTGACAGCCTAACTATAATGTCATAATTCTTATAGAAATTTTACTAGTTACTTCTCCTTAACTGAATTTTAATTTTGAATCTGAGACTTCAGAATGTAAAGAATATGTTTTTTCCTATCCATATATAAAGTTATTGGAAGTAAAAACATGCCCTTTGTTTTTATGCCTCTCTCTGAAGAACATATACACTCAGTATTTAGAAAAGTACACTAACGCTGTTGTTGTTTGAAGAATGTTTACTGGATGTAGTTCATAGGGCTGCAAGCAAATCAAGACCCATTCATGTTGGGTTGACTTCTGTTTGGCATGACACTGAATTGCTGTGTTTGTGGTATCTTTATTTAAACTTCATTCCTCTATGAGGAGCAATGGCTTCTGTATTTCTCAGCATCACTGTACCCCAAGGGTGACATATCTCTCTGATTCTTAGAATGTTGTATTTCAGATGTTATATCCTACCTCTGAATACCAACTTGCTAAGGAAAATATAGCCATATTATCCACAAGAAACTGAAGTTGCATCAGGTTGATTTTCACCTTCTAAGTTACTCAAGCACAGTATGACATTATACAAACTGAAAACAAAGGGCAAAATCCTGCCTGCTACTGAAGAGATGTCACTGAGGGGAAAAGAAAAAAGCAACATAAGAAAACCAGATAAGTCCCATCCCTCTCAAATTGCTTTCATAGATATCTTAAAGGCAAGGCTTTCATTTTACTGCCACTGAAAACAAAATGTTTCCAAGAAGCATGACATGCAGATAATTTGCCCTTTGCTTTGCAGCTCAAGTATATAAAATGAACAGTTCACAATTTCTTGGTCTCATCTGATTTACAGAATGTTGGTTAAATATTTTTAATGTTTGCTTTTATTTACATATATATTTTCAAGTTTTCGCTATTTCAGTGTGCATTCTAGGCTCAGATTTCTAAACAGGATGGGACAATCTGTCTTTACATTAGGTGTTTTCTTTTAAATGGAAATTTTTTAGTCTGTGTTTCCTTTGAGGCTGATATTTTTTAAATGCCTGCATTTTTCCAAGTGCTCTAGGTCACCTATTTGCTATGGAGATGATTTAGGTTGAGCTATAGTAAGTGAGCAATGTTGGCAGCAGCACTTCAGAGACAGCGCATGACTCTACAGAATGTTGCAAAGTGTGCCTGTATGCATAAGTGACTGGGGAGCTCTGAAGAGAGAGAACACGGAACTTAAGAAAACTGGAGGACCGTAAGAAGTTAAATATCATCTCCAGTCTTCTAAGTTGCTTAAAAAAAAAAATAATAATCTGTAGAGATCCTAATGGGTCTCATTTTCCAAAGGTGAGGGTGTGGGGGGACTAACAGCTGGTTAATTGTTAGTTGGGGTAAAACAGGTATCTTTTTCATCTACTTCTTTCTCTACAGCACAACATAGATAAATGGTTTTCTTCATCTTTTCCTTAGATTTTTTTTTTTAAGTTTTCAAATTCACTGCTGTAGCTCTGCTCTCCTTTAAAGGTTATATTGTATTGTACTCACTCTCCTCTGCATTCCTTTTAAAAGCTTATCTTTTCCACTAAAACACACTGTGACATCTTGAAGAAAAGATTTTGCAAATTTTTATCTGTTGCTTTAGTAGCTATCTTCAGACATCGAAATGTAATCTTCTGTTTGTCCCTATCGAGAACTATGTCCTCAATACATAATACTATGGAATGAAAATGTCCCAACAAATGCTTTGAGACAATATTCTGGAATATTGTTTCACACACCAGCATTTTAATACAGTCATAATGTTGTATCTTGCAGTTGCAGGAACAGGCAGTTTCATGGCGATAATACTATTACAAACTTATTAGAAACTGCAGAAATTTTAAAGTTTTGTTGAGCAGCAACACCCCATTAAGTAGCACTGAGTAACTGATGAATGTTTTGTGCTAAGCTTGACTTTCCCTCATCCCAACATTTGCCCATTTAATGCAAGGATGAATTGACACTGTGCTTTTACATCTTTAGCATACAGATAGTAAGTGCCATACGCAAAATTTTCAGACAGCTCTGTCTCAAGAAAATTAAACTCCTTTCCTTTTCTTTTCATGTCTGTGTTCATTTTAGCTTAACTATACATTTTATATTTGAATGGAGCAATGAGGTTTTTTTTGTGCATATCTTCACCTCCCCCATCAACATTTCATGTATTTGTATATCATCAACTGTCTCCTCATTAAGTTTCTTTCTAATATAATACATTCTACTCCTGATGATCTTAGATGAGACCTAAACAAAGCCTTGCATAATGAGATCATTATCTGTCAAGGTTTAAATTTTTGTTAATTCAGAACCTGCAACAGCATATAATGCTTTTACATGGGAGGAAAGCTAAAGAGAGGGATGGGCAGTTAGACTAAAGATGTTAGAAACAAATAATAGAAAAAAACAATGACAAAAAAAAAGAAAAAATCATTGCAAATATAAATTAAAGCAGCTCCAAGTTACTACTACACACTGATATCTACTTGTAAGAACTGAAGATTCAGACCTGTGACTATCAAATCCATATACACAGATCTCATACTACTGCCTGTGTTGGAACACATTGAATATTTAAATGCTTACTACAATCCTTGACACTGAAAGGCTCTATTGTGCATCACAATCCCAAACAACAGAAATGATATTCCTAGCAGTTCCTGTTCCCCTCTCTGCTGATTTACAGTAGGATGTTTCTACACCACACCATGCAATGCTAGATCAAAGATGTCTCACTTAACATGGTCATACAAATAATGCTCCACAGAGCGAGGTTAAGACATTATCAAGCAGATAAGAAGATGTGCAACTTCGCTCCAAGTTATCACTGAAGGAATTTGACCAACAGAAGTGTAATACTATAACATGATGGAAAGTACAGCAATAGTGGAGTGGCACAGTCCCAGGCTTCAGCAGAGAACAAGCCCAAATGCAGCAGCCATAGACACAGAAACAAAAGAAAAAGATTGCTTACCTTCAGAATGCCTCCAGCAGGCAGAGATCTCCAGCAAAATACCTTTGCCTCACTGCCAACCTTTCAATGAGGTCTGGGAAGGGTGGATCCCTAAACCTTCCAGTCACTCAGGTCTATTGCATGCATCTGAGTTCCCCTGGGTTGGCTCTGCCTTGCCAACAGGTGCTCAATCACTGTTTCAGGCCATGATTTAGCATTTCTGATACAGAAAGCATCATGTTTTCTCTCCTTCATTTCATTTACATACAGGGCTAAGTATGGAGGGTGCAAATCACATTGGTGGAGCTACCTCACTTTTAGTTTAGGAGCCTCTGTAGCTGATGCTAATTAGGTAACTCTAAGCAACATGGTGTAGATAAACACAGATGTTCTATAGTTGTATGTCACTCCTTAGTGGACAAAGGTGGTTGAAAGTGCCATGAACAACATGTTACAAAGGCTCTTTGGTTTTCATTCCCTTTATATTTTCATCATTCTGTTGATAGTGCCTGTTGACAAACTGTTGTGTTATCATAAATGAGGGAACAGTGTCACAGTGGGGGCTTATGAACTTTTAACTTCATCACTTAAGAAAAAAAGTGTACTATCTATAGGAAGCTTAAATTCACTGGTTTCCTACCTGTCTCAAGTAATCTTAATTAATTCTTACTGAAACACCTGAACATATGATTGCAATGAAGTAGAATGACAACTGGGATAGAGGTTACTGCTCAAAGAACAAGGCAAGCACACACCTGAGAATCAAATGCAAATGCCTTCCCCAAACCAGTGAAGGAAGAAAATTCAGATCTCCCAAATTAATTCTATCGTCATTGTTGTAATCCCACTATTCCCTTTTGTCACAAAAATGAATTTAATCTAGTTCCACATTTGTTTTTGCTTTTTCCTAGAGAAACAAATTCTAAAGAGGATTCTCCCCCCTTTCGCACCAAATAGCTTGTCAGTTGAACATCCCTTCAGAACAACTGGGGTTTCATCTTGAGGAAAACAATCTTTAACAGAGAAACTCCAAGCTGCTACATAAATGCTTTGCCTCATTGTATAATCAATGAATATACAGATGCCATAATTAAGAAATACACAGGAAAGTTAAGCTAAACAGGTTCTCACACTAAAGAAGAATGGATAGAAAGCTTACCCTTGTTTGTGGCTTGCTGAGAAAACTCCCAGAGAAGCAGTATACAAAAAAGAGATCCTCCTGGAGTGGTAGTCAGCACTTAAATGGGGTCTAGGAGAGGTGGAGCCAGGCTCCACCCCTTCCGGTAGCACAAGAGAATTGCCTTCACCTGTGCTCCTAGGGCTGACTCATTGCTCACCTCAGGTAGTCAATCAGAGGTTCAGGCTGTGATTCAGCAGTTCCCATACACTCATGTATTAGCAAAAAACAGTATTATTTTGGAAAAAAATAAAAAATAAAGGAGGTTTTCTATGAATCCTGTTTTCGCAGAATTACAGAATGGCCAGGGTTGGAAGGGACCTCAAGGATCATGAATCTCCAACCCCCCTGCCCCATGCATGGCCACCAACCTCCCCATTTAATACTAGACCAGGCTGCCCAGGGCCCCATCCAGTCTGGCCTTGAATACCTCCAGGACAGGGCATCCACAATCTCTTTGGGCAGCCTGTTCCAGCAACTCATCACTCTCTCTGTAAAGAATTTCCCCCTGACATCCAACCTAAATCTTCCCTCCCTCAACTTAAAATCATTTCCCCTTGTCCTGCTGTTATCTACCCTTTCAGAGAGTTGATTCCCCTCCAGTTTATAGGCTCCTTTTTGGTACTGAAAGGCTGCAATGAGGTTACCCTGTAGCCTTCTTTTCTCCAGCCTGAACAAGCCCAGTCAGTTCCTCAGCCTGTCCTCATAGGGAAGGTACTCCAGTCCCCTGATCATCTTCATGGCTCTCTTTTGGATCCTCTCAACACCTCCTTGCCTTTCTTGTACTGGGGGCTCCAGACCTGGACACAGCACTCCAGATGGGTCCTCACAAGAGCAGAGTCCCTGTCCCTGCTGGCCACCCCTTTTCTGATGAAGCCCAGGATACCATTTGCTTTCTGAATTGCAAGGGCACACTGCTGGCTCATGTTAAACTTTTCATCTGCCAAGACCCCCAGGTCCTTCTCTGCAGGGTTGCTCTCAAGGACTTCTTTCAGTCTGTATGGATGCCTGGGATTCTTCTGGTCCAAGTGCAAAACTCTGCACTTTGCCGTTTTGAACCTCATCAGGTTCACCCAGACCCACCTTTTCAGCCTGTCAAGGTCCCTCTGAACGGCATTCCTTCCTTCCAGCATGTCACTGGTGTAATCAGCAAACTTGCTGAGGGTGCACTCAATTCTGTCATCGATGTCATTGATAGAGATGTTAAGCCCCAAGACAGACCCCTGGGGGATGCCGCTCATTACTAGCCTCCACCTGGACATAGGGCTGTTTCATACACATTTAATAAGTATTGTTGGAGTACAATGTGGACTAAGAATCTGAATAAATAAAGTGCCTAGATTATGGATCCTGGTTTTATTTAACATCTGCTGAGTGAGGCATTATGAAGTGTCAGTAATGGAACTCTTCTGTATGCTGATAAGCAGAAATTCAGGTGTTTGGCAAATATTAATGCCAAACTTTTGTGACTATGGAACTTAAGTGCTTTTAACATAAGAAGACCTGAGAAGAAGGCTCCAAGTGGACCTTCTAGCAGCCTTTTAGTTCCTTAATGGAGCCTACAGGAAAGCTGGGAAGGACGTGGAGTGGCAGAATGAGAGGAAATGGTTTTAAGCCAGAAGAGGATAGGTTTAGACAAGATATTAGGATGAAATTATTTACTGTGAGAATGGTGAGACACTGGAACAGGTTGTAGATGCCCTCTCTCTGGAAGAATTCAAGGCCAGCTATGTTTCTGGAAATCTGTAGTCTTTTTGGGCAAGCTGCCACGCATTTCTTGAGTAAGTTATCCACTTAGCTCAAACTCTGTATTCAAGTAGATAAATAAGGAAGCATCTACAAATGAAAAATGACCATGAAAAATGGCCTAAATAAGACTGAGTCTTTTGTGTGGAGCCAGAACTGATTGCTATTGATTTCAGTGAAGATGGGACAATTGACTCAGGAACTTTTTGAAATGTAACCCACATTGTAAAAATCCTAAAACTTTAGATGATTCTTTAGCGTTTCTAGTAATTGTAAGGAGCATAATTACCCATTTTTCCTTAGACATGTGCTTTTTAGAAATTGTGTAAATGTAGGATTTCTACTTTTCTGCAATATCAAATGCATTTAAAAGTAGACAGCTCCTTTATTTCTACAAAATATTTGGATTTATGCATATACTGTTTATATGTGAACATTACTGCAAATTTTTACACATGCTTTTATGTATATACCTATTGATTTTCTTTGCAAAATTATCTGGTTTTGCTGCATCACACTTTATGGCACACACATGGCTCCTTATCTTGTCTTTTGGAAATTTAGCCCTTCTAGTCCTTCTTAAGACTTAAGAAGAGATTAAACTTCACATATCAGCTTCTATCTCTTTAAATCTTTTTAGCATCTAATCAAGATCAGATCTGTGGACTTCTGGTGGAGGTCTGTCACCAGGAAACAACATGTGGAATACAGTGCAAATTGTCTCATGTCTGTTCATCATAATTAAAGCAGCAGAAAGGCTTCTGGAAAATAAAATCTGAATGAAAACCCCAGAGGGGGCTCTTTTCATGACTCTTTCATTCCATCAATTTCTTTTTCTGTTTTTTTTTCTCCTTCAAGAACTCAATCTGTCAAATAAACAATAACTGTTTTCTCTAAAATATTGCTGTTATACATTAAAAAAAAAAACAACACTGTATGTTACTGATTTGCTTTCTATCATAAAATAATTTATAAAGCTGCCAAAAATAAGTCCTGGAAGAATTCTAATAGATGATATTAGCCAAAATATCTCTCTTACCTACAGAAATTGCTGTAAAATATTCAAAATTTCATTTTTTTTTTTTTAAAAAGATTGTCCTTATCTTCTTCTTAAGGTTATAGAAACCATCTGGTAAGTTGTACAGAAGCTTAAACATGATCCATAGATTTTAAATAAAATTTCCAGAACTAGATTTTTCTCCAGTAGATTACAGGGGATTATTTCAAGAAGAAGAAAGTAAGAAGAAATCCTCACTTCACTATTACTCTCTCCAAACATCTTTTTTTTCATAACCATGTAGTCCATACTAGAATCTATACATCCTATTTGACAAGGTGTCATGGTTCTATGTTTTTTTTGTTTCTGCCCTAAAAAGAAAAAAAAAAAGCCCTATCACAGCAGCCTTCTATTCTTTGTAAGACCTCCAAACAACTCAAAAATACCCAACAATCCAAAGCTCCGGGAGGAACACAGACTTCTAATAGCCTGAGTTCTTGCACACAGTTGTGAAGAAGCTCCAACGCTTGCTGGGAAACCTCCTGGAGCCCGGCTAGCTCAGTCGGTAGAGCATGAGACTGTTATGGAGCTGACCAGATCAATCTATGTCCGTGACAGGGGCAACAGGCCTCTGCCCTCCCCCTCCCCTCCCCCCCCCAGTCCCACAAAAATGGGAAGGAAGGAAGGGAGGAAAAGAGCAGCGGCAACAATCTATGGAGGAAAACTTATTTTACTATAATATTGGAATACAAGATAACACAATATATACAATTTAATTGAAATTGAGATTAATAAATCAGACAAGATAAGAGAGAGAGAGTTCCCGGGACCAAGTCAAACCTGAAAAACTTGGAACGGCTAGGAAAGCACCTCCAGCACCCACTGCAAGGCAGCAAGAGAGCGCCCCCCCCACCTGGAAGGGCCAGATCCCGTGACTGCTGTAATGTACAGGGATAGGTACTTAGAATTGGGGCAGTGACACTTTAATGCTCCGTACACTACATGATGTTTTGATGTGGAATACTGAAACCCAAAAACAAAAAACAAAAACAAAAAAAACATAGAACCATGACACAAGGGTTTACCACAAAGCCTCTCTTAAATGAATATCATCTGTAAACAATGCACATATAAACACTGCATTCTGCTCTGAGAGCTTTCTTTACAAACTATAATGTTCTTAAATAAAAAAAAAATATTACCACCACCACCACCAAAAAACAGCATATGTAGCCTTTCTTTCTCTTACAGTTGTTTGTTTGCTTTTTATGCTTCATTGCTTTAGGCATTATATGTACTGACAGATGCAAAATGTTGACTTTAAAAGGAATGTGTCAAGTCCTGTAAGTGTACAATTCTTTGTAGCATGGAGAAAAAGAAAGAATACGTGCTCTTAATCTCCTAACAAACAAGGTATGTATTAAAAAAAAAAAAAAAAAAAAAAAAAAAACCAAAACCAAAAAAAACTAAATTTTCAAGATAACTACTTCTGTCATAAAGAGAAATTCTAAATAAAAATCTTAAAATGAATTATAATAAAAAATCTTATGTTCTTATTCACTCAGCCCTTCTCTGTGTAATATAATGCCTGTAGCACACTAAAGATAGGTAAAAATGTTTGATCAGTCTCCTGTACAAAATGCATCACCTACAAATAATAGGAAGTAAAAATAATTAGCAAAAGATCAAAAATCTGACAAATTGAGCTTCATTTTTTGTGCCCAACCCAAACTGTCTTAGCTCTTCAGAGTGTTACCATTTTTAGATGTTCTCACATCTTTATAGAAGGTGAGTCATATAATTTTTTTGAAAGATAGGATATGGTTGTTTACATCCAATCTATATTTAATCAGATTCCTATCTCAAATAGATCACCTGGACAGATGAATTAATCACATGGAGTGTAACTACAAATTGCTTGTTTAGTAAATGCTACTACAACCTGGTATTATATACAATTGTAACATAGAGTACATTGCATTTAGTTATGCAAAAAATAAATAAAAACTAGACTAATATCAGCAATTATTTTCTTTAAGCCCTGCTGGCTATACATTTTCCTAACTGTCCATGAAAAACCATGTTATGAACTGAGTTTAGTAAGAATATTTATTCCAATTTGGTTTGTTTAATCTGTATTAAGAATGGAGTAATACAATTCTCTTATCCACATAAACATATACATCACCTGATATTTCTTGAAACAGCAGTGTGGTATTGGTGTAAGTTAGGAAATTAAAATAAGTTTTAAGGTATGAATTATACTTAAGTCTTTGAGTCTTATTAATTTCTTTAGCATTGGCAGAAAACAAGGCTAATGCAGGTAAAAACATTTCAAAACAGGAAATACAGACATAAACTTGTTTGAACTGTATCAGAATTTAGAAAGTCTATGCGTTTGCTGCATTTTATTTTTTTCCTCACTTTGGGGTCTGCTAGATGAAAGCTCCAGTGCAAAGGTAGAACTGACTTGAAAGTGATTCCAATAAAACTTAGAAAAGCTGTGGCTCTAAATGCATGCATAGAAGGGGGGAATAAAGTGCTTGTTTTAAGTCATAGAATCATTTTACAGAACCATACAATGGTTTGGGTTGGAAGGGATCTTTAATATCATCTAGATCCAACACCCTGCTACAGGCAAAACACCTCCCTCTAACCAGGTTGCTCAAAGTTCCATACAGCCTGGCCTTGCATGCTTGCCGAGAGCATTGACAACCTCACAGGACAACCTGTTCCAGTGTCTCACCACCCTCACAGTGAAGAAGTAATTCAGTTTAATGGTTTATTATGTTATTTCTCTTGAATAGCAGGAATATGTTAAGTAAAATCAGATTTTCTAAGTGCTTTATTTGAAAATAATGAACAGCATTATTATGACGTGTTGGAATGTATCTATTAAGATAAGGGTTTGATTTCCACTAGAATCATCAAATGAAATTGTGGAATAAAAGCAAAACCAGGCCCAATAGTAATATCTCTACAATGTATTTTAGTTAGGGCAGTTATCAGTCCAGGACTATTAATAAACAGTGGAGTTAGCCATGTACTGAAAAAACTTTCATTTTCAGCATTTTTTGCTGCCATCTGTCATATGTCAACCAAATATAATGGAATATTGTCAGGAAGGCTCATCTTCTACTGCCATACAACCAACATCCACCACTGATGTGGTGGGCCAGAATAATAACATAGAAGGCATTACTTTTGGAGTAGCCCTTGGATTTCAGCCACTCTTGGAAGTTAATTTGGGTCTATGTTATATGACATTTAATACTATATGGTTGTCTTATTTAGAACAAAAGCAGTAAGCCTCAAATCAAAGGTTTACAAATGAATGCAGTATCAAAATCATATGCTATATTGCTCAATTTTCTTTTATTTAAACACAAGTGCACATTTAGTGAGCTCTCTGTTTTTCTAAGATACATTTATTTATGATTTAGATATAACTTGGCATTGGTGTGCTATAATTTATAAAATTGACTGGCTAAGTGTATACCAAAATATCACAGTATGGAATGTTTCCTATATTGTCATTTGTCTCTGATTCACCATCACTGCAAATCTGTGCTTTCCCTGTAATTTTCCCAATGAAACAGAGAAACACAATAATGATCAGTTTTTTAAATCATCTGTCCTAAGCAATAATAGCTTTCAGAAATGAGCAATTAATTTAATAAAATTGAGGAATAGGAATAGTTAGGGAATCATTTCACTTTCAAGAATCTTGATTAAAGTTTCTAAGGAAACGCACATGGAAGCCCAACAACTCAATTGCACTGTTACTTTTTTTTGAGGAGGAATTGTAATTATAGGATCAGACTATGCTGCCTTTTCTTTCCTGAGCTGTATATTACTTTAAAAATAGGTCTAGACATATTTACCTCTCAAAAAATTCACTATTATTGTTCGTGAATATGAGAATTCTAGCAAACATGAAATACAAGCAATATAATGCACAAATACACAGAAAATGTGATTCTGCAAGCTTTCTTCATGGGAAAAAATAGAGCCCACAAGACTCCTCACACATGCAGTCTGCAGCATGAAAAGGTGAAAATGAATTATGCACACACAACAGCCACTTTCACCCATTTGTTTAACTTACTGGCTGGACATTTTTTCACTAATTTTAGAAGTAAATCATTAGTTACTACTAGCTAGAGAATGGAATGATTTTTAGCTACCAAAGTGGTTTCTATCTTGAACTCCTGTAATATCTAGCAGTATTAGATATGATTGCATTCCTTTATTGCATATATATTTTTAACTTTTAGGTATACTGCATTTACATTTTATCTTTACAAAATGAAAAACTGTTTGAGAAGACTTGTTGAATGTTTATGCTTTTATATTTCTTAGCAGCTAACAGTAGATAAAGAGACTGCGACTTTGAAGATCTTAACAGTAAAAATGAATATATATATATTTGCATGCATGCAAATAATTCTTAATGACCCTATTTCATACTCCTCTACTTAATCAGAATGATACCCCATGTATCAGTAAGTAATGTGACAAGGGAACTTCTTTATTCCTGATACAAATCAATGATTGCTGCCTTAATTTAAAAGTTGAGTGATGATAAGATGCTGTGATTCAATAAATTTGAGCTTCTAATATTACACAGAAGAAAATAAAACCTGTTTGTGCATTATAATGTAGCAATAATGTATCCATTCCTAATCACTGTCATACCTATCTTTTCTAGCTTGCCTATAGCACGAATGGTGAAGCATTTGCAAAATATGGAGAAATTTTAATTTTTCATATTCTTGCTTTATGAATCCCTACAGCTATTACAAAAGGAAAAAAAAAAGTTTAAATCTTTATACCATGAGGATAAAATACAATTTACAGAGTATATTTTCTTACTATTGCCTTTGAAGATAGCATCAGTTGTCTACACAGATCTATAAAATGTTTTAAGGGTTGAAAGACGCACCGATGCACTTATCTTTCCTTTCTTAATAAAAGATAAAACAACAACACTCTGAATGATAAACAAACAAAAGCAAGCAATAACTTACTTCTTGCCTAAGTTGACCTTGATTTTAAGAATCAAGGATTACTTTTTGTTGGCTCTGGCATCAGCTAAACTAAATCCTAAAGTGTATTCTTAGATTGTGTGAGTTGGTTTAATTGTATACAAGTAAAGCAATGCTGACTTGCACTCGCTGCAGATCAGGGCTATTACCAGACAAACCACCTGCCTGTGTTTCAGAATTAACAGGGGATAAGACTGATTTTTTTGTAGCTGTTCACAGAGGATTGGCTACAGATTAGTTCCTTCGACATTGTCTCATAGCACAGATAGCAGGAGATGGGGAGGGTGGGCCAGGATGACAGGGAAGCTGTGATGTTCTCTAGTGTAAGAACTTAATTATTTAATATCGTTTAAATGTGAACTTTTTGATTTATGGGCAACATATATGTTCCTTTTAGCTTTCAAGAAATACAGCCCCCTCAACCTATAGATCAGCTGAAAAAAAAAAAAAAAAAGATTATTTTAATGTATCTGTGAGCGAGGGAGAGCAGCATTTTACCCTAACCTGGAATCACTTCAGAAGGAATATTTTTGAGAGGTTTCTTCATTATATATCATGCCTTTCTAGTTCAAAGCAACGAATCCAAACAAACTTACAGAATATACAAACTAGTAAGTTCAGGATGCTAATTTAGATATGATTATTTACATTCTCATCCCATTTTGCAAAGTGTGAAATGTTAAAAGCAACTGTAGAGACCACAAGCATTTTAGTCCTGGCTTTAAGTAAAAGAAACACTGTAAAAAAAGATGTTGTTTCCTATCTTAAGGAAAGCTTTTGCAATACTGACATTTTCCTTTGAACAGAAGTGTCACACACTTAAAAATTGTTCACTAGTGTTGCAGATATATTTTTTTTCAGTGGAAGGGAATAAGGGACCTCATAAATATGCCTACAACAAGCCTTTACAAAATCTGCTAGTGAGCTCACTAATGGAAATCAGATTGTGGAATATATTTTGCTTTAGGTTTAAAAGAAGTCTTTGTCACACGTAAATTTTCTTTTTTGGATTTGCACTTCTATCAGAAAAGAACATATTTTGTCTGGGAATTAATCTTTCAGTGGGTGTATTTACATGTGCTGTTTCTTAAAAAATTCTGTGAGTCCTCCTTACGAAGAAACGTTTTAATTAACAAAAAAATTTCATGGTTTCATTCTTAAGCATGCAAAATCCTTAATACAAATCATGATATTGGTTTTCCTTGTTGTGTGATCCTAATTACCTCTTGTATGTTTATACAATGAGGTTCTCTTCCACCTCGAAATACTCTTTGTGACCTACAGCAATTCCACTTTCAGATTGATGGCATAGATAAATTACACCTTTATTTTTAGCACAGTATCTGAGCTGAACAAAATGATTGGTGAAATGTTCAGATATGATATTTGTATGACTCCTTTAACGTAAGATAGATACAGAAAATATTTTACTGCAGATTTACTTAGAGACTGCAAGGCCCAATGCTGGCACTGTCGAGACAATAGAAGGTTTCCAATTAATTACATTAAAGAGAAGATTAGGTACTGAGTCTGTAACCTCTATTAGTTTTTATTACTCACCTATTGGGCATTTTGAGATTCACACTAAATTTCTATTTTCCCCTGCCCTCAGGGTAAGTGTTTGCAGTTTTCACTCTTGATGAATAGTATAGGCAATCAAAGACTGTGACCTGTGAACTTTCTCCCCTGTGATTCTGCTGTGAAAGAATTGCATCTTTGCATGGTGGGTTACAAGGCCACCATTTTGAGGACATCAGCAGTGCCAAAGAAGAAAAAGTCTGTTTTGAAGCAAAAAGAAAGATGCCTTATATTCTGACTCTGCTCCCATCTCAATGCTATCCTTCTGTTTAAGGAGGACACCAACAAATTTCAGTGCTCTTATTCTAATTTCATGTAATTTAAAACTAAATTCTGAAGCTCACCTTAAGAAAAGACTTAAACATTTAATGTTGCAGGGACTTACCATCATTAGAAAGAATTGAGATGACTAAATAGTGATTCCTAATATTAATGATATTAATTACAAAAATAAATGGAAAATGTTAATTAAAACATCAAATTGATAACATTAAAGATAGGCTCTTGGTTAGGAGAAAACACATTCTGAAAACTAATGTAAAGGGAGAATTAGCACATTTTCAAACTTTCCTTCAATATCTCAAGAATTCAAATCATTTGAATTTTGCCACTTCCTATCTTCATACCAGAAAAAATGCCTTCTCTTATACATGTAAATCCATATAAACCCAGCATCTAAAGCCCCGTATTCACTTTGCACCTGTGACCAGCTAGTCATCACTTGGAATAGTTTTGTTTTTTGAAAATTAGACAAAATTAAAGAAGCCCTCTAGAGATTTCTTATTTATTTATCTATCTATTTTAAATTTGACATGTGAAATCACTTCCTTTTCCTATCCCTTGATTTTCATTCATGACAGTAAATAAACAATAACTATGAGATTTTTGGTCACGTATATATTCCTCATACTTTTTACAAATTTTGAAGTAAATATACCCTTTTAGAACTAGAATTTTAGAATAATAATAGTAATTCAGAAACAAATTCTAGTTCTGTGTTTTTTATTACTCAAAATATTGTGACAAGTCATGGATAATGAAGTATTTTTTGAAAAAGAAGTATAAACATAAAAGCTACAAATGTAGAATGTGGTAAATCCACAGAAGACAAATGTAATGGAATTAGAAAAGTATTGGTTGGGATGCAAAAAAAAAAAACCCACTTACATTGACAAGTGCAAAGGAAAAGAAAGGAAATCTCTTAGCAGTAGATTTTTGAGACATTTTCAATTCATAATAGAATGTTAAATTTCTGATAAAATTAATGGGTACAGTGTTGTATATGAACAGCAGAGTCCAGGGAAGGAAAATATAAATATATACATTTGTATAAATCCTCCCCTATTGTCATTAGTTTTCTGTCTTTCTATTATTCTGCTAACACGGCAGCACTTGTTCTATGTTTACCTAAAATTTGAGCCAGCCTTGGATATAGTTTGCTTATGGCCATCACTCTTGTTTGAAACTCATTATATAATCGCAGGGTTTTTGTTTTTTTTTTTGTTTTGTTTTGTTTTTGTTTTTGTCTGTTTATAACTAAATATTTAAGAGCATGCACTGAGTAATAAATGTTTCAGAAGACATACTGCTTAATAAAAGAGCATTTCTTTTGATGGTAGACAGGAGAAATCAGTTTCAACCATCTACACGCTCTTAAGAGCTTCGTGTGGATCTGTGTTCAACATATGCCTTCATTATTTCTGATAACTCCCTGTGGTCAAACAATAGGAGAAATAGAAAATATTTACTAAAGTGGTAGTATGTAGCAGCTGATGATGCTTCAGAGGACGTAATCAGATGGAAATATGCATTTCTTCTCTAATTAGGCTATACAATTAGAGTACATGCTCTGTTTTCATCTTTGAAAGAACAGAGGACATCATTATGATATGTTAAGAGTCACAACTCCTACGGATCAGTGTATATATCCATAGGTCTGAACAAATGAATATACATACTAAAAATGATAAATTGCAGCTCAAAGACACTTTCCAATGTCATGAAATGTCAGGAAAATGTAACAATCTCTGCTGTGTAAATGCAAAATTTTCAACAGAAAGAAAACAGAGAGATTGGAGAATAATAAAGTGATAAAGACTGGAGATTTGATCTACCCTTTACATTATTATGATTTAATTGTAAGAGGTTGGCAAGGCAAAATATTTTATATCAATGTCCTGAAGCTTGTAGTTTTACATGCCTGACATGATTCAGTAGTGCCAGGTTGTACCTCTACATAACAGTAAGGAAGTGTGACAGAAAAGTAGACATTCGGGTCTGATATTGCCAGGGAAGGAAGCCACCTTAGCTCTCTTAAAGTTGCAAGACAAAGTTGTTCACAATCTTGCAAACTGGAGGCCATCTGGAAAAGGCTGGGAGGGAACAGATAATTAATCAAGTTGAGAAATATTTCCACTTTATAGAAACCATTGCCCTTCACAATGAAATCTAGTTCCATCACAAGTGGGATCAAATATAAATGTACGCTAAAAAGTAAAGGTGGAAATATGGCACCAAGCACATTTGCTGGAGAATGGAGAGCTGAAATCCTGACAAGTGAGCAGTCGGTTTCAGCAGACATGGTCTGCACAGGCAGGCATCATTTGTCATGAAATTATAAATGGCATTGAATTTATAGGGCCACCAAGCCTGGTGCTTGGAAGTAAAAAGCTGCATTATTTTAAGGAGTTTTTGTTTTCTATCTGTCTACCTGCCCCCAGTGACACATCTCCATCTCCTAACCAGAGAAAGGAACACAAACCCTACAAACAAGGCATACAGTTTTCTGTGAAGGGAGAGGGCTGGCAGCAAGAGAATGATGGTGGTATATGGCACTGTTCAGGAAATCCAGCCTAGTTGGATCCTGAGATAGGCAGTGTGGCATGGCACCCTGTTTTGCATAGCTAGAAGACGATGGCAGAAATGATTTATCTCCTACTATTTTTTATCACTCTTCTGTTTCAACTGCTGCTTCTTCCTTCTCATCTTCCCAGATAGAATTGACTCAGTGGTAGCCAGGACCTTGAAAGTGGGGCATTAAAATTCGTTGTTGTGCTTCCTGCTCAGAAATCCTTGCACCATTTCTGAGTTATTTGACTGACCAAAATTTAAGTGCTTTAGTGCAGTACTTCCTTCAGTCACACTTTTAACTAAGATTTTGTTTTGCAGCCCATGGTGGGGATGTTAATAACCAACGGAGGGGGCATGAGGAGACAGCTGGGAAATCGATATGACTTAATAGGCGACAGAACTTTTGCTGACTGTGTTAACTGCACAACGTGAGCAGGAAAAAAAACAACCAAAAACATTTACACGTTTGGAAAAATTAATGTGCCTAATATAAAGCATTACTTTTTTCTATAATAAAATATTTGCAAAACAAAGTTTTGGCTTTTTAAAATGTATATGTATTTTTCTTTTAGTAGTCCTTCTTGCAATTAAATTGTTAACCCAAAAGCATACTTACATATGAAAATTTAAAAGAAATCTTTTTCCTGTACTTCTTCCCACAGCAATTATTTTGAACTTTCAATTCAGAATGTGGCATTCCAATGAATATTTTGGGCCAGTGTGATTTCTCTAATTTTGAAACAGCTAGTAAACAAGAAAATCATTTTTCTTTCCTACTGTGGGGTACTGTTGGGAACGCTGAAGAAACAGAATAAACTAGTTAAACTGCTCTCATGACTGGCACAGAAAGCTTGGATGGCACTGGCTTTCATGCTTCTTTCAACTTCTAATGTGATTGCACTAAAGCAAATAAAATGGAAAAACAAAAATGGAGAGCAATATAATGGACAAACTTCAAGAGAAGTTTTGTATTTAAATCTGCTGTTCCAAGAGAAGTTTAAGAAAGTTGTCAGTAATGGAGAATAATGTGAAAAACTCATATCTAGGGCATCAAACTTTTAAGGAATCATCCATTTTTAAAAATGGGAACTTTTGGCTAAATCTAAGGAAAATGTGCCCTGGGATCTGCCCTATTTCAGAAGGAATGCTGTAATGGAACATGTGCTCTTCTTTTGTTTTATAAGTAGGAAACCCAGCAGATAGTTTCAGAAATAGAGAAATGCCTATAACTGTACTGTGTTTCAATGTTTATTATTTTTTTCCTCCGGGAATATTTGTCTTAGAAACCACCAAAGAAAATCATAGGCCTCAAAAATCATAGGAAAGGACATAGCTATGAAAAACTGAAGGCACAGTGATGTATTAAAAAAAAAGAAGCAACAAAGATTAAGTGACGTAAGTTTGACATTTAAGGGCCAAGAAGTGGAATCTCTACTGATGAAGCATGTATGTGTGAACAGATGTAAAGAAAGTAATTATTTCTTGTTACATTTAATATAATTAGGAATTACTATGAGTTTAAGGTATGCATTTTGAAAGAGATACAGCTAAAAAAAAGCTCTGAAGTATGTTGCAACAGAAGTATGCACTCAGACCAATGCATTATATTTAGGATGAATGGAAGGTTATCTGAAGCTGTCGTGTAAATTAGTTTTCAAATGCAGAACGGATCTGAACACTGTCTTTCCTCTGTATACAATTTACAAAAATAAAGTGGCTGAATTGAATGTTAACACAGAACAAACAAGGCACAGCATAATATTTTAATAAACAAGGAACTATACAGTAAAATAGATTGTTTCTGGCTTACCTGCCAAAAAATCAGGATGTTAGTTGTTGAGTTATGCAGAAAGATACTTGACAAAATAGGAGTACTGGCATCTTTATTCACTTTATTTTATAATGATAGTATTTTTTTACTTCGTTAATCAAATCAATATCTGTGGTATAGCACTAATAGAGAAAATAGGAAGAAAAGTAAAATGTTTTGGTAGTCAGTGTTCATTTTACACTCACTAGATATTCTCTGTATGTAGGAAAGCACCTGACCATCTGAGTCTAGATATGCTGGCAGAATGACAATAAAATGCATGCAGCTTAGCAGATAATCAAGATTAATGACTACCAAGTGTATAGGTGTGTGTTTTTTTTCATGTCTGTGTATTTCTTGCTTATTTGTTTACTTGTCTGCTTGGTCCATTTTCTCCTTCTTTCTCTTTTAATTGATTTACTTTTTTTTTTTTAATATCTGGAAAATCTTCCATCTTCTGTCATCTTGGTTTATGGAGAAAGATGACCCTTAAGAGAACATTTCTCTTCCTCATTTATTATTTCATTTATTTCTTTCTAATAATGTTATTTTATCAGTGATAATAATGCCTCTGTATTCTGCAATTAACGTTCTGGTATTTTTCCATTATCTCCGCACAGAAGCAAAGTGGAAAACTAGTTCTTCTCACTAAAATTGGGTGTTGTCCCCATAGGAAAGTTTTGAGTGGGTCTGATCTTCTTGATGACCCATCCTTTCCATAAGTTTTCCAGAGAGTAGTGACCATGATGATAAAAGACAGATGCATTAGTAGTAGTGGCTTTGAGGATTCAGGAGCCTGATTTGGTTCCTGGTTGCCAGTGCTGACACAAGCGGCAAGTCCCATAGCACATAATTCCTTCATGCTTAAGTATCACTCTCTGGGATGGGCACACCTTGCTTCAAACCAATTCTTAGAATTTACCTTTAGTATCAGTAAGAATAGTGAGGTGACCCAGAAATTCTGCCAGAGGACATATGTGTATCTGTGCGTGAGCGTGTATGTCTGGATGTGCACATTACAAGGAATATTCACCACCTTAGCAACAAGGCTCTGAAAGGCATAAAATTCCTTTCTCAATTATAAGCCACTTTTGCATTTGCTTTGTGTGTTGTATACTATCATGCAACATTGAGTACATAGTCCTTGTTTTCCTGAAAGGGTCAAATGTGTTTTTCTTTTATTATGAAAAGTATTTTTTGAAAAGTGATAAATATGTAAGCAGGGAAGATTGTACTTGTGCAACCAATAACAAACTAATTTATGTTGCTAAGAAATATAATATCTGGAAAGAGGGTAAGAGTATTTAAGGCTTTCTTAATGAAAAAAATAATTGCCTGATAATTTTGTGTGTGTGTGTAGTTGCAGAGAAAGAGTACAAAGTGCACAATTTCTGTATTTTTCAAATTGATTTCTCACCCACTTATAATAAAAGTTGATCACAGTGATGAATATGAAGTAAAGTAAAGTAAAATAAGTAAAAAAAAAAATGAATTCTTTTAAAGGTAAAAAACCCAATAGATTTCTGGTGACTTTTATTTACATCCAAAATCTTTTCCTCTAAATACAGGCTTTTAATTCATAGTCATTTTATACGAGAACATAGGTATATGTCAATTATGAGCTGTACTATGTGATGTGTCCATGGCATGCCATGAAGAAAAAACATGTAAGAAATGTAAGAAGTATTCATTCTAATAATTAAAGACAAAAATATTATGTGTTATACTGGATGGATAGAGTAGCTATACTGCACACATTAATAGGAAAAATAAAACCCCTGCTGCAAACAGTCCTTGTTGAGTTCCAGTGACCAGTGTGCTGGCTGGTAACATTGGCAAGAACTATGTATCTGAATAAAAAACATAATTTGGCAAAATTTCAGCATGAAATAAATTTCCAGTTTGGACAGTTATGAAGTTTTAAGAAATAAATATGAATAACTACATCTGAACTGCACAACCGGTGAAGGTCCTCTGTGACCTATTAACTCAATACATTTCTTTAAAATATCTGAGGAAATACTGCCTGTAGGGATTCCCTATATGCTTACAAAATCAAAGCACATAAAAGCTTTAGAGGCTGAGAATGAATGCTTCTTTTGGATATGTATTTTTTTACTATTTTAACATCCAACTTGAAATCATAAAATATGTATTTTGTAAAGGCAGTTGCCTCTACAGGAACAGCTAATTACAGATAGAGATGGTTAAGAAAAACAACAAAGGCATATTTAGCCATGCCACAGAATTGTTCAGATGCTTATAAGTATTGCATCCATGTGTTACTGAGGCTCTCTAGCAGTCAGTAACTCTGAGGACATAGGCCCTCTGACTGCAACTTTCCACTACTCAAATAATTCTCAGGGTTACTGAAGACACCTGGACTCGGCAATACTGTTGGGCATGTTCCTCCAAAAGTTTTTAGGTGTGCTGGATTTGCAACTCATTCTCCAAGGCTTCTGTTAGCTGAAAGAAAACACTTATACTTTCCAATACACTTTAACCACAATTATACTTCACTTTAAATAGCAAAGAAAATAGTTGCAGCCAAAATAATAAACATATCATTCTGCATGGTTTTGTCTGTCAGGAAATCGGTCAGCTTTTAGGAAGTGAGTCAAAGTCCTCTAGGAGTCTTTTGTGCTTGGAGCACTATTTCTTCCCTAAATCACAGAATCTAAGATGCTCAGCCCTGCATTGATTATCCTATTTGCATTTCTTTTCAAACTTCCACAGTGTAAAGAACACTTGATTTTATAACTCCTACATATACCATTGTTTTATGTTTCTCCAGTCAGCCTGCTCAGGTAATTAAGTTTCTTTCTCACTTGCTGGCTACCAGCCCACAAGGCAGAATAAAGCTGATTTATCTACAGAACTGCGCAGTTAAAACTGTTCAAATGTCATTGAGCGCAGATAGTTCACCCTTCAAATCTAGACCTGGTTCTGTGCCATACATTAGTCCACTGACTGCCTTTTCCTCAATTCCAGGGAGTATCTCTGAAAAGAAGTGAATCCCTTGAAGTCAGTTAAGTAACCAAGATCATACAGTTACGCTAACTGGCACTTAATTTTTCATAAAGATACTGAAAAAAATCCCCCATGGTTTCCAAGAGCTGATGTTTGTTGGAATAATTTATGCCTAGGCTTCTAAAGGTGTAGCCATGTTCAGTGGAGAGAAGTTTCTGCCCGCATGAGATTTTAAACATATTTTGTCTAATTCAGGCATCTTTAAACATTTCTCAAAGGCTCTAGGTTTACCTGTGAGCCTGTCATTTCTGCAGGATTTGGGAATCCAGTGATAAGTAATAAATTATCATTGCATATTCAGAAGTGAGAATTACAGTGTTAGGCTTATTCTTTTCATCATGCTTGCAATAACTTTGTTGTTAAAAAAAAATTTACATTTCCTGCTCTTTCTAGAATTCTGTGTTATGTGAAGTTCTATGTGGCTTCTAAGTTCTGTTCTGTATCTTTCCTCTTCCCCCATATCTCTTTTGCTTTTTTCTATTTCCCCAGTAACTGACTTCATCTCTCTTGCCTGTACAGATCAGACAGATAGCTTGTTGGGATATGAGAGTTGGTAAAGGTGAAAGTCTTCTCTCAAAGTGACATAAAGACTCTGAGAAGGGTAGCTTGGTGGTTATGGTCTTATAAGGAGCTGGATGAGCCCACTGTTCTCATTGGCCTCATTGGCAGAAAAATATGAGAGTAGAAAGAATAAGCTGCGTAACATAATCTAGATCATTTAAAATGACAGATACTTGAGACATATTTTCCCATGATAGAAAATCATCCCCTAATGTGGAATTTTGCTTCAGAGCTGATTCAAAATGCTGAGTGGGACCTAATAGATGAATAGATCCCTTCTTGTAGCACCTGGATACTACAAAGTGCCTGTTAAAACACAACACACCAGAATTACCGAGTTGGAAATTCTGGGAATCAGTAGTGTTGGAATTTATTTTGGGCATGATGAACATTAACATGCATAATCCAATGTTGTAATCTTTGGAAAGTTCTGTCTTAATTAAAGTTAATGTAGCATTTCTGTTGGCATTGATGATGCCAATTTCACTTTTACTTGTCTTTCTCTTTTTAGCAGAAGACACGGTGTTCAGATGTGTTTATGGTTTTGTTACATAATATTCAGACCACATTAAAAAGTTACGTTTTAAATTTTAAAACACTGTCTGTAAATACAAAAGTACACATGGATAAAGATAAGATCTATTTACCTTGACTTTTTTTCTTCCCCATTGACTTTGGAAAGATTTCAGAAAGGGGAAAGGATAAATAAGAGCCCCTGACTTACACTACATCTGATTTTTATTTTGTTATATCTAAAAGTAATATGCTAAGTCTTTGCAGAGTTAAAACCACTCTTGTTTCATAATAGGACAAAATTAAAGAAGGTATTGTTGAATATTTCTGGTTATTTTTATGAAGAAATTAAGAATGATGAATGATAATAGAAACGTTTTATTATTTTCAAGGTTTTTGGCCAAATGAGTAATTGGACAGAATCTTTTTTATTATTTAATGAAGGAATTACAACAGAGAAGAATGTCTGAATTGCAAGAACCTACTACCTCTGTCTACTAAGCCAAAGAAGAAAGCTGGTGACAAAGTTAAGCCTAAATTTTCCAGATGCATTTATTTCTGAAAATCCAATATTTTTCTTCTTACCCAGTTTCTTTTTCTAACACAGATTGGACTGTTATATCTCATCTTCACTAAATATTGGAGAAAATCCAAAGCCACCCACTGGACGCCAAAAGAAATCCAAATGGGAAGTTATTGATATGATAAAACAAAGACAAGAAGAATGAATACGCAGGAAGTAATTAATTTTATTTCTAAAAGGGAAAATAGACAATATTCAGGAGAGAGTTGTCGAGATCTCCCAGCTACAGAGGAAATGCTCTTACCAGGCTTATAGTAGAAACAAGTATAAACAATTCTACACAAAGTTGAAAGTGGTGGAGGAGTAAGCTTGTCTTTTAACCCCTTCAGGCAAGCTAACATCAAGAATAAGAACTCTTCAAACTTGTGAATGAAAAAAGAAGCATTATAAACAAAATTAAAATGGCTTGGAGAATATCCTTCATGAATTATCATATGGCAGCTTTTGTCCTCTCCCATTAAAAAAAATAAAGGAAATGAAGGAATGATTCCAAATAGAATATTGACAAGTGAGAGGGGAGGGTAGTTCTGAAGAGAAAATAAGTAGAATTAAAGGTAAGAAACAAACAAAAAAACCTCTTTGTTTTCTGACATATTGAGCAACAATAGCTCATTGTAAAATATCTTAGAATCATAGGAGCATAAAGATTGGGAAAGACCTATAAGAATATCAAGTCCAGCTGTCAACCCATCACCACCACGTCCACTAAACCATGCCTGTAAGTACCACATCTACATGTTTCTTGAGCACCTCCAGGGACAGTGACTCCACCACTTCTCTAGGCAGCCTATTCCAATGCTTAACCACTCTTTCTGAGAATAAACTAAATATTCTAATCCTGCTGACTACACTATTTCTGATACAAGCCAGGATGTCATTGGCCTTCTTGTCCACCTGGGCACACTGCTGACTCATGTTCAACTGGCTAACATCCCCTTATGCCCCTATGTCGGATTATAGAAACACAAATAAGCTAAAAATAGACAGGTTTTGTTCTTGTTCATAGTTTTTACTGCTTTTAGTTCAATACTGGAACATAAAAGTATAGAAGCTCCATACCCTCATGTAAGTAGCCATGTCCTGTAGAAGTATGCTTATCATGAGACATGCTTATGTTGGGCGGGCTCTGCATCTTGATTTCCAAAGAAGTTTGATTGGTCCACAAATCAGCTAACATGAACCAAAAGTCTGGTATAATTTGTAAAGAACATGTTTCTTTCAAGAAATGCAGTAGCAGAAGTGATATGCTGTGTACTCTACCTGGGTACTGTGCAAAATTTATCCTGAGCTAACAAAGGTTTGAATTCTTTAATTACATAATCACTTTCACATAATGTAATCACCTCCAACTCCCCTCTCAAAACTTGGCACTAAATTTGGAAGGATGAGGAAAATGTTTTTCAACAAAATACAACCTCACCCTGAAGCCCTAGCAGTACAAAACACTGTTGCCAAAACACAGATTGCTTGCTACTGCAGGCAGGTCTTTATAGGAGCTCTGTGATGCTGATTATTAAAGCATTTACCCTCACCTCTCATTTTTGTTGCTTTTGAGATAACTTCTGGTTTAACAGATGGTCTGGGAGCAAAAACAGGGTCTTCTATGGGTGAGGGCGCCAGCAGATTAAACAGAATAGCTGGATCTGCTTACATTCAATCCGTGATTTAAGAGAAAAGCTTGCATGTATCATGTATACTGTCAAGTCATGTACACTTGCCCTTGGCAAGGAAGGTTTATCACAAACATCTCAGAATGTGGTTCTATGTCTGGAAGCAAGATGAATGGGATCAATCAGAGAACAGCTAAGTCTGAGTCACAATCAAGAAGCAATCCCCGGCTCCCCAGAAGTGATTGTAGAAATTGAACACCACATGAGACAGACTAGGTACAGCATGCAGGACACAGACTTTGAGAACCAGCATTTCAATCAGTAGACGGCCAGTTCGTCAGATGATATAAATCAATATTGCTCAATTAACTTCCATGGAGCTCTGCTGATTTATGAGTAGGGAGTTCAGTTTTAAATCTTGTGATATCCTGAAAAATAAAATGGGATTTAACAAGGTCCAACAGGTAAGTTGTTGGACTTTTAATGGAACAAATTCAATGTCATCCTGTAATAGCAGCACTAGGAAAAAGAGAATTCGCTTGTTCAGACACAGTCAGAAGACAACTGTTTCAGAGAAAATGCTGAAAATGATTAGGTTTCAAATCATTGTGTTTAATTTAAGTCAGTCAATTCAAAGGTGAGCCAGTCTAACAGAAAGATATGAAGTACGAGCTGAAAGTTATGATAGATTCATTTAAATCCATCTGTTAGATGAATAACGTTTCAGATACTTTAAGTAAATTTGATTAATTTAACTATCTATTGATATTCTACTGTTTCTTAAGAGTCAATTTTGTTTCAAAGCTAACAGGAGATGAGCAGAGAACTGAGACAGTCTCTCATCTTGGCTATGTTACAAATCAGTTACAAGTGCAACATGCAACTCAAAATGACACAGCTGGTTTACAATTATGCAAGCAAGCACTTCAGCTAATTGTATAATGATACCTAAATTACTGAGGTACAGTGACGTTCACCTGCTATGTTCAAGGAAACAAGCAGTAAAAAGCTATGTCAAATTGTGTAATTTTAGTGTATAACTGGATAACTAGCTGAAAGAGGCATAATAAGTCCTTAATTAGTATCATACTGGGCTGAGTTATCTATTCTGGCCATTACAAATTAAACACTCGCAAACACTTATCAGTCATTACTTTTCTCTTTCTGCACACTTCAAAGCTGGTAGCCTACAGAGATGCTTTGAATGTAATTATTATTACTTGGCAGAACTCAGACATTTTTTTTAACCAAAAGCAGTGCTTCATCTTGTCTTCTGCTTATGTGCACATTTCTGTTTATGCATTCAAACCATAATTTCTCAACTAACAGCATTCCTTCCTCTGTACAATTTGTCTCCACCCATGACAACAGCAACAGTTTCTGCAAAATATAGATTTGAGGAAATTAAGGTAAAGCCCCTAAACACTATGCACTCTTTTGACATATATCCCTTTTCTTAAGTACAATAATACTATGTTGTTGGTTTTTTTTTTTTTTTTAACCTTTTTTTTCCTTGTAATTTAACTATAACAAAATACAACAGTTTCTCACTGAGAAAATTTGGTGTTTCAAAGCCTGTAGGCAATCTGTAAGCAAATTTGGTTGTTATTATAGAAATGGTCATTGTAAAAAGAAGAAAGAAACATATTACTATTACTACAGAAAACTATGTATTTTAGAAATTCTGGGAAGGGAAAATGATAAAATACCAGAAAATCAAAAAGTAAAATCTTTTGACAGTTATGAAACTTCGTGTGGCAGAAAACCTGAATGTTGTCTTTATTTATGTTAAACTTTCCTCTCTGCTCTCTGAATGAAGCTATTTTTTTCAATGTTCTTTTGCCTATTGCTGTTCTAGGAATAGTCTTGTTTCCTGACTGGAAGGAAATAATTGTTAACTGCACAGAACAAAACAACTCTTCCATTGCAGCAGTTCTAATTAGAAGTGATCAGGTAATGAATTAGATGCAGAAGCAAACAAGCTGTGGAGAATTCAAATGAGTTGTTTTCTCATCTGGATTCAAACTGATCAACAGCTGAATGAAAATGTGGTAGCCGAAGCCAATTGCATAAGCATGGAGCCCTCAGTATATAAAAATAACATATACGAGGGGTATTTGCATAGTGTTTCAAGGCATCTGTGTCCCCTCCTGAGCTAGAGGGCCTGAAGGTGGGCAGTGCTGGATCAGTAGCTATGGATCTCTGGACTGACAGAGAGAATTAAAGGACGTACTTTTAAAGAATACATTCTCTTTATCTGTTTGCTGCTGCTAAAGCTGCTGTAAGCCTCTGACAGATGGTGAAGTTTTCCTTGCCAGTGTAAAGCTTAGGACAGTCACAGCCAGTCTGCAGGCAGCATGTGGCCTGTCCATGGGCCACCCCCTGCCCTGTGCCATCATGACAGTGGCTCTTTCCACTGAATGACCTGGCCTGTCCCTGGGTGCACACCCATTGCTCAGCAACAATCAAACATCTGTGCGCTATTAATGCTGACTGGACTGAAACCAGGGTGTAGGGTGGGTGTGTTGCGGTGCTAACTCAAGTTATGGCAAATAATTATATGTATTTTTATACACTGGCTAAAGACAGTCCTGTGAACACTGAAAAATATGCAGCTGTGCTTTCTGTTTTGATAAAGGAATTTGATAATAGGTTTCAAAAATCATTAATTTTTTTGGTATATCTGTGAGTCTATTTTTTGTTGACATAAATAGATAACCTGCAAATTTTCAAAGAGAATGTATGGAGTTGCAATCAGACACACACCTCAAAGAAAAAATCTTATCATGTCTCTCTACTACTATTCTATAAGCTCTCTCTTACCAGAAAAAGATATCCCTCATCTCACAGTCATGTCATTGCTTTTGGGCAGTATGTAAATTTGTGAACAACTGTTTTCAAGGATGAAGCACAGGAAGAGTAGAATTTCACCAAAAATATCTGACAAACACCTTGAGAACTCACTAGGAATTGCAATCACTTCAAACAAACCAGATATAGATACACTGGTTTCATGAAAACAATGTCAAACATTCCACTGGTTTTATGGTTTTGTTGCTCTCTTCATGCTTTAATAAAAAGTATAAAAGAAGAAGCTTTGTTGCATACATACTGTAACTATATTTTATATGTGGCCCAAGACAATTCCTCTTCACTCAGTGTGGTGCAGGCTAGCCAAGAGGCCAAACAAGCATTGCTTAAGAGCATCAAGTAACATATACAGTATTTGTTCTACCACAGAAATAAACTGCTTTATATTCCCTCAGGATTAAGTAGCATTTGGATGATGCCAATGGGCACTGTTTATATCTAACAAGGTGTTTGATTCCTGAGGGGAAAGAACAGATTAAGACAATGTAATAGATCTTATTCCTATCACTCTTGTGGGTGGGCTGGTGGTTTTTCGGTGAAAACAAGGTGCTTTTGTCAGCTGGATCACTCAAAGATTATGTTCCTTAGAGCAAGGCATCAGCATCTGACTCCATTTAACTAACATAATCCCCAAAGGAATGACAGTCATGAAGTGAATAGAGAACAGAAGCTAGATACTGGTCAGACCTATGCAACAATATTAACTTCAGCAGTTACTTGAGAATAAGTCAGTGAAAATTATCTTCGTGTTTCTTTGGTGCAAACAGTTCAGACACTTGAGCAGAATTTCAGTTAAGTTTAGCTCTCACTTAAATTGTATATCATTCCTCTGTGCAAGGTGGAAAAGAATTTAGCCATTTATAGGAAAAATGCTGTGCATGAACACCAGCCTACTACTGAATCACTGAACATCAGTCTTTATGACTGAGCTTCAAACACAACTGTGTCCTACTGGTGTTGGATGAGCAAGGAGCTTGTGCGCAAACTCAAAGGAAAGAAGAAGGCCCATGAAGTGTGGAAAAAGGGTCTGACTACTTGGGAAGAATATAGGAATGTTGTCAGAGCCTGCAGGGATGCGAGGAAGGATAAAGCCCACCTGGAATTAAATCTGGCAAAGGAGATAAAGGATAATAACAAAGGCTTTTTAAAGTACGTTAACAGTAAAAGGAAGACTAGGGAGAATGTGGCTCCCCTGCTAAGTGACGGAGGTGTTCTGGTAATGGGGGATGCTGAGAAGGCGGAGATACTGAATGCCTTCTTTGCTACTGTCTTCAGTGAAAAAGCTCCCCCTCGGGAATCCGAGACCCTGGAGGTTAGTGAGAGGATCTGGGGAATAGAAGACCTCCCTTCTGTCAGGGAAGAGGTGGTCTGAGAGCACCTAGGCAACACTGATGTTCACAAATCCATGGGACCCGATGGGATGCATCCACGGGAGCTGAGGGAGCTGGCAGAGGTGATTGCTGAACCACTTTCTGTCATCTTTGAGAGGTCTTGAAGGATGGGGGAGGTGCCTGAAGACTGGAGGATAGCCAAGGTCACTCCGGTCTTCAAAAAGGGCAAGAAGGAAGATCCAGGCAATTATAGGCCAGTCAGCCTCACCTCTGTCCCTGGAAAGGTGATGGAACAGCTTGTGCTGGATGTCATCTCCAGACAACTGGAAGAAAAGGAGGTTATCAAGAGTAGTCAGCATGGGTTCACCAGGGGGAGGTTGTGCTTGACCAATCTGGTAGCCTTCTATGATGTTGTCTCTGGCTGGGTGGATGGGGGGAGAGAAGTGGATACAGTCTACCTTGATTTCAGCAAGGCATTTGATACTGTCCCCCACGACATCCTTATAACAAAGCTGAGAAAGTGTGGGATAGATGAGTGGACAGTGAGGTGGGTTGAAAACTGGCTGACTGGCAGAGCGCAGAGGGTGGTCGAAGGCGGTGCAGAGTCCGGTTGGAGGCCTGTAACCAGCGGTGTTCCTCAGGGGTCGGTGCTGGGTCTGGTCTTGTTCATCGTCTTCAGCAATGACCTTGATGAGGGGATAATGGCCACCCTCAGCAAGTTTGCTGATGATACAAAGTTGGGAGGATTGGCTGACACGCCTGAAGGCTGTGCTGCCATTCAGCAACACCTGGACAGGCTGGAGAGCTGGGCAGAAAAAAACTGGATGAGGTTTAACAAAAGCAAGTGTAGAGTCTTGCATCTGGGGAGGAATAATTGCATCCACCAGTACAGGTTGGGAGATGACCTGCTGGAGAGGAGTTCTGCGGAGAGGGACCTGGGTGTCCTGGTGGACAACAGGTTGGCCATGAGCCAGCAGTGTGCCCTTGTGGCCAACAGGGCCAATGGCATTCTGGAATGCATTAAAAAGAGCTTGGCCAGCAGGTCGAGGGAGGTAATCCTCCCCCTCTACTCTGCCCTGATAAGGCCTCATCTGGAGTACTGTGTGCAGTTCTGGGCTCCCCAGTACAAAAAAGACAGGGATCTCTTGGAAAGAGTCCAGCGGAGGGCCACAAAGATGGTGAAGGGCCTGGAGCATCTCTCCTATGAGGAAAGGCTGAGTGAACTGGGTCTGTTCAGCCTTGAGAAAAGAAGACTGAGAGGGGACCTGATCCAGGTCTACAAATATCTAAGGTGTGGGGGGCAGAATGGCGAGGCCGGACTCTTTTCAGTGGTGAGTGGAGACAGGACAAGGGGAAACGGCCGGAAACTGCAGCATAGGAAGTTCTGCACAAATGTGCTCAAGAACTTCTTCACAGTGAGGTGACGGAGCACTGGAACAGGCTGCTCAGGGAGGTGGTGGAGTCTCCTTCCCTGGAGATGTTCAAGACCTGCCTGGATGCCTACCTGTGCGACCTGCTGTAGGGAACCTGCTTTGGCAGGGGGGTTGGACTCGATGATCTCTGGAGGTCCCTTCCAACCCCTACAATTCTGTGATTCTGCGTTCTGCTTCAAATACACTGGTGGTAATGGGCAACAGCTATCTCATCCAAATTTGTATTATAATTAATGAGAAGGCTGCTATAGTTTTAAATGTGAGTCTAGAAGCTCCTATTTCAGTGATAGTACCAACTGATTTGGAGACAATATTGCATGATGCTAGGCATGAAGAACATGCCCAGCTGGAGAAGATTTGAAGCAATCTGAGTAGGAGAGTGAAATTATATAATTAGGCTGGAAAATATAGACAGTCAAAGTCAAAGATGCTATAATGCTCAATGATTTCTGTTGTATTTTTAATATATATCACAAACAAATAAAAGTATTGCCTAAAGGACCAATCCTGCTTCCACTCTTCAAACAACACCTCTATAGACTTCTGTAGGCATCTCCATTGTAAAGGAATGATAGGATGGGGAACTTCATGCTGATAGGCAACAAAAGAGTTAATTCCAAAGACCTCTTACAGTGAATATAATGCTTATTCAGCCACATCACTTCTGGATTATCAATAAATAACTTAATGGTCTCGAAATCACACACGATGTTTTACTCTTTCCTCTACCACAAAGCAGTAAGGACCACCCAACTCAGCTTTTCATGAATCTTTGAAAGAAGTCATGAAACAATTTAACATGAAATTCAGTTCAGAACATATGCTTTCATTACAATGACTCTTGGAAATTATGTAATAGGATGAGTAGTGGATAGTATGACTGAGCGGGAAGCTGCTCTCAACAATACACTTTATTAAGAAGAGATGAGTTTTAAATGTTGGCCTATCAAATCCAGAAAATAACAAAAATGTTTAGGGAGCATACAGTGAGACAGGCTGAAGTGAATAGAAGCTGAGGAATATGATAGGGACTGAGGAGATCACAACAGAAAAACGTGAAATAAAAAGCACAAGCACTTTATAAACCAAACAAGCAAAAAAAACCAACCAAACAAACAAAAAAAACCCCCATAAATTTCACTTGATTAAATACAGTGATAAATATTGCATGGGTAGTAAGTGAATAGTAAATACATAAACATAAAGCAGCTTTCCCTCTCATCATAATTTTACATGCATGTATTTTAATTGTCTCGATATTAAAAGCCAATATTCTTCAGTGTTAGGAACAGAAAGAAGAATTAAAAAAACAACATGATATGAAGATGTAGATGAAAATTTGTATGAGAAACTAACTAAAATAAGTACAACTGGACATTCAAATGCGGCAAAAAACATTAGGTATTTTAGGGATTTTCGGCAAGTACAAAAGCAATAATAGAACTGAAAAAAAAAAAATTACCATTCAGACTGTAAGATAATTAGAAAAGATCCTTGCAAATATTACTGCAAGGAAGGTGAGACATTTTACTTAAGTGACTCAGAAGTATGACAGGAAGGTCACCTTGTCACTTAGGCTACAGTCACTGCTGCAGAGAAGGACAAGCTGCAGTTGGAGTTTACATGGACTTATGGTTGAGCACCGTACATCATTTTGTGCTAAAGAAGTGAATGAGATTCTTGGATGAAAAGGAAATTCTTATTTATGTCAACAATATTGTGATAGTGCAGTAGTCTGCAATGGTCTGAGACTATAATTTAGCCTACCAGCTTGTCTCCCCATGCTCCAATTTATCAGTTTTGTCTAAGAAATGTACTACTTTTCCTGACAAATTTTGCATGCTCTAGATCAGTCATACAGTGATTTCCTTATATTTGCAAACACTGGCTGTATTTAATCATACAAGAAAGACTAATTCCCTACTACTCTAGGACAGTTTTATGCATCTCAACTTTTGAGTTGAATTATGTGCTTACTGAAACATTTTTTTAAGTCCTCTTTCTGAATCAGTTTGTACTTTAATGGCCACACAGACTGCTCTTTATGTATATCTTCCTCCTCAAGAAGTCTGTGGGGAGGCTTTGTGGTTCACATCTGTTTTTACATACCAATAGAACATACGCAAAATAAATAAGTAAAAATGAAATTCCTTTACATCTTTTTCTTCCCCTCTCTCTCTTCCAAATCACCTTCTCATCTGCTCCTTAATAATAAGATTTAGCATTGTTACTAACCAGACAATCCAACTGAGTTGATGGTGCTGTCAGTTATATATCCATATATCTCATGGACCCCTTCTCTTGCTCAAATTTTGTAATTAGACCAAATGTTCTTTTCTGCAGGAAACAATGAGGCTGTGAAATGAAGATATGTACATTTACCTGTATCATGTTGCATGGTATTTGCCAACCCTATGGACCCTTAGAATTATAGCATAGAATTATAGAATTATTAAGGTTGGAAAAGGCCTCTAAAATATTCTAGTCCAACAGACCTTTCAATTAGTCGTAGAGAGCAAGAAGGTAGATCATTTACTAAGAGCCTCCTCACCTCCAGACTAAACAATCACAGTTCCTTCAGCTGCTACCAGTAAGGCTGGTGTTCCAGACCCTTCACCAGCTTTGTTACCCTTCTTTGGACAGACTCCAGGGCCTTAACCTCTTTGTTGTAGCAAGTGGACTAAAACTGAACACAGTACTTGAGGTAAGCCCTCACCAATGCCAAGTACAAAGGAAAAACAATATCCCCAGTCTTGATAGCTACCTATTTCTAATACAAGCCAGAATATCACTGGCCTTTTTGGCCACCTGGGCAACTGCTGGATCATGTTCAGCCCACTGTTGACTAATACCCCCAGATGCTTTTCCTGCACACAGCTTTCCAGCCACGCTGCCCTAACTCTGTAGAGCTGAATGGGGTTGTTGCCACCAAAGTACAGGACCCGGCACTTTGTCTTATTGAAGCTCAATCTGGGTCTCTTCTGTCTGAAATCATTATTAGCTGAAACAGTAACTTCATTTAGATTTGCATTACAAAGGTTACTGTATGGTTTCATAATCTCAAACATTTTTAGCTTTTTCTAATAAGAAAATCCCAAACATATTTTTATTTGTGGATTTTAGTATGCTTTAAGAGACTGACTTCAAATCCATAAAAATCATTGGTGATTGCAGAGTAAGCTCTAACTTAGTCATTAGTATTGCATGTAAGTGAAGCAGCTGTTCAGATCTAACTGTATCAAAGAAAAGAGGCAAGCTTTCACCCAAAATTTTTGCTGTTACACAAGTGGGTGGCTCCCAAGATCAGTGTGCTCATATCCACAGATCTCATTCTTCAGTCTATTATACAGAAATATTGAATATTCTGTTTATGGGCACACATTCTTTGTTAAGAAGATCATGTCTCAGCACCAAGCACTGCCATTCCTAGCTGTCATGCATGGATTAACATGTAAGAAGTCAATACCATGAAAGATAATCAAAGCAAACTTGGCAAAGAGAAAGAAAAAGACCTTTTTATTATAATTTCTTCTCTATTACAATGTTTTTCCCATAAACCCTTTCATTTTTATGTTAAACATATGTCAAAGAGTGTGTTCCATCCTCTTGCTTCTTCACAGAACATTTAGTCATGTATTTGTGTCTGTTTATACATGGAGTAGCTAGGAATGTTTCCCAGTGATGAAAAGTTCTTGAATTGGTAAAGCAAAATAATAAATCTTGACTGAAGAGCAGTTCTGGGAAACAAAGTAATATGAGTCATTTTATTCTTGGATAATGGAGATAAAAAGGTTTAGAATAAAACATTTTTCCCATATTGACATGAAAAACTAAATGAGTATGTGAATATCAACTGTATGTTATCCCTGCCTTTAATTGACATGACAATCTAATCAAAGGAGAATTGTTGTCTATGTAATTTCAGTAGTGCAATGTGAAAGAAGGGAAATGAAGAACTGAAGTTGAAAGAAACCGTGTGCATCTTTCTCCTTGTCGTAATACTTTTACATTAGAAATCTTAAGCTAACTTAAAGCTTTCATGAGAAATTGTATTTCAAGTGGAAATGAGAAGAATCAGAACTAGAGCTTCTTAGAGATACTTTTACCTATTATTGTTAATAGGAGTAGTATTAAATAGTTTAGGCCTGTTGGCTGCTGCAGTTTTGAGCAGCTTCCACCTACAGCTCCAAAACTTAAGATCTAATTTAACCTAGAGAAATCTTAGATTTCTACAACACAGAAGAAGGAAAAGTCAGCAACATACTTCTTATACAAATTTATGAATTATATTTTAAAACACTCCATTTACAGAATCCCACACACCCTCCTCCGCCTGTTAAGCATCTCAAGAAGGGCAGAGTTAGTCCAAGGGTCAAGAGTGTTCTATTCAGTCATTTCAGACAGTTTTGATTCACATCCAAGTTCTGATCTGCCAATGGTCTCTATGAGTTTCTTAAGGCTAAAGGCCATGAAGATCTAAAGACGTAAATACAAGTAAATTTGAAAATAGAGCAAATGTGAGTAGGATACTCTGTTCTGAAGAGAATGTATAGAAATAACTTTTAATTTGAAGTAGCAATTTTTACCTTTTGATTACATAATATAGGACATATAGAAGATTTGTAGAAGATAGACTCATATACACTCACAATTCCAAGCATTTTCAATAGCAAAGATATCAATGTTTGTAAAGCACTTGCAAACAAGCATTTATTGGTTTTATTGGGAAAAACTCCACACATCAAAATGAATAGCTGAAGGTGCAGGGTAGGAACAAGAAATTGTTGACTTTTCCCAGTAATTCATTTGAAAAGAATGAGAAAACCAAAATCTTAGAGACAATTAAGAGTTATTAAAGAGAAAAATGATAAAAAGACTTTCTAGAACGATTGAGAGTGAATGCTGCATGGGACAGAGAAGAGTAACAACACAGACAAACTGCAGCACATTTTAGTGACTTAAGAGTAGCAGAGCAGTGGGGCCAGTGGTTGTGCCTGATATAAAGCTGATCCTGGATAGATCCAAGATTTTTGAGGTATGAGATAGTACAGCCAAAGTTGCACAGCAGTAAAACATTGAACCTATTTCCGCAGATTAGCATTCTACTGTTCATCCTTTAGTTTACCCTTCATACAATCATACATAGTTCATGGAGAATTTGAGTTAAAAAAAAAATAAAATCTAGCGTTAATCTTAACAGATACTAAGTACTCATTCTGTTGTAGAAGCTTGTTTATATGACTGAATTTTTTCTTTTTCTTGTTGAAGACAGAACTAAAATTTCTGTTCCTCAATGAGATAATTTTCATGCACATATTCATTAGGTTCTTTGCTAAGGGATTTAAAGAATAAATATGAAACAGGTCAATCTCATGTATCTACAGAATTGACTCTATTTCCTACACTCAGAAAAGGTGTTCCTCTTTGCTTCAGGGAAATACAGCAATCACAAGCTCTGATTTACACTGAAAATAACATTTAGCCATTCCCAAAGCTGATATACTGTTTCCTCAAAGCCTGAGAAACCTTTTCCATTGGGAAATTAAAGCTATTTTGACTGGGCTGCAAAACAGTCAAGAGAAAAGGAATTTTGCCAGGAGAGGGCTCAACACCTTGGCAGCCTCCAGTGGCTGACTGGCTTTTTGTTGGCAATGTAATCATTGGTTGTTTCAAATAGCAGTCAAGAGTCAACTCTACACAGAGCAATTCATAAAAAAGTAGCTTGTAATGAAGTACTTTGTCCTTTTATGTTAAGCTAATTGTTCCTTGAAAGATAATTCAGGCTATGGTCATCTGATATCAGTAAATCCTTAATGTCTGATATCAGTATTCTCAGTCACAGACTAAAATCTCTTCTTTATGATGGTGTGCAATGTATTCAAAAGAGACAATCTATAAAATTAGTTAACAGCTATGATTCAAAAGTGCCAAATGAGATTCCATGCTGGATATGAGAGTGCCTTAATTATGATGAGACATACCCATTCAAAGTAAATTCAAAATAAAAATCTATTTTTGAATCAGAAATGGGGGAGCTTTATAGAACTTCTGTGAGCATCACATTTAATTCTCCTTTATTTTGGAATAAAAAAATAAATCTTTTAATAGTGAACAAAACTGGAACTCAGCTTTTTACTCTCAGTTTCCTCTACAGATATAAGTCACTGAGGGGAGTTTTTAAAAGAACCTGTAATTGGGATAATTTTAATCTATCTCACTGGATTATTCCTGAAAATAGTTTGGATCAATACCTTAAAAACCCAATTAAAGAATGTTGATTGAATGAAATAAACTACTAATAATAGAGATAACTAGAAGTTAACAAACAGATCTATTAACTCCCAATAAATCTGTTGATTTGTGAATTTCGGAATTTAAAGCAGTCCTGGCAGTTAGCAAATTGCCTCACCAGGCCGAAAACATTAAAAAGACAAAAGATCTATTGGAAGTGAAGGTCTTGGCAAAGTGGAAGCTACACTCAAGTTCTAGTGAACATACAAGTGAAAGGCAGTGGAGAATCAGGCTTTCCATCTTAACATGTATAAATATTATCTTATCCTGTGCTTCCAGGTATTTGGAAGAGTCCTTTGAACTGGTAAAACAATTACACTGTACTTCACTCTTTAGCGAAAAAGCTTCCAATGGCTTTCACTGAAGTGAATTGTGAAACCCAAGAAGAGGAACAGGCTTTAAACAGCCTGTACTACTTTTTCCATAATGTCATGACATAATGGCTGTCATGAGCTTCCCTTTAAATTGCCATTGCAGTTTGAGAGCTTCATGATATCCCAAACAACCTGCAGGACAATGCAAAGAAAGAGCATGCGTTCCTGCAAGCCATTTACTGCAGTTCTTTCATTTCTTGAGAGTCAGGAATGAAACTATCACTGTAACCAGCTGTGCTGTGAAGAAATTTAAGCTACATATTACTGCCTATGGTATTTGTTCAAAAAACACTTTGAATACTGAGATTACTGATTGTAGAGGTAAAAATAACAACAACAAACAGGCTACACTTGTTTTAGCAGTGCATTATTTCTGGCTCAGAATTTCCTAAAGTACCTCTATTATTTTTTCCATGCATTCATTTTTTTTTTTTACCCTAATATATTTGTAAGAAATTAAAAGCCTATATGTATATATATATTTTTTTCTAAATACGGTGTACTCCTAGCATGTTACAGAGGATTTAAAGAGAATAATAGGAACTACAGTATGTTTCCAGCACAATAGTAATGATTTATTTTCTCATTGTCCTTCTTTTTTTCTCCCAGAAAAAAAATAGTCCTACTTAAAATGGATTTTGAAAAATACAAGCTAAAAGCAGCAGAGTAAGAGCCATTTAAAAAACTTGAAATGGCTGATGATGTAGCTCACAGGCCTCATTTAATTGTGTCTGTATCTTCTATTTGTAATGTCAGCTGAAATACAGAAAAATTAACTCTGAGGTCAAACATCGTCCAGTTTCACAGGAACCAGAAGCCCTCTGGTACATTATTCAGTCACTTACACTGTATCTATTTTCAAGACAGTGCTGCACGAACTATGAGAATACTACAAAATAAGAGAGGAATCCTTTACTCTCCTTTCCATAAATCTAGTTTTTACAATTCAGGAAGAAATCTACATGAACAAAGTAGGAAAGAAATGGTGGTAACTTCTCTGCAGATGGCACAATATTACATGAGAATGATTGAAAATAAAATGACACTAATGCAAACAGAGAAGGGTGCTTGGATTTCTTTTTTCCTGCTAGACTACTCAGTACCAGATGCCTGTGCAGTTACCTTTATGACAAACAGAAAAGGTTCTTTCACAATCATTGTTCTTCACACTTCATGAATGAGCAGCAGATTCATTGCCCAATGGATTTTCTGACCCTACTTTCTGATTATTTTTTGACAGAAACATCTTTTCAGAACTCTAACATTTCCTTGAGTGCAGAAGCTCCCAGACTGCACCAAATAGGGGTTCAATCTGTCCTCATCTCTGAAAAAACAACCACAAATGCCTCAAAATGAGGACTAGGAATAGTTACTCGATATTTACTTTGGGATCCTGTTGCTAAACCCAGCTGAGAAATAAGTATGCTGGCAGAAAATGCTATCAGTACTTTAAGCACTAAGTAGTGAATGTGTTTTTTGCCAATGCTCAGTCTTGCATTCTTTCTACAAATTGCACTCTTTACCTGAGTAGTAGGTTGGAGTGTCCAAGAAAATGAGAGTACCGTAAATCATTAAGACAGGATGGGAAAACATTACTAAAGCAATTATGACTACAAGTTTAAAGTGGATATACATGGATTAATTTTGCAACAGCTTGCAACATTCTTATTACTTGCAAAACTTCTTAGCTTCTATGGAAAAGGATTTTTTTTCTTAAAAAGAACAAGATTATATTTGCTGAATTACCTTTATATTTAGATTACTTAAAAGAAAATGAAACATTGACCAAATTCTATTAAGCTGCTGTTAGTAATGTTTTATATATACAATATTTTTTTGTTTGTTGCACACTTTGTCAAAATACTCTGAAGAGGTGTCATTCATACTTACTTTTGACTTACTCTTTTTCTGGTTAAACATCTTTGAGGTCTTATCTTCAGTGTTTCGTATGTATAATAACTAATCATTAAAGTCTGCACAGTACTTAATCACTGTCACGCAGTCTATTTATCAGTTTCAATTCCTTAGAAAATCTAATTGGAGATGTTGTGATAATAATATATCTCTGAGGTCGTAATACTAATAAGAATCTTCTTAATTTTTTTTATTTGTATTTTTCCTGGAGCACTGAGAAATTCTCATTCTTGACAGGGGAGCTTTATAAGAGAATACTTTACTTCTGGAAAGAAATTTGAATCCTGTTATACCTGTTGAGCAATGAGAAGATAATTTAGTTCTTTAAAACATGTTTTGACAAAGCACTTCTTGATAGAAGTAATATGCCTTCAGAAATGGCACATACCAGAGCTAGAAGAACTTGGCTTCCAATACGTCTTCTTTATCTGTAGTATAAGATATTTCAGTATTTGTTTCAATCTATAGTAGGTATCATGATAGTATGCGGACTGTTTCTTTAAAACTTAGGCAAGAAGCTGTGAGAAGATACTGAAGACATCCAAGTAGAAGGGAGAAATAACTTCTTTACTAGTAAGTGAAATGATAATGAAGAATAACTAAAGAAAAATGGTGTATTTCCAATTTACATTTTGTTTCTATTGTATGACTTGCACTTCACATAAGAAGCATAGAATGAGCAATAGGAAGCCATAGTCTATACAAGAGAAGAAAGGAAATTTTTTTCATGTAATGATCTCAGGACCATCATCTAATGCATTCAAAATGTTTTTATTCAGCAATTCAGGCGATAATAAAAGCAGAAGAAACATTATAGTTTCATAGTGCTATCATTTGGTGATTTTCTCAGAAACTTCTACATTGTGCTTTGTTCAATTACATTGCTCTCTCCTCACATGTTCGGGTGTAAATTCACCCAAATTTGCTAGCAATGTTTTTTTTTTTTTTAATTATTATTACGTGTTTAACGTCTATCTTAGATCAGGGACAAATGGGATTCATTAACATGACTCATTCACATGGGAATGCATTGAAGAATGAATGTGGGCTGCAGTTTAAAAGAAAAGGGTTGGAGTAATATATATTTTTAGCATTAAAAAAAAACAACAGTGTAGCTTGCAACAGATTCTCCCTTTCTCAGTGGGAGAATTAAGATCTGAGACAGGGGACCACAGATCCCTGCAGAACATGGAATCACTCAGTGATCAAGACTGTGGCTAGGACCTTCCCACGCACTGAAGAATTTCAAATGGTTCTGGGTGGGGCTTTTCAAAACAGTGACATATGGAGGCTGTGATTCCTACAAAACATTCACTTAAAGCTCACAGAAAAGTTTCTGGCAAACAGAAACTGGATTGAGCAGCACAGATACACATCAGATATAGGAATATAATTGCATATTCTATATACTTTTACTGAACTGACTTACAGTGTGATTGTGTTGAAGACTGAGTACTGCTTCAGCTGCAGTTCCCTGGATCAACTGATACTTAAAGCTTTTAACCTTTAGTATGCAAAACTAGCTCAAATCCCTATCTTTCAGCATTTCCAGGCTTCTCTCATGTTATGCTATTTGAAGCCCACACCTTTCAAAGGACACCTAATTTGTCACCTTTTCGTTCAGAAATGGGAAACTGAAAGTTGCAGAAACACTACCATGAAAAATGCTGGGAAACTTGTAACACTTATTCTGTTACAAGAATGTGGAAAGTGGAATGCAGTCTAGTTCTCACCAGTAGGAAGGGCTGAGAAGAGTAACAAAACAGCCTTTAGCCATAATTTGGACAAATATTGCATGGCTTATTACAGAGGCACAATTCTTTTACTGCCTTGATTGTAGTGTCACTAACATGTGTAATTTATATTTAAATGAAGAATTAGTGCATATATTTCCAGCTGAAGACTTTAGGGAAAATAGTCTTTCTTCCATGAAAACCACAGGGATCATATAAAACTTCTTAAAAATCCTTGATAAGATTATTACAAAACAGAAAATATGTGTGTACATTATGAGCGACCCATGCAATCTTCTAATGCTGCAGGAAGTCATCAATGTAACTTTCAATTTCTCTGGACAGCATAAGGAAAACTAATCAGTTATAAAAAAAAAAAAGTTTGATTAATGCTAAGAAGGAAAGCAAATTGTAAAATATTTTGCAAACAAAGGGAGACCAAAGTCATGAATATTAAAAGACCAATTCAAATAAATGCACCTTTTGGTTTTGTTACTTCTATGGCCTTCTTCCTAGGAGAGCTCTGTATTAAAAACCTGAGTTCCCAGGCAATTAGTGGGTAAAGCAAGACTGGCATTTAGAATGACACGATGTGTGTTAAACTGCTGAATGTTGAACAATTCAGTGGGTGACTGAGTTATTAATCCCATCACTGAGTCAAGCTACCTGGCACCTCTTTTGAGGAAAATAGCCCATATCTTAAAGACAGTTGTATGAAGAACCTCAATTTAATGGTCAGAATGCTTGGTCTAGAAACAGAAATCTTGGCTTAATAATGTCCTTATTGTCTTGAAGAATTCAAGCCCACCCCTCTTATTTGAAAAAATTAGTGACTTCATAGGTTTAAGACAGAACACAATGCTACAACCTAGCAAATTGGGTACTATACTAAGAAAGTGATCTATAGACAACAAACGGACTGTGTTTAAAAGACTGGAAAAATACTAAAACCCACTCAGGGAAGAAACTATCCTAAGAACTGAAGTACTTCAGTTTAGGTGCTTCCTCCATCATTTCCTATTTCTTTTCTAGTCATACTCAAGGAAGAAAAAGATAGAAACACTCTTTGCAACTTGCTTAGGAAGGGACTGAGCTAAAAATTTCACAGTGGTGAAGAGAGAGGATGCATTTTAAGATTGTAGTATTCACAGCTGCATTTGAGTTGAAAATAAAAGCTGAATCTGTATTAAATATGCTCAGATGATGTCTCTCAACTTATCCAGGGAACATATGTATGAAACATAATAATTTTGGATCCTAACTTAGACATTTAAGCAAGGTTTGGGCAAGGCATGGTGGTGCTGCTGCTCATCTGTGCCATTTATAGGCATCCCTGGAATTTAATGTTAAAACATGAGTCAGCATGATAGTTTGGACAGTAGCACAGTGAGGGTTCTTCTGAGCATTCTTAAAACTTACCTTCCAAACTACATCATACACAAGGTGCCTCATAGTTTGCTGCACTTGGCCCCTTGCTGGTTTATTTTCAGGGACATTACTGAACAGAGGATGAAGTGTTGGTTTGCAATGTATAATGAGAGTAAGCATAGAAATGGATTCAGTTGTGTAACTGCATAAAAGTGTATAAAGCCACTTAAAACAGTAAGTTTTCTCTTTGGCTTTTAAAGTATTAAGGTATCAGGAAGTTTTTTCTTCCAGTTCAGATTAAAAGTTTACTGTGCTTTTGTGTATGCAGCAAGAAGAGATTGTAGGTAGCACAAAAAGAGCATTGTTTCTAGGTTATTTTTCTTTTGTCAGAGCATGCCTCAAGACAATTTCCTTCCTTCCAATTAGGAACCTGGCATGTTTCAGAGACATGGAATTTACAATAATTATAACGACCAAATAGTTGAGTGTTTGAATATGTGCCTAAAATGTATGGGCAATTGGTATTAAATGTGCAAATATTTGATTACATGCCCTTTGACAATGTTCTTTGTATCTTACAGCAATTTTATAGTATCAGGACTTCATGCAAATAACACTTTGTGCGATATGCTTTGTTCATATCTATTACATAGTTACATTAAAATAATTCACTGGCAGTTCTCTTGAAGTGACTGCTTCCCATGCTGCAGGAATATAAACTAGTATAGACAATGCAGTACAAATTCAAGTTTCCACCTAATGATCAGTTTATTTATGAAAGTTTTTCATGTTATGCTGGAAGCAACACACTCATGTTTGTGATGTGCTCTCCAAATGAACCATCTGGACATAGCTGATCTTTTTTTTCTCCATTAGTCATCATGCTCTGGTTTTTTTTTTTTGTTTGTTTGTTTTAAAACACTGATTTTCACTTTCTTCGCAATACCTGTGTTTTGAGATTGTTCAGATTGCCACACTCTTCCATTTAAGATGCAACTGACTATTCTAAATGTTGTGCTGGTCCTGGAGGCTGTCCTTCACTGGATACCACCTTGTCTCGGAGGCCTTCCTCCCCTCCCCTTTCCCTCATTCATTCAGGACCTTTACCAGAACAAACACAGGGAAACACGAGGCGGGAGGAAGATAAGATATAGTGCTTTGAAGAGAAGCAGTAACTAACACACCTGAAAAAAATGCATGGAACCAAGTACATGAGGTTGAGTAAAGGCAGTTGAAAAGAACTCCCTAAAAATAGAGGGATTAAAAGGTGAATATATATTATTTTTATTTTAAATATTTCCAAGGAGACATCGCTAGAGTTATTTCAGAACTTTCCAAATCTTTAAGTTATCTCAGGATAGTTGGATAATTCCTGCCAGATACCTGAGAAGTTCTGTTTTCTTTATGTAAATACTATTTCGGTTTCGATGCCTCCAGAAATGAAGACTCCTTAGAGAGGATATCTCTGAGGACAGTTATAGTAAATGAATACAGAATTCCATGTGTTTTCTTAAGTTCCGTTTAAAACTATGAGGCACTTTTCATATTGCTCTTATTTCAGGAGGTGAATATGGCCAAGTTTTTTTTTTTTGTTTGTTTTTAAAAGCCATGAGGTTATGAGGAAGAGAAAGGTGATAGTGATATCTTAGTGATAGAGCATGCATAGCATGACTATTCATGATGCTGTAGGTAGGGCATTCTCATTTTGAATTTATCTACCAGCAAAATTCTATCAGGTTAAATAAAGTAACATGGGACCTATCAAAATGTACATGACAGACTTGCATGCTCTGCAGGCTCCTTTCCTGAAGATGTTCTGTGACAGAACAGCGTGACAAGACAAGCTACTCTGCTGTTATGAAATCAGCTATCACCATGAGACAAGAGAAAAAAAAAAAGTAAACTTCAACCAAAGAATAAATGTCTAGGTATTGGCTGTAAGATAAATTTCTCATCTAAAATAAACACTGGATATGGTACACATGGTTTGTGATTGTTGTCTGCCTTGAGGGCTCTTTCAATCCACAGAAAATAGGAACCATATTAGTAAAAGAGAAGGGGAAAATGCAAGAGATTCAATATCCTTGTAAAAGGAGAGAATGGAGAAAAGGAACAAATATAGAAAAGTTAAGTGGTCAGATTACATTCAGTGGAGGATAAAAGGCATTTAGGATAGGATCAGCTAAGCGCTAGAAATAAGGTTACAGTGGCTTTGGCCAGGCAATGGGAGATTCTGGCTGGAGTGATAACAGACACTAGCAGAGACAAGAAGATGATGACACTGAATGGATGAAATAGGATTAAGAGTAGTGTAAATAAATTTAATAATTGAAACCTTACTTTGTTTCTGCCATGTATTTTTAAGTAGTTATTTTAGTGATTATGATGCTCAGAAAATTGCAACCATCTTCTACCAACTGTATCCATGTGGACAAAAAAAAAAATACAACACACCAAATAAAAAAATATATATATATATACACATGCACAGAGGGAATGTATGTTTACAGCTTTCTTGACCTGTCTTGAAGTATTTTGTTCTCCACTATAAGCTTCAATGAGAGGAAGAAGCCATTCAGTGAATAGCATCATACTGTACTACTCAAATTTTATAACAAGAACATTCCCTGGGGTAAAAAAAAGAAGTCCTTCTGCTGGATTACACTAGGATTGGACATGGGCATTTCTTTTTTGGAAATGAGCTATAAAGAATCTACTCATATGTATAATATTTTAAAATGTTTATTTGGTACTTAGTTGTTTTTAATAGTAGTAAGATTCATCTCAGATAATTTCATTTGTTTTAGAAAACATATAATATAACTTGGTGTCATTTTTTAGTCAGTGGAGTATATGACTCCAAAGTACAGTTTAACTGCTCAGATACACACAGATGGACTCTAGACTGTCTGTCTAAGTTAGGAAGAATATCACCCAAAGTGCCACAGAAGGACTGTTGTAGGCATGGATAGCCAGACACTAGTCCTCCACATGGGTCTGGATCTTGGACAGGTTTTTAAGTTGTCACACATTTTCCAAAGCCGTCCTCAAGTTACATTCTTATCTTATGTACACTCATTAGCTGTATGCTCTTAACAGGAAATAACATGAATAAAAGAGATGGACTATACTAAAATTAAGTTAATTCTCAAAATAAGAAGAAGGAAAAGATTAAACAAGTCAGAGATTATTTGGTGATTCTTCAAAGTACAATACTATAACAACATTCTGATCTGAAGATCAATTAAATTATTAAGATGCCAATAAGCCGGGAAGAAGACCTTAACTTCCTAGTGACCCTGATAATAGGTTTGATTTCCCCTGAAAATTGGAGATTACTGCAGTTTTTTTTTTTTGTTTTTTTGTTTTTTTTTTTTAAATGATATCAGCTAGAATCATTCCTTTAGAGCTTAAATCTAGCTTGCTGTTTAATATATGGGATTTGATTTGCTTATTACAGTAAAAAAGATAGTCAAAACATCCAGAGAAAAGCCCAGATTGCTTTTCTGATCCATGTTACATGTTCATAATATACTTCAGCATTTTATCTATTTCACTGGTATGAGAACAGCCATCAAAACTAAAGATTTTGAGTTAAAAAGGACTATGAGGACTAGATAGTAGAAGAGATAGAAGATTACTTTCTGAAGCCATATTTTGTGAATTGAGAGAACAAAATATAATAGATATTTATCTCCATACATAGGTAAACAGCAACTGAAAATACGAATTGCTATTACACAACATACAACATATGCCAGGGAGCTTAGTTTGCTACCAATAAATAAATAAATAAATAAATAAAAAAAAAAAAACCAACAAAACTGCTACTAAACTAGATAATAATTAGATGGCTTTTAAGCAGTATTAAAGTCAGAAAGAAGCTGCTAGGACCTAGCCAAAGACTGATATAGGATGTGATAAAGGGAAAAGTATGTGTCTTTAAATGAGAGTGTCATCTGGGATTGACAAGGGCCAGGTAATAGCTTACTACCAGTAAACCTACACTGTTGGGATAAGGAATTGGACAGATAGAACAAATTTCTCAGATATTCTTCCACACTCTTTGCATGAAAAAAGAAGGCAATAGTAGTACCTTCTAATGGGATAAAACACTACAGAGCAATAGCAGGTAACAGTACTTAAAAAAATAAATAAATAAATAAATTGACTCACCCACATTCAATAACCAGCAGCAGCCCAAGAGAAATACTCTCTCTTTTCAGAGTGATGTTTTTCCCTCAATTGCTAGCCTTTAAATGAGAGTGAGAAGGGGTGGATTATTTGCATTATTTGCACCTGAGCTGCCTGTGTTAGCCTCGCCTTCTTACCTGGTGCTCAATCATTGGTTCAAGCTGTGACCTGGCAATTCTTCTGTACTCTTCCATATTTCTACTAGGGGAAAATATCTTTTTGTGTTGCCTAAACATGAGCATGGGGAGATAGACTAAGGGTCCAACCGTAAAAAAAGATGGGGAGAAGCTGAATCATCAGACACCATGGTGGAGTGAAGCAGATAGTCCGCGAAGGGCAATACCAGGTCACCAAACCATACTAAAGCTTAATAAGATGTTTGCACTAGAATAGAGTTTAACGCCCTAGTTCCCAACTTGCTGCTGTTTAAATACTCTGTCACCAGCTTCTAAGAGTTTACTGTAATCTATCAAGCCAAGAAGGAAAGTGAATGTCTATAGCAACAATTTTTTTTTTTTTTTTTTTAAACTGAATGGATGATTTCCTAAATCAAAAGTAATAGCACTCTGACTATAATATATAACGTACCAAATCACTGATAAACCAGTACTGGCCAGTCTTTTTATTCTTTTGACCAATCACAGAATGACTTTACTTGTCCTACCCTACTCCCCTCCTTACACCTGCCACTTTTCTTTTCTTCTCGTCACTTACTTCAACTCACTTTTTGTTTTGTTTATGTTGCTTTCTCATAAGTAAACCTTACATGCAAAATAATGTATATGTGCTTGCAAACCAATATGAAATCAATTTCAACTGCTTTATTTTTATGTTATATTTATTTATTTTTTTGAATATTTATCTCATCAGCTAAATGAAAGCTATTTAGGACAAAGACTGTCCATGATAATGTTTTCACACATCTGTGAACACTTTCAGTTGGTCCCCAGTACTATGCATCACAGTTGTTATACTGTGTCTAAACGTGTATCCCATAATTAACATAGTAGATAATTCTGAGCTTAGAGAAGTACTAACACTGGATCAAAAATGAAGTGTGAAAAATACAAGATATAAGACTATAATATTTAAAAATAATAAGCTAATAAAGAACTATCAGGAATACAGTAAAGTAAAGAAGTATCATACAAGAACATAATTTCAGCCAGTCATAGATTATTATGTTTTTGGCAAAGTAGATATTTTCGTAATATTTATGTTTATGAAATACTGAAGGGAAACAAAGCTTTGGAAAAATATTTTTTGATAAAATAAAAAGGTAACTGATAGCTAAATGACATTGACACCTAGAACATTTACCTATTATTAAGGTTGTTTCGTGAAGGCAAAAATACAACTGAATATCATTTTTGCCCTCAAAAATTGCCTGACATAGAAGCTTTCCTAAATACAGTGAAGATCTGTGATGCTTACAAACCACCACAGTGTTTAAGACCATCACAAAACTTCACGTCTTCCTCCTTTGACTTCTCATGGGAAGTTGAGTTGTCACTTTTTTGCATACATTTCAGATATGAAATGAAAGACTTTCCAACCTATCAAAGTCATGCTATTTGGCTGGTTTTGGGTAGTGATGTGAATCTCAGTTTCATAATTTTATGATTAATGTCTCATCAGCCTGCTTGCTCTACAAATCATGCATCATTTACACTACAGGTCCAATCTATCGGCAGTTTTTCCTATTGAAAGCAAACTCTTAATGACTAAAAAAGCACATTTATATTCCATAACATGTGGAAAACTTCTGTGAGTAATGCACTCACTGAGGGTCCCGAAATCCTTGTGCAAACATCTGAGGTCATGCAGTTTGGCATATGGATGGGTGATATACCTATTAAGCATTCAGAGAATAAGACTATTTGAAATTGCAGCCTCTCACTTATTTTGTAAATGAAGTTTTTATTGTTATCTCTTTGGCCATTACTTTATTGAGAAAAAAACAACTGGGAATTAGATATCTTGATATAGGCAATACGATCTGGTAGGAGGCAGGACAGCCTTGGAGTAGTAAGTTGTTAAGAGTCTTACCGAATAGCCATTCCTCTGCAGAAGAATATTCTCTATTTGCTACCCATGGGGTCAGTTCTTTCAGTGTCCACTTTTTAGAAGAGCTATCTTGGAGAGGGGAGTGTAGAAACTGCTAAGTCAAACATCTGGCTAGAAAAAAAGCGCAACAATTTCTTCAATTTGACTAATGGTGACAAAGAAAACTTTGCTGGATTTTGATAACAATTTTGAGCATCCATGCCTGTGAATTTTTCCTATTTAATTGGGATGGTATTGGCTTAAAATTCAGTGTAACAGGCCTGTTTAACCTACGGAGATATCTAATGCTTATGCAGATGTTTTACATTTTTGGAGAGAGATATTTTACATTTCTCATGTCTATAGCTCCTTTTAAAAAGACAGAACTTCAGCAATGAGAGCCAACGTACGGAAATTTTCCTTGCAATTGTTCCTACTTGAAAGATGAACTTGTGTGGATCTGCAAAGGGGAAAATGGACGTTAGAGTCCTGGACAAATAAATACAAATAATTTTGTTTTTTCAGCGAAACTACTGTAGACTCAGAGATACTTTGAAACATACATCACACTTGTGTAAATATATCACTCCTTAGGTTTAAAATATTATTGAGTTGCTATATTCAAATTATCCAGAACAGAAAAGATTTGTTATTTGAAGATGAAGGGGTGCTGAATAAAGATTTGTATAATTTTCAGAGCTGAAAAAAATTCATAGGCTCGTATTACAGCTCATGAAAATGAAAATTGGAAAAGCCATGCTTTTAGAAGCTCGAATTCAGCAAAGTTTTCAACACATTGATAGTTTTAATAGTTGCAAATAGATGAAATACCTCTCTTGGAGTATAAGAAATGGGCCCTCCAGCATCTGTATATAAATTGGAGATTTTAAAAATTAGATGCCAGTTTTAATTCAAATAACTATAAACACAACTGAAATCTGTTCTTGGCAAGTAGAATAGAGAAGACTTTTTGGGCTTCATTAAATATAAATGAGGTTGTTAACCTGCACAAAAGCCCTCTGTTAAAAAAAAAAAAAAAAAAGCAATTATCAGACAAGTTTTCTCAAAAGCATTCCCCCTCGTAGTATTTAGCAATGATAACAGAGCAAGAAAAAGCTCTTTTTAGAAATTCTGTCCTGTTTTATTTGTGCTTTATTTTTTTAATGTGGTTGGTGTTCTTTTTTGTATTTCAAGTGGCAAAACTTAACCCAAGCCAATACCTCTTTTCAAGTTATAAAAATGCACTTGCTTGTTTTAGTTGCTTACTATTCATTTTCTGTTTAAGTTGGCAATTTTAAAGTTATTGATTTAAATAGAAGCATTTAAAGGCATTGCAATTTGCAAACATTTCCAGTAGCTAAGTTAGAACTTGGAAAGAATGTTGCAAGCTATAAAGAAAATTCCAATTTCTCTCACTTCTTATCACATTGTCACATTCTGTATCCTCAGTCCAGACTGAAAATCATTATGCAACCTTTATGATTCAGCCACTATTTTCTCAGAAAGTGTAGTACCATCATTTTAGCAGCAGAGATGTATTCTGTACTATTTATTTATTTATTTTTCCATCAAGGATCTGCAAACATTCTTACCTATATATTTGGCTGAATTATAATCCTAACACACAGATTCCGGACAAAACCAAGACAAAAGACAGTTTGATCAACAGCTGTAAGTGCTTGACTTATGTAGATAAAAAAGATCAGTAACCACTTACTTTCCAAGACATCTAATTTTCTTCTCTGCTTAATTCAGTTGTAGTCAATAACATACAGAACTGGAACCTCCCCCAAAAGCCTCTTTTCTTCCCGTGTTTAATGTTTAATTATTTGATGCAATAAATACAAGCAAAGGAAGACCTAAGGCCATTCAGCTGGGCTTGTAGTGGAAAATCCACACTGACCATTACTTTCATTATTGATGAGCCTTTGTAAAAGCAGATAGTCCCATTCACATTCAAAAAAACGTTGTTGAGTGACAGTGAACATAGAAGTATTTTACTGTGCAATGTGCTTCTAAAGAAGCCAAAAACAGTGGACACAGCGAGGGTCTCAGGCAGGCAAGTAAATCCCCATTATATGGCACTTTCTGTTGAAGGGCCTATCCACTGGACAGGAGAATAAATAAACAGAGAAACTGCCAAAAAAAAAAAAAAAAAAAAAAAAGAAAAAGAAAAAAAGAAAAAAACAACAAAAACAAAACTCAAAACAAACAAACAAACAAAACCAACCACTAACTAAAACTTATAAAGAAAAGAAAATATCTTTAAATCCCAAATGAGGCAATGGATTTTTGTTTGAATCAGGAAGTTACAGCCTGCTTTATTTGTGATTATTGCTACGGGTTTCTTTTGACTTCAGGTGTCTGTTGTTCCTCTACAAGGGAATGTGCATTCCTATAAATCCAGAACTGGCTTCTGTTGTGTATATGACTTGTGAACAAAATCTGTGAAGTCATGATATCCAAATGAGCTTCAAAGTGCAAACTGATTTTAAGAAAGTGGAAATGTTTTCTGTTGGTAAACATATTCACTAGGTAGTGTGATTTGTTAAATTGCATTCAGTGCAAAAAAATCCCCTAATTTGCTTAAATCACATTCAGAAAAAAATACCTACTCTAGTTTGAGTATTTAAGCAAATGCAGGCTCTATTTGGAATATATAGCTCATAAGACTGGAGATAGGTGAATATGGGAAAACTTCTGCAAAGTGTTCACGAGTTAGTGCTTTGTTTTGACTACATTTATATTCCTTTCCAACATGTTTTGCAAGTTCTTTTCTGGAAACAATTACTCTTAAAATACTCCTTTTCGTTATTTTTTTTTTTTTAAATCAAGAGCTGCAAAATACTTGAGAAAAATTAAAGGTGAATTTTGTACGAAAGTATTCATGCTTGAAGATTTCTATTTAGCAGTGTGTTCATCTGCCACAGAAAAGAAACAATGCTTTTGCAGATGCACAGAATAATATTCAGCAAATAGAAACTTATTTAATATGAATTTCAATCAGAAAATGCACTTTTTCAACAAACCATCCAGCTGAATGTGGATGCTAAGCTCCAGAGAAGCTCAGTCTTTCATATGGAACACTGTACATTTGCGCATCTTAGTGAATCATGACGGAGTTTTGGGTTTGAGGTGATTGCTGCTGAAAAGCTAGTGAAAGAACAATTTTAAGATGAAAGACAATATTAATCCTACCTAAGTTAGGTTCCTAAGTAGCTATACAGTGTAAGTTTGTATTACCTTCCTGAGCCCCTCTATACTTGCAAAAATGTTTGTGAAAAATGCAGCTGGTTCTTTTAATTTGTTTTCTCTGGAGAATTTGGCTTAAGAATTAATATGTTTTTTGGGCATTTTTATTACTTTTTTAAAATTTATTTTTATTGTGAGCACAGTGTCTGCTGGTACCATTTTTTTTTCATACTACTTGATGAGATAATGAAAGAGACATCAACACACTTTAATAATTCCAAGAGATCTTACTTTATTATTACCTCATCCTGCCTTAAAAGGGCAGGAGAAGCAGAAAAAATGAAGAATGTGAATTCATCCACAAGGAGAGCACAGGTAGTACTATAGCCCTGGCAATAATAGAGTAGATATGATGAGTAGTAATTGCCACACTGGTCACATTGCACAATGAAGAGCACTGTGTATTTGTACTCCAATTTAAAAGTTATGTGTCTTGTTCCTGAAAGAAACGGGTTGTGCAACTTTCTTTGAAACACTGTGTGAAAAAGAGCTTATTACAACAAATAGGCCTTTCATCCAAAACTAAGTAACATCTTGGTATTTGGAAAATAGTATTAAAATCTATCAGCAGCACTGTGTTTGGGAGAGAAGTTGAACATTTATGGCTTCATGCAGAGCAAAGCAACATTTTTGCTCAATACACCCTAAGAGAGGAAAAAAAACACTCCAGAAAGAAACAGTAAAGGAAATGATTACTTTACTTACACTGTCCCTACCAGTCAGAGAAAAAATGAGTCATTAATGCTGCATATGAAAATTGAAACACTTAATGGTTGCTGCTCTATCAGATAATTTCTTAGCACAAGAATACCACACGCAAGAGGAAACTGAATTGCAGAAAATTTATAGCATTACTTTCTTCTGTTTACATAAGAGTAAAAAAATGGTTTCAGGAGGATTGCAAAACTTAGTAGGTTCAACTGGAGAACTGTGAGGTCTACAGGGATTTGCATTAGTATGAAACCAGTTGGTGGCTGACAACATGCATGTGTGACCAGAGTTGTGTGACTAAATGTTATTCAGTACGGACCTGTCACTGGTGCTACCTCATACATTTAATGTCTCTCAGGAGGTCTTTCCTGTCCATTACATTCAGTGTAATTTTTTAGAACTTCTAATAATTTTCTCTACAGAATTTTCCCGTTTCTTCAGTCAATAGATAAAAACAAATGCCTGAGTGAAAATACCATAGATCTTGGGGAAACCAGTAAGCCTGTCTATCCTTAAACTGCAGAAGCAAGCGTTTAAATTTTGTTGATCAAACCCGGCCTTTTGCTTTCTATATGTATTCTTAAAAGGGACAAGAGTAATAATAATAATAAATCCTTGGGATTTGTCTTCATTTAAAGCTTTCTTTCAACATGTTATCCAGTTTTCCTGTTCTTACTTGGCAGAATAATGCAATTCACATAGGTTATTCCACTGCTGGATAAAGTCCTCTCATTGACCCCCTCTGCTCAGTGGTCTCTATCTCTGGATCTGTAAACTAACCATATTTACACTGAGTGGCTCATTCAAGCCCTCACAGTAGTACTGGAATGTGATTATGAAATCTTAAAAGCACATCGCCAGTGCAATTGTACTGTAGGGACAAAATTGTTGAATATTTATGGAGAATGATTTGAGCTTGTTGTTTAGAAGTTTCAGTATAGAAACATCTGGAAGATGGGAAATTTAAAATGGTCATTTCAAGCTGAGAATGGTCTCTCAGTAATAAAAATTTTAGACAGCTGTTCTTCAGTCCATACAGGTGTGAACATCAGAAATATTCAGACAGACCACTGTAACAGAATGAAGTAATAGGCCACAAAAATTTCTTATGTTTTATGTCCTGAGGGTAACAGGGTAAATACAGTAATGCTTTGCAATTATTCAATGCCTTTGTCCTAAGGAACCCAAAATGTTTTACAGAGGTGAGCAAGGACTAAGGAAGTGGAGTCTTCCATATAGAACCTTGTGAAAAATAGATTATTTTTTCTATGGTTCTGTGGCTGAAATTAAAAAAGCAAAGCCAAAAATTCTTTTTTTGAATTGGTAGAAATGTAATCCCTTCTTTTCTTAGTGAAGATGAAAATTACAAACATTCTGTTGCTCATCTAAAATAAAATATTCTATTTTATTTTGCATACTAAATACTTGTTTCTAATATGTCTTTTATTCAAAATAAGTTTAAATAAACATAATAACATCTTATTTTTAGATATATTAATATGTTTGCTTTCCAATTTTGAACATTTTTATCTTACTATAAGACATGATTTGAACTTTATAGCAATTAATTATTTCTGTTTTCTTTTCCAATTAATGCAATTCTGATCTACTGTCCCCTCATTATTGAGGGGAGAGTAACATCCATAATCCATAATATTTATATCCATATATCCTAAATTTGTGCCAATAACTGGTTTCACCATGAAACAATTCATCTAACAATTCAATCCAAATGCAGTATAATGATGCATGAAATGCACTTAATTGTACTGTAAAGTAGGCCAAGCTTTCAGGAAGTGGAAGGAATTTCAAGGCAAGAAGTAATTCTTGTTATTAAGAAAATGAGTAATACTGAAAATAAAGGCTAACCACCTAGGGAATCATTCTAAATGTAAAAATAAGTGTCTGAAAAAAAAACTTGTTAATTTTCTTTAATTCTGATACAAATAAATTAAGCAGGATATGAGAGAAAATAAATGCATGAAAAATTTGACTGAATTGTGTTTCGTTAACATTCTGAAATTTTGAAGATATTCTCATCAGTTGTAGAGTAGAATGGTAATTGGAAAGAAAAAAAAAAGAGAGAGAAAGGAAAAGGGAAAAGAAACTCTTTGGTTTTCCAGCTTTGAGGAAAGAATTATAGTTAGCCTAGAAAAGCATCAAGCACATAAACATGGTCATTATCTTGTGACCAGTAAACGTGACTGGGAGTACATGATGTGCCCAGTTGGAGTTGGAGCACTCTCCACTTATAGAAATGACAGGGGTTCTGGAAATGAACTTGGGCATCTAACATTTGTGAGCAAAAGGTCTTAATTTTAACTATTTTTCTCCTATTTCTAAATAAACCAACAGCCTCTAGGATGTTGATTCTGATGACTTACGCTCAAGTATGGTACTTGATCATGTAATATTGTCCTCAAGTTGTCCCCTCCAGACTTCAATTTTGCACAAGTAAAGACATTACTGTTAGGGAATCAATCACAGCTTTTACATGAGGCTCAGCATTTACTCTGGACAGAAATGATAGTTAATGACTGGAGAGAGGTGAGTGTTAAGTACAGGAAAGAGCATGAATGACAGAGAAAGGAAGGACCCTTAATGAAAGAGTCATCTTAAACAGGGAAAGCTTTTTCTACTTTGACTTTCAGTAATATGTGGATCAATGAACAAACAAATGTAAATATACACACTTCTCAGAAGGCTTTTCTCTGGACCTTTTAGAGTACAGATAAAGAAGCAAAATATAAAGGCTTGTGATATAAGATATTGTGATCAGATTCTCAAACATGCTCACAAAGAACTTTTCTACCATCCAAATGAAATGAAGGCAAGTCTAGCAACTATGAACAGCCACTGAATACTATCAGCTCTCATTTCTTCAAAGTCTGATAGCGTGAAGAAGACAGAAGGATTTCTGTCTTCCCACAGGATTTCTGACTTCCCTTGTTATTTACCCACATCTGAAAATGAAGAGGCAGGGAAAATTATTTCAGCACTTAAAATTTCTGTAAGATGTGAATTTTTGTCAAAGGTATTAGAAAATTATTTTTTATTGTTTTTTTTTTCTCATCATAGACTTTTATATAGCATAAATCTGATTCTTTTTCTCAGACTAGTTTTTTGGGAACACATCTCAGTAAACCATACTGGAGAATTTATTCTTTGTGACTATGTATGTGAATGTGAATGATTAGGATATATTTCTTTCATAATATTCAGTTTTCAAAGAGCAGATCCATTCAAGATGCACTGATTCACTGTTCCCTTTTGTAGGAAAGTATAATGTGTTTGTCATTAAATATGCTTAGAAGATTCTTCTTGTTTTTTATTTTTGTTTTGTTTGTTGTTTTTTTTTTTTTTTGTTTGTTTTTGTTTTTAATATAACTTTGTTCCATATTCCCACAGCAATGAAGGACCACACAAAATATTTGCCTAACAATCAATTAACACAATATTACAGAAATTATCTTAGTTAATTTGAATAGAGAACTATTGCCAAACATAGTATTTAAATGTGAACTGTTTGATGCATTGTTTTCTCTTGTTTTTAAGATGAAAAGGAGATGTTGCTTTATCTCAAAAATTAGACTAAATGCCAGAAACAGAATGCATTGTTCTGCATGGAATCAAAGTCCTTCTGTAATCCAAAAATAAAAATGGATTTACTTACCTTAGAAATAGGGGTCTTCCTACTTAACTAATAGTATCCAGTTAACTATAGAGCAGAATAAATACTGTGAAAAAAGTACAAGTACGCAAATACAGTAAAGAAGCACCATTCTATTTATGTTCAGTTTTCATAAATATTCCAGCAACAGTGTTTTCAGGCAGAAGCATGTATGAAAATAGCCAAATGCTAGTGTGAGATTGACGTTCCTCTAAAGTTTCATTAATTCATTAGCAAAGATGAATTTCATATCTGTAGATAGTTTTCATAATTGTAGATTAAACCAGAACAGAGACAGTAATGTGTTTGATAGGATAAACCTTGGAAAATGTGCATTACTGGTACTTTTGGTTTTCTTTTCAGAATTGATTTAATTCTCAAAGTCTCATAATAGACTTGTAAACACACCACAAATAAGATTTTTTTAGATAGATATTACTCATTAGGTAAGTTTAGAAACCTAAATGTCAGTATGTTCAGAGTTTGTGAGAAAAAAGAAAAAAAAAAAAAAAAAAAACAGATCAGTTGTTCATGATTTTTTTTCATTTAACAGTTTGGAAGTTATCCTCTATGAAGAACACAAAGTACTGCTATTGGTTTTCTGTATTGTGTTGGGTTTTTGTTTTAACATAACAAACTATTGTATTTTAAAAAGCTACGTGAAATTTATTTCCAAGCTTTTCTTTCTGTGATGAGACAAATTTCCATTTAAGGGCAGTTGGTTTTCTTTTAAAAAATCCTGATTAATCACATTTAGTTTTTGACATTTCTTGCACTTTTGTTATTTATGTTTTCATTTATTTTCTGCTTTAAACAAAATGACTCCAGTTGTTACAAGACTCATTTTGGTGACAGGCATTGGTTACCAGTGCCAGCTCAGGCCAGGGCTGCAAGTAGATAATATAACTAATTTGGGGCCAATAACTCAGTCAATACCTCAGTCAGTACCTGTTGAAGTACACAGAAAATCTTCAGCAAGGCTTTGGCTGTCCTGAGAAAGGACTATTTATATTTTCTTGAGAATCATGACTTCATTGAGGGCTGAAATAGTTGGTGGGAGAAGCATTTGTGAGTTCCTCATTCTCTGAAGTCACTACATTCTTTAGTTTAGACTCACTTCCTTCATTACTCTTGTTGGAAGATCATTTCGCTTTTATCACTAGAAAACAATACTTAAAAATCTGTTTCTAAAATTCACAGAAATGGCTGAAATATTAAAGTTCTGCTGTCTGGTCCATATTTGTGTCAGACTTCAGTTCTGGTGGAAAAAAAAATCCATTCAATTTTACACTGGGACTAAAATGGTTACCATCTTAGGGTTACTGAGTATGAATTTCAGTAATTTCCATGCTTTCATATTATATTTAAGCATAGGTACTACACATACTTTTCTATTCCTCTTCTCTCCTATTTTTCTCTTTTTTTTCCTCACTCTTCTATTTCTGTCTTTGTCTTGTGCCTTTATTTTTTCTCTCCCCTCTTTTCTTTCTTCCTTTTCATTTAAGAAGAAAGGCTGTAGACAATTGTTGCTTACACTTTCTATGCAATACTAACAATTGCTGCTCGGTATATTTCTCATTTTTGTGGGGAACAGGCTGATATGATATTGCTCCATTAAAAGCAATTGTCTCTACAGATCTCAAAAACGAAGGCACTTTTAAAATAACCAGTGATAAATCTCTAGTGTTTATTTAACCATCAAAGTAAAGAAAACACAGGGTAGGCTTTTTAAAGCTAAGCTGGTACACAAGCCATGGCCTTTGGGATATTTTCCCATGATTTACTTGTACTGGAATTTTCTAGCTGAAATTCAAAAGCTGGGAATATCTTTTCTTATTTCCTGCTTCTGTGAGTAGAATAAATGCTTCCCATATAAGCATTTTCAGCTCATGTAAAAATATCTATAACTGTATAGTTGCTACCACATTCTGTATTTCCACAGCATTATGGTTTTTCAGACCTCTTTTTTATGTTTTAGATTCTGAATAGTCCTAAACAGTTACAGCCATCATGTAATTTAACACTGAGTCATTCCACATTCCTACAGGAGACCTTCTCTTATGCATGATTATATATTGTGAAATATGGATAGGCTAATTTTGCAACATGAATTTTCTATGGTAGCTGCCCTGATACTATTTTAGTGCATTTTTAATGATATACTCACTGCAACAGACATCTTATATATAAAATTACAATTCTGAAAAGTGACTTACTTTGGCTACATCAACCCAGACTCCCTCAGTGAAAGAGTGTGCAGGGACATTTTTGTGTGTTTGTAGACCTAAACAACGATGTCTTAAAGAGTATGCTACACCATGGGTGTTACCATTAGTAAAAATGAAAATGAGAGGGCTCTGACAGCTCTCAGCAGTAAAATGTTTTTTTTCACCTTTGCTCACCTGTTTTGGCTTCAAGAAACTGTGCAATAGAAGAGAGAGGAGTTACTTCGGATTTATATAAGGCAAGTTGTGCATCCAGAAAGTCTGTTTGTTTCACAGTAGCCAAGAGTCTGCATTTATTTCTACCATGTAGGTGAAGGCATAGCAAAAGAAAAAATAGACTTTACTGTTGGTATCAAATTTAATAACAAAAAAAATTATGTTGTATTTCTGAAACCTGAGTAGAAAGAGAACTTGGCATTTGGTAGCTGTCATGTGCTTGCTCAGTAAAATGGAAGCATATTTTAAAACAGTGACAAATGCCAAAGCAGACACATAATCTGAAAAAGAAAAGACATGATAATAAGGCTAGAAGATGCTGTACAACACCTTCACAGAAGTAAGAAGGGTAAAATTTCTTAAAAACAGAGCCCTTTATCCTCAAATTTGCCAACACAAAATCTTCTTACAAATTGAGTGGTAGAAATAGAGGAGGTTAGGGAAACAATGAGGCACAAAGAAACTTTTTCTTTCTACAGAGGAACAACTTTGAACTGTCCCCATGCAGAGGATGATACAGATAACAAGTTCTCTGATGGTAAGCATCTGGGATGGAAAGAAAGATCATAGGATGTTGTGGGATTCTCTTTGTTTCTTTCTTCAAATGTGTATGTCTCCACTGTTTTATTGAAGCGTTTCCAAACCCCAAGGCTTCTGAGGTTCTTGCATCACTCATTTTAACATATTTTTTATAACAATGTCAGAGTAAAATGTATATATGTTAACACAGATGAATATCAGTGTTGGGTCCCTAATTAGATTCATATTTATATTGAAATTTTACTAAGTCCCCAGCACAAATGAGTTGCAATAATGATTACTTCCCCCCAGTGGGAGACAATAGCAGTTATTCAATTATGTATTAATCCTGAGACAGGGATAACTGTGGGTTCAAGTTTGATTGAAGCTTAAATAGATTGTGAAATACGTACTTTGACTTGTCAGTGTTGCCCTGAACAAACCAGGGCACCCTACTAAGTTTCAGACTGTGTCTTGGGAGATCCTTGGAAACTTACTGTGTTTTTGTTGTTTGAAACCAAGTTACAGTCTTCAAATGAAAGTCTTTCATATCATAACATATTCTGTATGACTGGAGAATGACCAAGTAAATACTGGAGTGCTGCCATGTAAGTGAAGAGAGAGAAAAAAATGCTAATGGAGACAATTGCTGCAGGGAACTACAAGTTTAGGGGTGGGAGGAAAGAAGGCACAAAGGAACAAACCTAAGTACATCTTATATTCATTCAGCGTTCTGTAGGTCATTCCCAGTGGCCTTCCCTTTAATGTTGAGCATTTTATTTATTTATTTATTTATTTATTTTGGCAGGTAAGAACTAAGTATATTTTCCATTTTCAGTGTCTACTCATCTTATTCTTCAGGTAGTCTTTGATCAGTGGGAAAGTGAAGTAATGCCAGTGCTTCAGAGCCTGATCCAGCAAACTCGGTGTATTCATTTACATTTCTATTGACAAATACACACCAATGGAGTTATATATGGGCATATTTAAAGGATAATTTATGAAGTCTTAACATATCTATATGTGAAAGATAATCAAACAATTGCTCTTTCTAATAAGTAGGTAAAAGAAACCAGTAAAATCATAAACTAATTATCAGCTTAACAGGAAAGGAATGATATTTTTGACATCTGATTTACAGGTAATTGATATAGCAATTTATTAAAAGACTGTATTGAATAATATTATTTACTTTTAGTATTTTTTATTTTAGAATTGGAAGTCAGAATTGAAAATCCTTTCTTGTTTTTTTTTTACACCATCTTCTAGAAGAAACTGCCTTTCTCAGTCAGTCCAGTAAAATGGCCATTACTGAAAAACATGTTTTTTAACTAGTGGGACATTAAGAGGCTTATATTATCTCAAAAAACTTAACTGTGAATTTTTAAAATATGTTGAAGTACTCTACTAACCTAATTTCATATAGGGATGTGCATGTGTAATATAATACATCTTCATAAAACTTAAACAAGGGTTGATAGATTAAGTACAGAATTGATTTGGAATATCTCATCAATTGCTAAAACAGAAAAAAGAAAAAAAGAAAGATCAGACTAGTATAGTCTGTTAAACCTAAGCTTTGTACAAGACTACACTTGTATGAGAATTATGTTTGTAAAAGCTGTTTTTCCTCAGACCAGGATGAGCAAAATTTTCACAAGATACAAGCACGTCAGTGATCATTATTGATGTAAAATGTTTGAATTTAGCACAGGAAGTCATCTGCCTGGTTTTTGTTTTATACAGTATCAGATCAGCTGAATATTGTTATAATCCAGTCATTTTCTATCAACAGTTTCTGCTGGTTTACCTGCATTTTCAATGACCTTACCATACACCGGAAGGTGCATTTTAAACTTCATAATTTGGTTTTGTAAAGACCATAATTGCTTTGTTTATGTCTAGACTAGTATAGGTGAGATCCAGTGTTGCAACTTCTTCAGGATACAGCTTACAGTTTTTCAGTATAAGTAGCTGCAAGTTATTCTAAGTTATAACTCAAGCATTTTCTCATGCTATGATTGCCTTTTACATCCTTCCTGAATATAGGAAGGATATATGTGGCAAATAACTGGTCATTTGCCACATATAGAGACAGGATTGTTCTCACAAATATTAAAGTGATCTTTCAAGATTTAGGGCTATATGAAATGAAGCTATGAACAGTATAAACTCAGCCAAATTTCTCCTGTATGCCCTGTGAATGTAATTGACAAGTATGTGGGTCATAATGGGTGATAGGAAGTATCAAATGATTAATAAAATATTTCAAATGAAATGCAATGTATAATACAGAAAATCAGATGTTTTCTATGCATGTTTGTCAGTGTTGGTTTTTTTCTTTTTCCCTTGCAGTTTTTCTACATTTTTTAGTCCTCTTGGTGAATTACACTAATTTTTATAATATAATTTTACATCTCTATTGGTAACTGTGCTGCATTTAGCAACAGACACAGTACAATCCTATCTTGACCTTTTAGTTTAGGAATACTGAGTCTTGTCAAAAACTCTAGTTATTTGCTTATTTGCACAGTCATCATGATAATAAATACATCCGAGTATGGCTCACTGTTTTAAACCCCTTTTCCTCTGATAGGCAGAACTTTTTAAAATATAATTTGTAAGAAAAAATTGGTATATTGAACAGTAATGTTTCACCATTTGTACAATATTTTATGAAACTTTATCATTGATTATTCTACTGTCTTTCTTTTGCTAAAGTCAGAATATTTACCGACATACAAATGTAATGTCAAATGAGGAATAATATTTTGACAACTGGACATAAATAAGTTCTACGTTTCCAAAGATGTCTTTAATCTTGGCATCTGCTCTGATTAGTTTCACTTCAAAATGTTTTTGGTTCTGTGAGTGAGGAAGAAGAACATAATTCTAGACTATGCAAGACCTTTGTATTTTGTATTGTTTTTCACTCTGTTAGCTTGTGGCTTCCTAGGGAGCTTAAACCAACAGTTTTTGTAAAATACTTCAACATTTCTAGATTTTTAGAAGAAGGTGCATGCACAAATAGAAGAGGGTGGATTCAGCTACCTAAAGAAACTTTTCATTCCAGAAAATACTTTGATTTGCTTAATCTTTAACCTACAGGGGAATACCATTCAGTGGATTGTCAAAGTTCACGTGATTCTCCATGTAATTACCTTGGTATTATAATTGCCATCTGTAACTGCCTATGATGGAAATGATGTAAGTTTCTGACCAGGGGGGATGTTGTTACATTATTGCATTATTCATGTTTAAAGCAAGTTGGTGAAGAGTATAATTGAAAAGAGAGAAAACAAGGAATTTAGATTAAAGCCCTGTATAGTGAAAGGAATTTGGGTTTGGAAGGTATTTTTTGGATGGCAAAATTTAATTGTCATGGGGTAGATTAGCATACTCCCTATCCTATATAATTGTTGTTTCTGCTTAGAAAGAAAAAAAAATTACTAATTGTAATTATTTAGAAAGATTTTTGACCTTATGAACACTTCCTAAAGACAGTGTGCTTTGGAATAAAACGTATGTGTCATTGTTAGAGTTTCTAAACTTATGTATTACACTGCAAAATAGCAGTGATTTAGAGAATGAGATTATAACTCCAGTCTACATGACATATAATTAAATGTGATTTCATTATGTTTGTGGAGTGGTCTCTACTACTTCTCTGAGGAAAAGGGATTTCCTTCTTAAAATTTCAGAAGAAAGGCTGTAAAACTTATGATCTGTGTAAAATCTGTGATCTTGTGTAAAACTGCATGCCTGCCCTAGCAGTCTTCCCTGTTTTAATAACTTTGAAGCAAGGCTACAATTTAAATTAAAAATTATTTTTTTCTTTCCTTTTCTATTGAAGTTCACATAGTGGATCAAAAAAAGCCTTATAAATTATCAAAAATGATTCAAAAAAATTATTAGCTATTGGACAATAAATTAATATGTAGATTATCATTTGAAATATTATAAGCTTGCATTTTCTCTTACAGTGGCCTATATACATACAATTCTTGTCAGTTATGTAGTCCTAAATATCATGACTGAAATTATGAAATTACTGTACAGGTAGTGCTGTATGTACTATACATGAAGTTCAAAACATTTAAACATTGAATCCCAAGAGTTGAGGCTTTCTTATTCTGACTTACAGTTTTCTGATGTTTTATCCTTCTGTATAAGCTGGAACAGTTATCCAGTCTTAATTATTTAGAACTAAATTTGCTGATGATTGTAAAAAAATCGATACGGTTTTGTAACCATAGTAAAAAACACATACATATTCAACATTAATTAAGCATCAAAAATGTATTATTAGAAGTTTCTATGATGGATATACACCGTTAGTTGCTCTAGCAGTTACATCAAAGAAATAAAAAATTGAGGGGGAGAGAGAGGATATGCTATATCCTCAACTGTCATATTTTAATCTCTATGTAACCTTCTGTAGTAACGATGATATTGCTGTCCTTTATGCAACACACATTTAAGCTTACATATAACTAACAATCTGCTCGTGTGATTTACTCTCTTTTCTCTGTCTCCGCAGAGGTCTAAATTAACTTTACTAACATTTACACTAAAAACCATTATTTTGTGACTTGACTATGAACAGCTGCTAGGAATATGTGATGCTACATTTTCAAAAGTAATTATGATTTGTCAGAATTGCGTTTGAGACGTGTATAAAATAATCACAAGCTCTATGAAACTCTCAGGAAGAGACAGTAGTTTAGAGCTGAAAAAATATTGTGGAATTTTATAATAGTTTTAATGCTTGGCTACAGTGGCTTAGCCCACAGCATCATTCCTGAATATATTAAGGTACTGAAAGATTTAATGACTGAGTGAAGATTTTAGATTAAATTGTATTTTATCACATTCATGTGTGTAATTGTGTGAGCATGCATAGCCTTGGTTGCAAAGAAGAGCTCAAAACCACAGCTGAGTCACTGAATGCCTTTCTGTCAGGTCTGCTCAAGGAGGGGTGAAAAGAACAGTGTCCTATTCTAACAAAATACATTGGTTAGTGGTGATGATGCTCTTTTTTTTTTTCCTTTCTAATTTAAATTGTTTCTTGCACTTTGTAAAGTCATTTGTAATGCTGCGTGAAATTGACCATGAATCAGAGAACTATTCTAATCCAAAATGAGATCATTTTTTCTAAGTAGGAATAGGAAAATTCATCAACTTTTTTATTTTTTTAAACAGGACTAGCATGAACTTGTGCAACACCAGCTTTTGTTAGCTGGTTTCATACCTGAATCTTTCAAACTGAGAATAATGTCCACCACCTGCACTAACTGTTGACATAAAACAGCAACATGCTTCTGCTTGGTTTGGGCTGAAAAATGCATGCCCAGAATCTGGCTTGGCTTACTTAGTTACTTCCATAGATACAATCTTCAGAGGAAAATTTGCCTTTGGTTTTACTTATGAGTATATACTACCACTAGTAGGAAAACTTCAAACATGAACTTAAGACCTAAATTTTTGGACCAAGAGGGTGGAGCTTTTGGGATCCAGGGGCAAGTCTCTGCTTCTTGTGAATGATTATACTCTATTTTTTTACCTGAAGTAAATTTGAACAGCCTCTGCAAGAACCCAGTTTATTCCCTGTAGCCTCAGTTCGTAATAGATATTTTGCTACTTACAATTTCAGGAGAACAGCACCTATTGGATGCCTTTTTTACCAGCCTTTGCTGTATTGTAGAGGGTCCAATTTAGAAGAGACATGAAGGAATTGTGCTTTGTGTAATTTTTTTTCCTCTAATGAATGCCTGAATATTCAGTCATGAATAGAGAAAGAATACAAAATAGGCTGAGCGTGACTGAAAGCAAAATGAAATACTCATAGAAATACTCTGGGTGTGATTCTCCCAATTCAACACTTATATTCATATTCTTATTGAAAAGTTGAAGATGAAGTATTCTTAGCTAATTTCTTTGCTGAGATTCCAATGTTGCCTTCAGCAATATTCCTTAAAATGGAAAAAGAAGCAAAAGAGCTTGAAGAGCTTGTTACTGTTTTTATTTACAATATATATAAAAAAAAAGAAAATATTTATTTCTTGTTTTATTCATGAGCTAAATGTTATAAATTGTTTGTTCTAATAATATATAGCTTTCTGTTTCATTCTAACAGTTTCCTTTATTTATAATCATGAAAGGTAAAATATAAAAATGCAAGAATTAAAAAATATGTGATTAGCATAATGAATGTACTGATCAATCTTGATTCAGAAATTCCCTCTTTTCCCTGTCAATAGGTATAATTATCTTGTATTCAAAGTAAATTGTAATGGCAGAAAGAACACCCATTTGGTGGCTTTTGCATTTTCTTTCAAGTCAAATGACTGGCTATAAACAAAGTTACTCCTTTTCTGTCTTCTTTATTAATTACAAGTCTGTTTTCAAAGTTGCAATATTTCATGGTCATTATAGCAATAATTTTTAACAGGTATAAAGAAATAAAAAAAAAATAACCAAAATTTTATTTTCATGTGTCAAACAAAACCCTGCTTTCCCAGAGTTCTGACTGGATCTGAATCCATTTCTATATGTTGAAATAAGAATGAAAGAAAGAAAAATTGGTCTTCTATTTTTCCCAAATGACCTTTACTGACAGCTGTACTGTCAGTATGATCCAAGAAAAAAAACTTGACAAAAAATAACTGTGGATTTGAGTCCACAACACAGTCAGATTTGTTGCATTCAAAATAATGCTTATGGCATTCAGAAATGAGAATACCAGAGAGAAAGTGACTAATTATTTCCACTGTGACTTAATTAAGAGGAAAGTCTTTTGATTTCTCTAGTTTGCTTTTAATATCCCCCTTGTCGGTGTAGTACTCTTAGTACATCATTTTTCCCTGTATCAGTCATAAAAAAATAAGTAAAAAATATGGTGAGGGAGAAGGAGGGAATCATAAGAATATACAAAAAGAATTATGAAATCTTTTTTGAAGCAGACTTCTTAACTTATAAAATTAATTCAAGTGTCTAACAGATGCAAAATCAAATCTACAAGCCCTTAATGTGGATTCAATATTAAAAACTTTAACTAAGCTATGCTTTACATTATATGGACTTCTTTTAAGTAACTGAAATTGTCTTTACATGAAAATAAATTTTGCCAAAAGCAAGAGTGTCAATACCTCAGTTTTAATTACTGTCAATGTTTAAAAATCTGGCAAAGATTATTCTTTTACTTAAAAGTCTTAAGGCTCTATCAAATTAGCATCTGGTTCTTGCAAGTCAACATGTAAAGCAGATTAGCAGATTATAAAATTTTGTATGTGTTCACAATCAACCTTCAGTGATTCTCAGTTTAACTCATTTGAATTAAAAAGTTGTCAGCCTGTTACTTCAGAACATAGTTTCTCTTTTTTTTTTTCCTCTATTTTTATAATTTAACCTGGTTTTTGTTCAACTGTCTTCTTGATTTAGCCACCTCTTTGCAGGTTAGGAAAGTGTTTTCTGTTTTTCTGTCAAATAGTATGAATAATCAGAGAGTAAGAAAGTATGTTTTCATACTTACACTTGTATTCCAAAAGAACAGGAAGACTTCTCAGGATACTAATTCCTCCTAAGTGAATTGTGAATGAAATTCATAATGGGATAGGTCTTTTGGTTTTCAAATAATTTTATTATTTTCTTCTATTACAACTTTACTTTAAGAACAGAGTCCTGTCTTGAGTTCAATAATTATTTTTCGCTAGAGATTCTTATCCAACAAAAAACCCAGTTCAAAAACATAATTTTAAAATGCCTATTTGATGAAGTACTGCCTATTGTGTGAGTATAATCCAACAGGCAAAGCAGAGACTGAGAAAGCCCATATATTTTTCTTAATGTAGGCTTGGGCCTAGAGACTGTCTGTGGGCTATTTACTTTTCCGTTCTGAGTCAGTTTTCTCACCTACTGGAATATGAAAAGTGTCCTTCTTTTGTGAAATTTTTAATAATTTACAAGGGAAAGGCATTACATAAATAATAATTATCTAGTCACAAAACTATATAACAGGATAAAGTTACAGAACCACATTTCAGACTTATTTGTAGTCCTTCACCTATCAAGGTATGATTTATTTTCCAATCACAAGATAGATGATGTGGAAGTATTTCTCATAAGCCACAAACACATCTGATGAATTATGCTGCAGTGTTTCCCACACTGTCAGTGTTTTGGAATGATATTTCCCAATTAAGATCAGACAAAATCATGTTAAGTGGAATAAAAGAAAGTGAAATAATACTCTGATAAATAATAATGGATTAGAATCAGTATGGATTTTCATCATGGTGGAAGGTCTTCAGAATTTCTCTTATATGGGCTACTAGTTGGAAAAAGAATAGATTGCCTTAAAAATGGTTTGATTTTCTTAGTTAAAACAGTATCTGCAATTGTGATTGTACTTAGATACATACATATGTATACGTAGGTGACATGTTGATGTGGTTTTTCTTAGTAATTTCCTTAGTATCATGAATTATCTTCCTCATTTTAAGCATTTTTTTTAAAAAAAGTTTGTTGAACTTTGTGCTTATGATAGATTATTCACTTTGTCTTGTAGTTCACTATATTTTTACAGTCAACCACAGTTTCTGCTGGAAGAACAGGATCTGCAGTTCGGATCTCAAAAGCGTTCATCATAAACTTGCTAAGGTGCCTGCCTTTCTCTTTGTGCTGGCCTGAGAGATTTATTTTCTGCTCTAGTGACCAAGGAACATCATTGAATTTCTTTTTCCTGAGTTTTTCCTTCAAGGAGTAGAGTCAAAATTCTAAGCTGGAATTCAACCAATAGGTTGTGGTTCATTATGCTCTGGGTAGTACTCTGTCTCTCTCTTTAATCAGTGAATCACATACTCTTTTCTCACGTTTTATTTACTTTTTTTTTTTTTTTTCTTGGTGTAGGAGCCCGTGTGTGGGTTGTTTTGCTTGTTTGTTGTTTCCGCTTGGTTCTGTTGGAATCTTTCATTGATCAAGGTGCCTTCAGCTTTATAGCACTTTTAGAGAGGAAATGTGAAAATTTTCCATGCTATCTACGTGTTGAAAACACAATGCTGTCAAGTAAAAACACACCCTTCTGAATTTTACAGTGGAGGTTTAGCACAGGCATGCAACAGTCTGCTCATCATTACTGTCTGGAATGTTATATGAGTGGAGGTTGCATTTTCTTGCTTGCTTTTTAAAATTGTAATAAGCTATTATTAGCTTTTGTTGTGAGGGATCATAATGGGAAAAAAATAAACGGAATTAGATGTTTTGGTACTGATTTCAATACGATGCAAATTACAGGTGGTTAGATCACAATATTTCCTGGAGGGAATTCAAGAGGTTATTCAGCCGATGTCTATCCAACTGCTGAAAAGCAGGATCAATTAGATTTAGATGGAGTCTGATGGATATTTCTAAAGCCTAGTCTCAAACACATCTGGTGCTGGAAATGACAAAACTCCCAGAAGCTTTGATCCAGGCTTTACCTTACTTCCCTATCATTAATATTCTTTTGTTAATATCTCCTTCCATTAATTTAAGAAAATTTCTGTTCTTCATATTCACATAAGTGTATAGGTTAATTCCTTCCCCTTCTCTGAAGTATTTATTTGAATATTTTTTCTTTTCTCCCTGTATCTCAGTTTCTCCCATTTAGATTAAGCTTTCCAGTCTCTTTTTCAGTATTCTGCAATACATCTAAAATATTGCAATATAAAATAAAATCTGCAATATTCTAAAAACCTCTCATATTTGTGACTGTCGTGTTGACTCCCTTACTCTCCCCATTCTTCAGATATATTTTCCCAAACTGGACACAAAAACATCCAGTTTGTCCTTATCAGTGATGTCCATATCAAAGGATTTTTACACTTTTGTTTACATGTGACAATCCAAGGTTTAGTTGGCTGATTGCAAAAACATGATTCCTCGGTCTTCATCCTCTCCTTATTAAGACATAATAATAATAATAGAATAGAATAATATAACCACTATATCTATCCCTCTCAGATCCTGTTGTCTACAGATCTGTCCAACCTTTAGTAAGTTCTGGACTGTCCATCCGTTATTAAGTTCTACTCTGAATTATTTGTCAGGCTATATCTACAATCTGTCACATTTAATTCTGTCTTTCATAATATTTGTAATTATTTCTTGAGTTCACAGACCAATCTATTATTTAAAATATTGAATAGGCATTAAGACATGAATGCATGAGGCTAGAGCTATGAAGAAATTCATGTGCCATCTTGTTCAGAGTGAACCATTCCTAGAGCACTTTTCCCTAGTTCTGAAGCTACGCTATTCAGCCAGATCATGTTTTCACATGCTTACGTGGACGTTGCATGTTAAAAAAAAAAAAAAGTCTTGAAGATCTGTAGTTTCACCAGCCAATTCATTAAGTTTCCATGTTCATCAGGCTATGATGAATCTGGAATTATGAAAATTATTTAAGCATTTATACATTTTTTCTCTCCTTCTTTACCAAGGACAAGACAGTACTCTTATCTCTGGTTGTATTTATCAAACATGATCTTTTCAGAAAGAAAAATACTGAAAATAGGTTATTTTCCACTCAGAACAAATCTGTTTCTGTCCTTTCTCATGTCATTAATGTTCTTAAAATCATTTGTTATGATTCTTCACAACTCTAGTTAATTTTTATATTGTTTTGTGTTTCTGCTTATCTGATTTTGTCTATTCCTTTTTTTTTCTTCCTTATTAATGGCTTGACTTTGCTTCCACTTTCTGTTAACTTTCTTCCTGTATCTGAAATCCACAAAGAGCTTGTTGTTTAACCTGTTTCCTAAAATATTAATTTTTCTCCAAACTGGGATAATCTTAGTTGTTCCCCAAATAATGCTTTTCTGAAGAGCTGCTGGCTCACCCATCTCATCAAACAGCATCTCATTATTTTAGTTTGTCAAAATCTGCCTGCCTAGCTTAATGTTTGCCATTTTACTGCTCTATTTCCCTTCTGTCTTGAAGATTTTTAAAAAATTATTATGTTATTTATTTATTATTGCTATTGTCTCCTACACCATCTTTCTGCTGGATATTTAACTTATTTCATTTTACCATCTGATAATATACATATAGTAATCTCAATAGTATGTACATAATAATCTCAAATGACTTTTTAAAAAACTCATTCCGTTTTTTTCTTGCATAATGTCACATCAAAAAATGTTTTTCAACAACTTACAGAAAGTAAGAGAGTTGTTCTCTGTTTTCTTCCCAACAGTTTTGGGGTAGTTGCTGTCTTCCATTTTCCAATTTTTGTCTTCTACAGAATTTAGACAGCTAATAAAATAAACACCCACTTCTTCAAATTGAAGTTTCTTAGTATGAATGTTCTTTACAGTCACTACTCAGTTTTTTCTTCTGTCTGTATCTACACTCACAGTATAAGGACACATGAGGGTAATTGTCAGCATGTCCTCCTAAAAATGCTCAGAGTTGATGGTCCGTTAGAAAGAGAAAAAAATTTGGAGGAAAAAACCTACATATATAAAATTTTCTTATGCCTTGTCTTGAATCTTGTTCCTTAATGTTCTTGTTTAGGAGGAATGCCCTTTTAAAATAAATGTGCTCTTTCTTCCTACTGAAATATATCCATGGAAAAAATATTTATTAATTTGGTCTTGAAACTTCAATGGGCTGAAGTATCACTGAAGTGCTTCATGTAGCTCTTGCTCATTTGAAGAAGATTTTGAATTTTATTTCTTATTGCTGTACTCACTGTTTTGTTTCATGTTCTTTCATTTGACTGATTGTGTCTTCTTATGCATCCAGGTCAGAACTTATAAATGTCATAATAAGGAAATTTCCTGATGAATTTCCTCCGACATCAGAGAAAATAAATAGCTTAGCTGTTTACTTCTGAAAAAAATGGGAAGGTTAGTTTGTTCCAGTGTCTTTTATACTATATATAGCTATTATATTAGCTATCTGATAATTTACATATGTGCAAAGACTATGTAAATGAAGGAAAAGAGAAAAATCTCAACGTAAATTTCATTTGAAGACCATAACGATAGTTGCGTAAGTTTACAGGCTTGATTCCATGGAAATGAAGTCCTTGATGTAAAAATAATGTTAAAAAAAATGAGCTCCACATAAGATTTAAGAAACTATGAACAAAGTTATAGATTTTTTTTTTTCATCAGAAAAAGCCGTTTTTCTCTAAAATGTATCCACTTCTTTTTAAAAATATGATGTAGAATATAGCTCATTTAGTGCTTGCATTCAGGACATATTTTGACAATGCTTTTAGACATATATTTTAACTCTTAGGTTAGTCCTAAGGTGGTTTCCAACTCAGAATATCCTATGATTCTAGAAATTTTTTAAAGTCTACAAAATTCCGACAGTCATAAAACCGCTTACTTTTATACTGTTTTTTTTTTAATTGAGAATTTCACACATTTTATCATCCTAAATTGCAGACCAGGGCTGGAATTGGATGACACGAATTAAATTTTGCTGCCCTTGAAGTAATGGAACAGTTCATTCTGGCTTATACAAATTGAAGAAGGACAAAATGCTTGGGAATTCAGATTGTTTGGGAATCAAAACTGTGGCTGTCCTTTAAACAGACAGTCAATGAATTATACATTTAATATGACATTCTTTCATTGGCTATCATTTTCTCTCGCATCTGTCAAGGAGAAGCCTAGTTTATTCGTAATGATTATACCAGTTCCAATGATAGAGTTCAGTTTGATTTACACCACTTTGAAATGCTGTATACGAATGTTTCTTTTTACATCTGCATCCTTTTACAACAGCTTTGTAATGGTGATAGATCATTTGTTGTTTAGTGTTTGGTTAGGCTTGGACACTGATGTTTAAAAATACATCAAAAAATAATACTAAAAATGCTTAATTTGTTGAAGAAAAACACGATGGTTAGGTTGTTTGAATTGGAGAAACCTAAGTCAAAGTTCATCAAACTTGAGACTTAATTTTTCAAAACAGATGTCTTCATGAGATTTATTTAAGAATGAGAATGGTAAGTAGTCTATCAGAGTAAGTGTATATAGTTCATGGAATACTGTTGCTCAGTTATTTTATGTTGTAAGAACTAGATCAACATTGAAATTATTTTTTATTTAAAGAGCTGTTTTTAGTCTGCATTTTCTCACCATTGTTTTAAAAAAGTTGTTCAGATTTTAACAAATCTGTACTAAATAGTACTGATAGTACTAAATGTACTAATAGTACTAAAAACAAATATCTTCAATTTCTATAAATTAAATATGCACTACCCATGAATATCTCTTCTTCCATAAACCCTGTTCATCTATTCATTCCTCATTCCGCTATTCCGATTTGCCTCTCTCTGTGCCTAAATTCATGGAGCTTTCGTCTCCAACACTTTGATTACTTTAGTAAGTACTAGGATTTGGTGGTTTTGGATGGCTATAGCTGTGAATATGCACAGTAGTGCGCAGTTTATTTTGATGTTTTGAAAGGGTCACCATTCTGTTTTCCTGTCTGTCTAGAAAAAAAAAAAAGCTAGGTCACAGAGATTGCATTGATGCAGTAGCTTTCATCTAATTAAAGTCTGGGATCTGGGGAATAGCATTGTTTTGTAGTTAGGAAAATCACTGGTGGTTGCTGAAAATTCTCACTAAGTTCAACAGACATTTGACCTCGTTGCAAATTCTTCTGTTGGAGCAGCTGATGTGATATGTATGAGACCATGATGGAGGAAAAGGAGCTAGGAGATATTTTTTCCTTAGAGAATCTGTTGTAATAGGGTCAGATGTCTTTTATCAGCACTTGGTAAAAGTCTGCTTGTTTACCACACTTATTTTGATATTAGAGAATAAAATAATAAGTAGAATTGTCTTTTGCATTTTTTAATGCTTATTTCACCCTTATGTGTGTAAACACAAGTAATTCCATTGCAAATGCTACAATGTAAACAAGATGTAGAAAAGGAAGTTAACAGCATGTTTTGGAGAAACATGAGAATCCTGCATAATCTAAATGACATTCAAACATGCCTGTGTGGACAAGAAATTTAAATATCTCTACTTTTGCAGGTCTGGATATTGTTTATTATTTTCAGATCTGGAGTTAGGATAGGAAAATCATCATTTTGAAACTTTTTTTTTTTTTTTAAAGCACTATTTCAGTGAAGTGATGGGTTACCCTGGCTTTCCAGATGACTCTTATACACTATTGAGTACCAAATCTGAATTTGGTGCTAGAACAAGGTGGCTCTTCTTATGGTTGGATTCTATTTTCATCCAACAACAAGGTTAAGATTTATATTTCCCAAGTGTCTGAAGAGAACTTTCTGACAATAAGCAATGATATGATGCCTTTAATTGTACGAGGTAAGTCTTTTCAAGTTCTTGTACTGTTTCATTGTTGGTCTTACAAAGACAAAAGAAGTTTTCAAATGTAATGATTGTTTTGCCTGGTAGCAATAATTTATGAACAGTTAATTATCAAAGTTAACACTTCCGTTTTCCCTTGTACTATTTGATGATTAAATTAGAAATCTTCTCTTTTTTTAATTAGGGAATTAAAACTCTACAGATGGGAGGTGTTATCTTATTTTTTCTGATCCTTCAGGTAAGATAATTAGGTTTTCTATTCAATGTTAATCACAGAGTTATGGTATTTCTTGACTTATTGCTATGCATCAATTAAATCTCAAATAGCATGGATTAATTCTTGTGTTGCTAATGGCAATATAGACATTTTTATAGTAAGTATGCTTTATTTTTATTAAGCAAGGGTGAAATTGAGCTAAATGCACAAGAAAAGAAACATTTTAAAAGGCTGAAGATCATTGAAAGAGTGGGAGGAGAGTTTAAAGCCATGTTTTGTACTGAAAAATCTGTATCTTCATACAGTGGCAAAATATATAACATCTTTTTATACTTTCACATACATTATGGTCTAAAATTGTTAGTCATAATTCCTGAGATGCTTCAACATTCTAAGAAATACATAATTTTTTCTCTATTTCTTTACAGAATTTCTAAATCCAGTGATTCACAGAATCACAAGGCTGGAAAGAACCTACAAGATCATCTAGTCCAGCTGTCCTCCTACCACCGTTACTACCACTAAGCTACTAAACCATATCTTGTAGATTCAATACAGTGCTACCCTAAGTATGGTAAGTATTATATTATTTCTTTTATGCTACAGGTTTCCTGAAATGATTTTTCTTTTCTGTAAAATTCAAATGTCCTCAGTGCCAGAACTGAAGGTAGTTTGCTTTGATATTACTAAGTTGAATTTGAGATGTTAGTTAAGACTGTGACTAGGAAGACCATCTTTATGACTTTGTTTTTATTTTCTTCTCATCTTGGCATTTATTTCTATTATATAACTGTCTTTTACAAGCATATACTCTATAACTGCTGCTTCTCACGTTCTTCTGTGACCATCACCTGAGCTATAATGCTTTATGCTGCAACTAGTATGAGATGCTCCTGTCCAAGTTGGAATTCACTGTGTGCTTCTGATTTACTGATGACTTGGTTTCAGTTTTTTTCTGTGATTCTATTTTCTTACTTCATCAAGATAGTACAGTATCACCCTTCAGTTTCTGCTAGTTTTTCTGCTTTCTGCTGGAGTTGCCTGTGACCGTATTTTTCATACTTAAGTTCCAAATGTGCTTCAAGGGTTCAATAAGTTTGAAAATACCATGAAGGTGCGGAGTTTTAACTGAACTGAAAGATTGTAGTCCAGGTTTGGCAGTGTCTATCAAGAGTGGTTGAAGATGACTAGAGATTTAGATTGCAAGGATTTTTATTCCTGACCGTCTTCTTTCATACATGCCTATTTTCAGCATCCTTTTTCAGTTTTATATAGCCATACTCCATTTTATAAGGCTGCATAAGTATGGCTACACAGCTATTGATTCCCTACTGTGAGTTACTTTAGATGCTCTTTTCTTCATGAGCATACAGCTGCCTTTTGATACCTTTCAGAGATGCATCCTTTTAGGGAGGAATTAATTCTGGAGGAAGAACTAACATCAGAGAAGAACAGGCTATTGTGAGTGAACTGGACCAGACTAAGTAGCCAAGAATGTAGGCAGAGGAAGAGGATAGAAAAGGTCTTGTCAGATAGAAAGGTGGAAATGTTTGGAGTCTTGGGAATGTCTGACTTGGTTTTACACCAGTGTTCTCCCATTCTCCTCTAATACTTCTATTACTGTTTTTTTGTTGGTTTTTTTTTTTTTTTTTTTTTCCATGCTTTTCAAATTCTTAATTTTCCTACGTGAATGATAAATGTAACTGCATTCTTGGAGTAAGTGCCACAATGGAGTGGGTTTGCTTTTCTTTCCAGTTACAGAAGAGGAAAATTATTACAAGATCTTTCTTCTGCAGTAATTGCAAAATAATTTCGCAAACTAAAGTGATTTAGACAGAACTTTAAAAAAGATTCTAAACGTACTCCTTAGAGCCCCTGGATACTCCAAAACTGGCTCAACACTTCTCTTATCTTCAGTTCTGTATATACACATGCAAACAAAGTTTATATTTATCTCACACTGTAATGTGTGAGACTTACATGTATAGTATGTGTGTTATATATTTACAACTTTAGAATAGTCCCTGAGGGAGTGTCTGTTTTGGAGAGGTCCCTCTAGGGGAAGATGATTTTATTCTGAGCATCTGTTGCCTCTCCTGTTCCATTGTATTTTTCCTTATTTCTGCCAGTAATACTGGCTTTGAAGCCCTGATTCAGAGAAACCTAATGAGATCTTGGAGTACACTCTCACTTCACAAGAAATTTAATGCAGCCCTACAGTAATCAATTTGAATTTAATTTCTTTTTCTTTACAGTACAGATCAAGAAATCTAAAAGCTACTTATTTGCTCTTGGTCTGTTGTTATGTCCTAACCTGAGTGTCATAATACAGAGTGGTAAAAGAAGAAAAGGTTTCAAAAACATAATCATGGGGACTAGCTTTTTTTCATGGGAAGTTTTGACTTTCTGATTCCTTGGGCTTACTCCTGGATTGTTGACTGCTCACAGCCAACTTGTGTTGATTAGGAAGTCACAAATAAAAGAGCTATAAGAACCTTCTGAGGTGTAGAAACTGCCCTTAAATATAAGCTTTGTTGTAATCCTACAAAAAAAACCTTTCCTTGTGCAGGAGATGTCTAGATGCAAGGGACATCACTCTACTTGTGCTGTGCTTGCCATTGTCTGGAACAGACAAGTGACATCTGGAGCTGAATATGTCAGTGAGACAAATTCAAAGTTGTGACACATATCAATTAAAAGATGGTTCCCTCCCCAAAGCACCAAGTCAGCTGTAGAACAGCTCAAGAAACGTAGAATGTATGAATCCTCATTTTTCATTTGTAGTTTTAATGTCGATGTTAATACAAACATCTGAATTACATGCAGATTTCTGATAAAAATATTCCCACATTGTGTGTATATACAAAATTGCACAACAGCTAGCACATTTGTGCCTTGTACAGCGTAGTTATTCCTTCTGTGTGCACTGCCAGAGTTTGACTTTTTCTGTCATTTTAATAATGTATTGTATTCACATGGTTGCGTGAATCTAGCTTCCTCTAGATAGCTGAGAAGTCATTTCATATTCTGTGGAGAATTCTGCAAGAAACACTGAAGTGACAATTGCTCATTTTCAAATATGAGCTGAATGCACTATCATCAGAAGTTTCATTGGTAGAGATATCACAATTTCAATTTTGTTAGAATAAAACATAAGTTGAAATATTTCACGTCCAGATCTAAGAACATGGAAAGGCATAGTGTAAAAGAAAGGCAAGAAAATTGGTGAAGAAATTTAATCAACCTAAATATTGTTTATTGGGCTGTAAAATGTGATGCGTAGTAACTAAAACTGTATTAAGCCTATTAATTTGAAGATCAATAACTTTGATTTCCACTCCTAAGCACTTATACTGTCCACAACTGCTGTAAAATGAAGCCATTCCATCTAACGCAACTTCCAGGAAAGGGTCAAAAAAAAAAAAAAGAAAATCATTGAATAGGAGGAGCTTTAGCTAAAGGTTGGACAAAACTGTACTAAAAACCTTGGTAATTAGTTACTAGGAGATGTCTTCTGAGTTGATGTCTATCACACATTTCACTTTGCCTTTCTAAACAACCATTGCAGCACTTAGAGATCACCTAGAGCAAATTCAAAGTGAATGGTCTTTCTACCCTGCATATTTGTAATAATTTTACTCAAAAAGATTATTGGCTCTTGAGAGGTGATGAGATCATCACTGAAATGAGATGTATTTAAATCCATCAATATGAGGTTTTTTTTTTGTTTTGTTTTTTGTTTTTTTTAAGACCATAATACTTTAAAAGCTGCTTTCTATGTCTTATTTATCAACTTCAGTTCTGTTAAACATTCTTGTGGACTGATTGAGCATTTGAATACTTCATATTCAGTGACATCTTCCTGCGTTTTCTCAGGAAAGCAACAAAAATTCCATCACCCCTCTTCATTCTTCTTGCTTCACAGTTAAACTCCTTTCCCAATAGACATTAATATTTCCCAATAGGACAAAATTTTCAGGTGTGGAACTTTGTTTAATGCAGTAGGCTCCACATACAATATTAATTGGAATATATTTCCCAGTCTTGATAAATAAGAATAGAAGAGATGAGCTAGTAACTAGGCTAGAAGGCTTACTAGGCCCGTGAATCAAGTGGTAACAATCTTAGCATAATGATTTTTCTGAAGTCCAACCAAGGCTGGTCTGTTCTGTGACTGCTTTGAGTATCATATCTTCCTGACAATTAATCACAATCAATTTTAGTGAAGTATGTCAGTAGTATATTGCTACTTGCTTGTTGCATCACCATCATTAACATTGTTCCCTACGTCTTTAGGAAATTTTATAATAGGAAAAGATATCATGATAGTCTTAAAATCTAGAAAATATTCTATGTTGTTCCTGATTTCACCTAAATAACATTCTGCATAACCGGAGCGAGATGATTTGTGATTTTATGTTGCATTTCTCAGATTTTGCTTCAAGACAGCTTCTTACCTGTAGAATAATTACTGGAAAAAAATTACATAAGGCATGTTCAAAGATATCTTAATGCTAAAATCCAAAACTAGAGAGTAACAAATTTTGAAAAGCCCTTCAGGTTGGTGAAGTAATTCAGTTTTTCATGATTTTCACATTAGTCCCCGTGTTAAAAATACTCATAAAATCTTACAATGAATCACTAGACAAACCTGCTCTTTTTGTGTTCAGCATAGATCAATAACTAATTGCAATGACCCATAATGTTTTGTCATGCAAATGATAAATTATTGAAGATTGCATCATTTTTACATCAAAGATTCCTTTTGGCAGATCATGATCAGCAAATCACTGACTTGGATATATTCCTCCGTCTCCCTCTCTACCTGTGGTGTGATAGCATTTAGAAGTTTAGAGATTTAACTTCTTCCTGAAGTACTGAAAACGTTTTACTGGAGGGTGCTGAAAACGTTACAAGCTTTTACAGTACTGTTAATCTAATAACTATATTTCTTATGTTCTGTTAATCACTCTATGATGTTGCATTAATAGAAAATGATGTTGGATTTCAATAAATGAATATTTAAATGCGTCTCTCTAAGTACTCATACAAGGCTGCTCACAATAATATCAAAACACCTTACAAAGGCAGTTTCAGGTGAAGATAATTAAGCAGGCAATTATTTTCAGCTTTGTCAAAATAAACTGCAATTTGGAATTCAGGTGAGTTTATTAAAAACTCATTGCTTTTTACTTTTGAAGTTCTGTTTACTTGGCAATGTTCCCTTATTCATTGATGTTTGTAGCTAGTGTTAGGCTTGTCTCACTCAATTGAAGACAAAATTCCCATTACAGTGAGATTGATGGACTGTTGAAACCTGTTTATTAATTTCCACATGGGGTAGTTTAGACCAATATCTGAATCTAAATGTACCTAATAGAAGACCAGTATTACCACAGATGAAACTTTGACTGTATTTATTAGGTTTGGGTTTTTGTTAGACTTCCATTCTATTGTAAGCCCTTCAAACACATTAGTCATTATTCTCAAGTCCTGTAAGGGTGTTGTATATTATGGTTTTTTAAATCAATGATGCTACAGTACTGATGGAGAGGGGTGCCAATCCTATTCTCAAAAGCCAGAAAGTGTGATTCTATTGAAAGCAGATAGAAAATGCTAACAAATCTCTTCATCTCAAGGTCAAAGAGATAAAGGAATTACATTTTATTTTGGTACTACATTGCAATTTTATGACTGAAAATGAAATAGTGCTAATGAAGAGCAATGACACAAACTGAGCTCTTCACTAATCTGAATACAAGTTTTAATATTCACTGTAGTTCAGAGTGGATCTAAGCCATATAGGCCTATTGTTTGTTAGTTTCATCTTGTGCTTATTTTTACTATAATGAGAAGTGGAGTGGAAATAGACTTGAAATTTACAATCATCTTAGAACCTTAGAAACATTGTAATTAAATTTTCATCTGCCTTTTATTTTTTTCCTGTTTTTCTTATTTGTTGAGCAGTTTTCTCTTATCAGCTTCTAACTTTCAGTGCAACTGACTTCATCATTCTGCTTCGAACACATCCTCATTTGTACAGAAAACTCACTGGTGTTAGGCTTTTATATAAAAAGAGAGCTTTTAAAAGGAAGCACACTCTTATGCACTGATTTATTGATTACTCAGAAACAGTTGCTATTTATTCATTAAGCTTAAGTAAATCAGCAGAATCTTAAAAGTTGACGGCTAATATTATACTCCTACAATAGCTAAATTTTGGTGAATATATTGTAGATTAATGGCATTATAAAACATGAAATTACCCTAGAGAAAAGTATGTTTGGGATTCTAAATTAAAGACTTACTGTTTTCTTGAGGTGGTGACCTTAGCAGGATGGCGGAACTGCGATGAACATAATTGGGGAAACGTTTTCTCACTACTTCACAAGTAGCAGATTTTTCCAACCAAAGTTCAGAATTCTAATTGCTGGTACTGTATGAATAATCTAATGCAGGGTAACAGAACACCCTTTGAAGCAACATATATTGGATGAATGACTTGATAAGATTGCATGTCTTGCTTCTACTGAAGGATCTCTCTGCTCCTGGAAGTATCCCAACACAATTAAATTTTTCCTTCTTTAACTGCTTCAAAACACTTTTAAATATTTTGACTGTACACTTCATTTTCTTCATTCTTATGCCACTTAGTCTAGAATCTCAGTCAAGCCAAACCTTACTTTCTGGTTACACCGACCTTAGGACAATTGTACTTTTCACTCCTGCTGAAATTCATAATAAAAAAAATGCTTCATAGATCCTGATGTGGATCCACTTTGACAACAAGCTCTAACACATAAGAAAGAAACAATGGAATGAAACAGTGAATAAAAAGACAGCAATTTTAATACTATATATTTGTTGGTGTTATCCTCTTGGCTATTCTATAAATTATTTCTGTTTCTAAATGAAGATCTCCTTCCATCACCCTTATTTTCCAGCCTCTATGCAGTGAAAGATAACTTCAGAGAAGTAGGAGAGTTGTCAGGAAAGAATTTGCTACTGAATATGTTATATAGCCTGCATGTATGGAACACTCCATTTCCTGAAAAACAAGAACTTTTTATCATCTCAATTTTTTCCATCCCATCTTCCAAGGAATGTTTAAAACTTTGACTTTGAGGTGAAAAGTGGAAAAGCAGATGATTTAAGCAATTTTTTTTATTATTATTACTTAACGGAAGAAAAAGAACTATTAACCTTTGCGAAAAAGACCATCATTATTAGAGGAAAAATATTCTTTGCATCTGGAAAAAAGCTTCTCTGAAGATAATCATATCAGAATCATTTAATCCAGCCTTAGGACTTGAACAGTGAAACACATGAAAGTCCAAGCTCTAAAAATCATTTTTATGCCTTTTTTTTTTTTGCTGTACTCTTTTCTGCATTTTAAGCATGTTATGCATTTTATGCATTTTTCTGCATTAAACTTTTACTCACTTTTAACAGATATAACAGTCGTGTAGCTTAATGATAAATTTGCTTGTTGGTCATAGTATGTCTGTCAGGAATCACTGGTTCTGTGATGTTAGCATTTGCTATATTAAGCAGTACCCATTCTTCCGTACTTAGTAAGAAAAGATTTTATGATCATACTGAGTGGTCTATGTTTTAACATGGAAGAAGTAGTATAGATGCAATTATCATCTTTCCTCCCAAGCTAACTAAATGTGAAAAACAGTGACTCACAGTTTTAAAGGGAGAAACTTCACTTATTTTCTCTCTGAGGCTCCTCCCATTAAATGCCTGACTTCATAGGAAATGCTAAGTTTACAGTCTTTCTTCTGAGGAGAAGACAGTGTACACAGGCTGCCCATTGGCTTGCCATAAGAAAGTGGCAAATAACATCAGTTGTGGACTTCTCAGACGGTGTCGAAATGTTGATCACCGGGCTGCTAGTCTGCCTGTTTCTTAGTGGCTCAAGTACAAGCTAATGTTTATTAATATTTTTCAAAATTCTCAAAATAATTCATAATTTTGTTCTAATTCTGGAATATAATTATATTCCAGAAGTAAACTTCATTCTCATTCTCTCAGAGATAAGCTTTTTTCAACACCTGTAGCAATAGACATTTGATTTATATCAAGTAATATACTTTTAATTACATATTTAGTGGAGTGTTTCTTATTATCAAAACTTTGGATTCTAAGAAAAAATTCTAGCAGTAATTCTGGCATAGATTATCAATAAATGTGTCTGCAAAAACTTGTACATTTCTTGTCAATTGAAACAGGCTTTCTGTTATATCTCTGGATGTGATTTAAGTTTTCCTAAGACTTTTTCTGCTTTTTCCAGCTGTTAGAAATGGCTTTCTACCACATTTCAGCACAAAGTTTTCTCCAGTAACTTTTTAAATAATTTGAACATTGTTTTCAAGAAGTTCACTTAACTCTGAGAGTCAAAATCAAATGAAGTATACTGAAATCACAGAAGTAAAATGTTCTGTTTGGATAGAGATATGATGTGGTACAATGAGATTTTAATTTGCTATCCTATTTAAGACAGAGGCAGTATTTGAAAAATGAGCTTTCCTTGCATGCCAATACTAGTTCTCATTGAATAGCAGTCATGAGATCAAAGATCACGGTGGACTGATTTTCGTTTACGATACAGTTTAATAAAATACCACCAGTTGGGATGTCCTAAATGACAGGTTTTTTCACTTTTCTGAAGACTTACACTTAGTATAAACTTAGTATATCTCTAAAACACTCACTAAAAGAAAGGAAAAAATAATTTCCAGTGAAAATTGCTCCTTATTTTCATTGTGATGTCAGCATATGAATATATGCATGTCTATACATATATGCACAAATATAAAACAAATGCTACTTACAAATTACATATACATGAATAAAATATTTGTCATTATTGATGGATGTTTTACCTTTAGTTTTCTGCTAAACTGACCCACAATCCATGTGAAAATATCTCTGTTGATGTTACAGTTAAATAGGGAATTTTGTTTCATAACAAAATAATGAAAAAAACACTTCTATAGAATAAACTGATACATGGATGTTTTCTTACATAACAGTGTACAATCAATAGGTATACAGAGATTAGGCTAAGTAAGATTATCACCGTGGAAAAACAATAAATGAAAAATGCTCACCAATGTTGTAGGCTCACAAAAAAACTCCACAAGGAGCAATCTCCAGAAACAGACCCTTCCTCAGTGGCAGTCAGCACTTAAATGGGATCCAGGAGAGGTGGAACTAGACTCCACCCTTTCTGGTTGTACAGGTGAATTGCCTTCACCTGTGCTCCCGCAGCTGACTCATTGCTTGCCTCAGGTGGTCAATCAGAGGTTTAGGCCCTGATCAACAGGTCATCAATGATGTCAGAGGTGGATGTTGATGATACGACAGTAGAGGTCAAACCTTCCCACCAATATGCCATATAAATTTTGTTTCTGTGCAACAGATGGCAGCAGAGTGGCAGTCTGACAAAATGGGTCTAACTTGGAAATGCACATGAAGCAAAGGGGTGAAATTGAATTTCACCAATTGATATTCGTGGATGCTTGCTGGACATTTCTGGAAACAAAGCAGTGAATGATAGCACAGTGAGGCAGTGGGTGCTGCGTTTTAGCAATGGTGACAGCAGCTCAGCCCCTCTGGTACAGATTCTTACAAACACAGTATGCAGCCACTTGTTCATGGCTGGCAAAAGTATATATCTACTGGTGTTGACTACACTGAAAAATAGGGCAGTGTAGCTGAGAATTTGTTCTGTCAATTACTTTCATTGTGCTCTTTGAATCTGTTGCAGTTACCTTGGAAAAAAAATAGGAGGCATTATTTTCAGAGCAACCTCAGTAAAAGGAAAATGACAGGCGACGCTTGTTTTATTCTGTTTTTCCCCTAAATAAATTACATAAGAAATGGACCAACAAACAAGTTTAGTGTCAGAAATGCAATAAAAAAAAGATAAATTTTACCACAGAAAATAACTTGCAATACAAACGGTACAGAAATACAATGCATGAATTTATAGTGTACAATTAATCAAATATTTTTATTTTCTAACAGAAAAAGTAGCATATAAAAGATAACAAGGTAGAAACCAACATGAATATTAACTTTTTAGCCAGTAACAGCATCTGATCAGTAAAGGCAATTTATTTTCATCTCAAAGAGAATTCCAAAAGATCCATTTGTTTTTGTTCCAAAGTAGAACAAAAATTTTTGTTACAGGTCTTAGAAGCAAATCATTCAGTTACAATGCTTTTGTAAAATTGAAATATTTCATTAAGATTTTGGCATATGGTAAGAAGGTTTCAAAATAAACATGGATTTTATTCTGAAAAGAGGAAGCAGTAGTTTCATATAATAAAAAGTTTTTATTTTTTCTTTTAAACAAATCTTTAGCTTCTACCTGATTTTCAATGCTGATTATTCATGGCTTTCTATCTGCAAATCCTAATACATTTTCATATTGGCAAAGTAAGATCTTCCTAATTTTACTAGTCATTTGCCAAGTCAGAAATGATGATGTATAAAGACAGTATCAGCTTTTAATAGAATCAAGAAGAAAAGACATCTACATAATAGAAAGAAATCTCATATTTTATTACAGAGATTGAATGTTATTCACAATTCTCCTGCTTTAGTGACCATCTTCTTCAAAATTCAAACAAATTACAAAAGGAACTAGAGAGCAACTACTAGGAAAGATAAGATTGCTGAAGTTCAAGGACCATAGCATCACAAGTACAGTCAAAATATTCTTCTGCACTCTCCAAGCTTGATCCAAAGATGAGAAACAGGTGAATGCTGAGAGGATAAATGAAACAAATCCATTTAAGATTATAGAATATTTGTGGGACAATCCTGAATCCTTTAGCATTACTTTGGTGGGATCTGTATTGTCTCTGACAACTGGAGGGAAGTCAAATCAAGCTAAAATTAAGATATATGATTCAAAGATAAAAACAGCTGTTATTTACATGGAAGGAAATAGTTGCCGAAACAAAACTATACATATAGATCAGATACAAAGTCTCTATATACAAATATACACTTTGAAATACAGACAAAAAAATCTGGCTCTATATGCCAGATATAACAACATGATGATATGGAATAGCCAGAATGTATATTAAAGACCTTAAATTTACATGCACTAAAGGACAGTTCTTAAAAAGGTTTTAATAAGAAAAAAACAGAAAAATAAAAATATTTAGACAAAATTGTTATTACACTGCAGAAAAGATCTTTCAGATGATGATTCATTGTTCAAGAGTTCAGTAACAGACCACGGGAAAAAAAATAAGTATTTTTGTATAACACTTCATTTTACTGATTAAAATATATATGATCCTAAGCCACTGCTAATAATGACTTCATTATGGCTGTGCTCAGGAATTTGGTTTCTCCTTTAAGACTCTCTTGATTTTTTGACAATATTTATCCATAGTACCTCATCTCTTTATTAGTCTGACATCTGGAGAACTATGACAAGAAGTGAAAATGTACATGTTTTCTAAAAAATTAAAGGGTTCAAAGTCCTTTTTAGCTTCCTAAACAATGAGAGAGAAAAGGGGAAAATATTCCGTATCTCTCATTGGACACATGTAAATGTTGAATTCAGACTGCAAAATTTATTAGGGTAAAAAGGGTTTTTCTTATGTTTAGACAGAATTTCCTGAAATTCCTCTTTAGAATTCAGAAGAGAAAGTCAATCTGCATTTAAGGGTAGATGCAATAATAGTTGCGTACTATCTAACATGAAGATGTATGCATTTAATTTAGTGCAAAGTGTCAAAATTTTTGCCATTAATTTGTCATTTGAGGAAAGATGCTTCTTTCACAAACAGAATAGGAAAAAATCAGGGTAAAGAGTAGTGAGAACAGCTCTTATAGAATCATTTTTTTCCTTAATATAATAACGATGCTGTTTACTGAAATGACACTTCTGAATTGTAAACAAAACACATTTTCCAAACATACTTTCTAAACTTCAAATGATAAAACACTGTCACTTTACATGCTTCTAAACAGCTGGAATGCAAATATCTCATCATCTCCTTTCAGCAGTTTTCAGATTATGGTTTCAAGGTATTTGGCAATTTACCATGGTAATGAAAATGCTGGAGCTTGGGAATGTGCCATGAAATTGCACTAGAATATATTATAATTGCTTGTAATGGGAATAATAACAAATAAGTATGAAAAATATATTTTCAATCTACTAGAAGTTAGGGCAATGTTAATTTCTTTATCTTTTCCCTGTTTTTCTTTGCAACTCATTTTTTTTATAGGGAACTAATTTGTCTTCAAACAGAACTTACCAGCAACATGCTCCATGCAGTGAGATGAGGCATTACAATGCTAAAACCAGACAGCAGTTGTGTCCTGGTGACACATTAATTTTATTATACTTTATTCCAGTACTTCTACCTAGATAGAACCCTCTTCAACCCTCTGCACCAGAGTTTTTCATGTATACTGTGGTGTAGTTAATCAGGCTTGCATACATCTGTTTACAGACTTTCATTTTCGAGGGCTTTTAAAGAGTTATAAGGACAATAAAACTGTTTGCAATTCCTTTCAGTATTGTTTGTTACAGAAGTATAGAAATGTTGCCTATGGCAGAGCACGAGAGCCAAAAAGAAGTAGATGCACAATTAAGCAGGCAGTCGGCTTAGGGTAAAAAGGTCATTTGGCAGATGATACAGAATGGTGCAATTTGTTTCTCTTAAACAGTCTTTGAATTCTTGTCCTATATACTGGCTACCATAGTTCAAAAACTCAACATATATAAGCAACATAATGGTTTTCCAGAAAAAAACACTGCCGAGTAGTATTATTACACATAAAACTCTGAGGTAAAAAAAATCACAGATTTCACTGTTTTTCTAAGAAGCCAAATTATACTTACATACTATATAGTACATTCTTTGTGGGAGAGGCTGAGATAAGGCCTGGAGAAAAGTTTTTGGTGAGTACCTAACAGGGTCCCGCCCTTCCAATGCCTGTGCAGAAACTATTGAGATGATTGAATCAGTCTCAGGAAGGACAAGAGGAAAAGAACGTTGAAACAGGAGAGCTTTAGATTGGATATAAGAAAAACATGGACAGCTAAAGAAATTGCCTAGGTATGTTATGCAACCTCTATCTCTGGAGGTTTTCAAAACATAGCTGAATAAAACCCTGAACAACCCATTATGATCTCATAGTCAAACCCCATTTTGCACAGAAGTGTGGATTAGAGATCTTTCGAGGTTGCTTTTGAACTGAATTTTCCTTTCATATTAAGAGACTATAATAATAAACTACTAAAGCAGAGAACTGAACACAGAAAGTATTTTCTAAAACAATAAACACATAAAAGAATTATGTTTTTCTTAAACTTTATAATCTATAATATTTTTCTAAGGTTGCTCTACATAAATATGAATTTTAAGGACATGACAGATTATAATTTTTCTGCTTATGAACATTTTTATCCTTCTCTTAACAGGAAGTCTTGTAATAGAGCAGCTAACTTAGAAAGGCTGAAATTCCCCAAATCCTGTTTTTCCAAAGCAGTTAATCCTTCAGTAATATATTCCAAATAACACCTAATGGAATTTATGAGGGAAAGAAAGCTAGTTTAATTCTTCTCCAATTATAACAGTTCATCTTAGTCAAGATACAACCTCTCCCTCCAAACCTTGCCTGTATCCTCAGACCATTATGGACATGCATACACCACCACTAGTGTAACTTGTTTCTCCCGAGTTCAAAGACTGTTACAATCTACTGAAACACCAGAGATTCAGTTTCAGGCTTTCTGTTTGGTTACTTTAACAAAATATAAGGACATATTTCATTAATCACACACTAGCTTAGATTTACATCTGGCATTTGTTATTGCACACCACAAAAGCGAGTAATTTTTTAATTTTAATTAATTTATTTTTTTCTTTTGGTATTCTTGAAAGTACCTTTCTATCTAAGGGGAATTCCAGTTCTCCAGAAGAGGGAAATTTTGTAGTTGAAGGAATAAAAAAAAGAGTTGGCAGGATTGAATAATTCAAAAACCCTCTCTCCTAATTAGACAACGCATACTGTCGTCCTAACCTTGTTAAAATTTAGACTTTGCTTTGTGGAGTGTAGGCTAAACAAGGTAGGGTTGCATAAACAGAGTAGATGTTATAGCCTGCAACATCCAGAACATTGGCTGCAAGCCCTGTGGTAAGACTGCCTCAGAAGTCTGACTGTAAGAAGCTGGGGAAAAAAAAAAAATGAGGACAAGTGATCTCTTTTTTTTCCAACATAAGAACATCTGTGCTGGATCAAATCAGTATTTCTGCTTCAGACTGTAGGTAGACACAGGAACAGACGATAAGAGATAGGTCAGTTCTAAAGTAGACAATCCCTTTATTTACTCTCCTGCGTGGCAAACAGAGCTTTGACTCAATTGTTGCTTTCAGATCACTGCATTTAGAAGCCAACAAAGGGATTTTGAACCCATTTAATGCTTCTGGATACAAAATGGTCCTGTGGCAATAAATTATTATCTATTTTCTGTATACATAAGACATATGTAATGTATATGTAATATTGCATGTCTACATGTTTGGAAACATATATAATGTTTCCAAAGTTGTCTGCTTTAAATCTGGGCCTGCAAATATAAAAAGAACTTGGAGAATCATACATGAAGTCAATTGCCATTGGAGAATGAATCTATTCTCTAAGAAACTTACTTATGCAATGATAAAATATATTGTAATTAACTGTTTTGTCAACACTGGTATGATGGAGAGATCCAAATGCTAAACCAGGTTGTTTCATAGCGTCAGAAGCAATTTTGTGAGTTGCCTGCAAACACATCACTATTTTTCAGTTCTTTCTGGTATTTTCAGCTTAATATGAAAAAAAAAGTTTCTTTTGGTAATATGTAAATGAAAGAGGGCAACTTCTGCTGTGTGGTGTGTACTGAATAGAGGAGTGCACTTGGGGCATCCACTTAACCTCCCACCTTATCTTGGGAGTCTTAAGATGACGGAGACCCCAGACAGCTGTATTAGCTGACATCTGAAAACAGTCTTGACACTGTTCAGTTTTACAGATTTACCTGCACCCAGTTCAGATTCAGATATTTCTTCACATTTTTTTCTTAACAACAGAAATAGATAACCGAAAAGAAAAAATAACTCACCTTTCTTGCAAAGCACTTTAATATATAGTGACAAAATGTTGCACGTAAGAACCTGATATTATATTCATTATTTCATTAAGTTATTATAACAACATCTGTACTGGATATATAACCAAGGTTTTTGATTGTTTTTGTACCAAACATTTCTTCTGCATGTATAATTACACAATGGTTATCTCAGTCTAACTTAGATCTAATTATGTAAATAAGCATACATGCCCTCCAACTGCTTTTTGTATACTAGGAACCATGCCATTACTTGCTCGTATTCATGGTGTTGCCTCAAAGTTTCTTTATGTGCAAGTTTAAAAATAAAGATCTCAAAAACTTTGATCTTTTCTGAACATATTTTTACTGTCTTAAATGTGAATTACTGGCATGTAAAAAATGATTAAGCCAGGAAGAATACTACAAATGCTACAGAAGTTGTGTTAGAACTCTGAACTGTAATTCAAACACTTTCTGAAATTTTATAAAAAATGAGATGAAACAATGAAGAGATTCACATATTTGTTTTAGTTTGATGGACAAGTAGCTGGCATGTTAAAACAAATGTCAAAACAAAGCGATAACATTTTCTCGTGCAAAAATCACAACAAACTAGGCAGTTCCTATGTTCACCTCTTACACAGACCACTAACTATATTTTCTCTCTCTGTGTGAGGTTGTTTTTTCTTTTTCCTGTTAAGTTCTTAGCAGTGTAATCATGTGTATTTTTTTTCCCTCTGGCACTCCCAGATGAAAAGAGGATCCCACAAAGTTCCCAACAAATGATTCTTTCAAAAATTCATTTCTTAGGAATTTTTAGCCATAGTGAAATAAAAAAAATTGAAGAAATATTTCAACCAATTCTAACTTACTGAATGTAAAACACAGCAACATAACAGTCACAGAATCACAGAACTGTAGCGGTTGGAATCTTTTAACTAAAGATAACAGAGACCAATAGATGTTTTACTTCTAAAAGTCACTCTGCTTGTATGACCACAAAATCACAGATGAGGTTGGATGGTACTTCTGGAGACAATGTAATTGAATAACCTGCACAAACTAGGGTTGACTGTAGGAGGTTGCGTATATTTCTAGTAATTGCAAGGGTTGAGACTCCAAAATTTCTCCAGGCTACCAGTTCAAGTATCCAACTATCCTCACAGGAAAATTGTCTTTACTTCCTTATTCTTAGATGGAATTTCCTGTATTCTTGTATTCTATTTTGTGCCTATTGCCTCTTTTTCTTTCAGTGGGCTGACTCTGCCTTCCATTACTACCTTCCATCAAGTATTTACACACATAGGTAAGATCCTCCATGAAACTACCATTCTCCAGGCTGAACAATCCCAGTTCTCAACTTCTCCTCCCACCAGAGATGGCCATTCACTAGACTCACTCCAGCATGCTCATATTCTTCTTGTTCTGGGGAGTCCAGCTGTATCTTACCAGTGCCAAGTACAGAGGAAGGGTTGCCACTCACCACCTGCTGGGGACACTTTTCTGGACGCAGTCCAGGATATTGCTGGTCTCCTGTGTTGTAAGGATACATTGCTGGCTCACTGTTATCTTGTATCTATCAGAACCTTCTCTGCAGAGCTGCTTTTCAGCCTATTGCCCCCCCTCTTGTGTTGGTATCTGAAGTTGCTCCTCTGCATGTTAAGGCATTCGCATATTGCTTTACAAAAACTGAATTATTATATTTATTATATTAAAAACTGAGAATTATGTCCATTCCTGCTCAGTGCTAGCAATATACATTAAGAGCTCTGAAAAAATGAAATAGAATAATTCTTCAAGAATAATTTTCAATCACTGTCTGAAAAGGAAAATGATATCAGAAATGTTTTCCAAGAATAAAAGAAAATGCCAGAAGCAGTTAGAGGAGTACTAGCACCCTTATAGCTAATGAAATTCTATGTCCTCTAACAGTTTTAAAATTACTTATTAGAAAAATAATTACATACTGTAAATAATTACAGTCGTTCACAAGGAGTAACAAAATTAGAAAAAATAAATTTTATCAGGGTAAACCCAATGAAGACTGACAAACATGACTTCTAATTTAATAAAAGTCTGCAACAAACTACTGTACAACAGATCTCAAAAAAAATCTGGACCTGATTCTTCTGCCTGATTTCAGTTTACCTAGGATTTGTCCCATAAATTGGCAAGGAATTGAGCTCAAACTCAAAACAAAAAAATATGTCAAGCAAAGTATCAGATTGCCCATTCAAGTGTATAACAAAAAATTAAGTGCTCACTAAACCGTAGTATTTTGTTCAGATGGAACACAAAGAATAGTAAGAAAATGAATTACCTCTTGCTTTGTCTGACACATGGAACAGTATCCTGCACATTAGAATATCTGCATACTTACTCAGATTGAATGGCTGGTCAATATTTCCACTAACATGTCATAATTTTCTCCTCCTTCTACAAATACATCTATGGCTTGGTTCATTCAAAGTATTAAAGTATTTGATGTTTTATCTAACTGCGTGTGGCCTTGAAGATTCTGGTATGACACTTAAACCGACAAATAAGAGCAAATTCATTGCCTAAATCACATAAGATTTGATATGGGTTTGTAAAATGACAGTTGCTCTTTATTTGGATATAGTCCAAAACAAAGTTATCAAATGTTTCATTAAGATTATCAATTTGTCCTCCTTAGTCTCAAAACCAACATAAAAAAAAAAACCCTCAAAACACAAATATTTGGCACTGCTGAGCCCTTTCAGGATTCCACACAGGAGTGATTTGTAGTGAAGACTATGAAAAATGACATTCTTGTAGATAGATGGAGATTCATTTCTTTCTATACTCCCAGACTTTTTCTTCATACTGTACAATTTCCAGCTGCCTCAGGGACTGAATGATGAAGTATGCGATCCTTCTCAGTCATTTTCAGTGTATATACACAACACAATGTTTATGATGCTTTCATGGTGTTTAGAAGGTCATAAACTGTCAACAGCCACAGTGAAACTCTGCAGTAAAAATAATTCATAACAGAACAAACCTTTTAAAGGATACTCAATTATAAATTAGATGGAAACAGTAAGACTTACGTTGTAGTATACTTTCTGTAATCTCGTTTGGTGTTAAATTTTATTTTAATTAGTTATTTCCTTAGTAAAGGCAAGAGCTTTCTTTTGAAGAAGCATTCCTTTACTAAGGTTTCCTTGAGTTGAATGAATGCTAAGGCACAGTAAGGAAGAAATTATTCTTAACCTGGCAAAGGTTTTACAGAGGTTTATAGCATTTTCAAACCAAATAATTTTTTTTTTAAAATGAAGCATTTGGTGGACAAACAGTATATTACGCATTTTTTAAAAATTAAAGGTGTTATATAATTCACAATTGACAAAATCCAGCAGTTAATCAAATACATAATTAATGGAACTTATTATTGCCTAATTGCAGATTATTGTTTTATTGTAATTAATTACAGTATAGTGAAAAATGACATGACTACTTGACCCAAGCTGGCCAGTGTGATATTCCATAAATTACAGTGCCATGCTGAAGAACAAATCTGGGAAAATCTGGGGATGGGGTCTGGGGGGGGAGAGGGGAGGGAGGTACTGTTGCTGCTGCTCAGGGATTGGTAGGGCATTCGTTGGTGGGTGTATATTTATATAACTGTTCTTTTTTCCCCTTCTTTTTCTGTCCTATTAAACTGTCTTTATCTCTACTTTTTTATGATTCTCTCCTCCATCCCATTGTAGGAAAGCAAGTGAATGATTGTGGGGCATTTATCTGTCTGCTGGGCTAAACCACAACAAATAAAGATGAGCCTCTTGACTTACACTACTAAAAGAAAGAAAAAAATATTACTTCACCATGAATATAAAAGATGGGAAGCTCCTTTGTACAATAAGCTTGTATCACGAATGTGACACAAGACTTCCTTGTAATCTTTTTCAGTAAGACTTGAAGGTTAATATTCTGCTTATTTAGAAAAAAAAAACAACAAAAACAACAAACAACAACAACAAAATGCTAACATCTTAGCTCACAGATTTAAATTAACAGCAATTTAATCTAGAAATTTCCAGGGTTCCTTTGTAGAATATGTAGGGAATAGTTACTCTTTATAGAAATTGTAGTGCTCTCTGACCTAATCTGAGATCTAATTTCCTTCAAAAACCACCAAACCAGGCTAGGCAATGCATACAGTAATTATTTTTTTGCACAGATTTAGCTGTGAGAAAGAGGCAGAAAGAAGTAGAGAAACTGAGACAAGATGACAAACAATCATGAGTTGCAGCCTATAAAGGCAATGAAAGCACAGATCTGGAAAATAGTTTCATAATACAAATTCTAGCCGAGGGCAGATGGAACTGCAATCAAAAGGACTATTCTTCATATTTTTATAACCCTACATGTGAAGAAACAAGACTTTGTATAATTTTCGGCAAATGAAAAGGGTGATGTAAACCCACCATCAGTTACCCTTCTTTATCTGGAAAAATGTTCATGCCTTCAACTTTACCTAGCCAGTTGAGACGAGAGAGATAACATTAGTGACAAATGTAATGGGAAGAGAGAACACGACAATACAATTCTGAAACATGGTTCAACTCTTCAGGCTGGGAAGCTTTGAAAATGAGGACTTCTCAAATGATCCATAAGTCTGAAGTCAATTTTCAGATGGCAGCTAGCTGGCAGTGCAAATCAACAGTCCATACTACAGCTCAGTTCTGTCCTCAGCTGTTCTTTTGAGGACCATCATAAACGTACAGATTAACAAGTATGCACTTCTTTCCATTTCTATTCAGTTTTTTTGTAATTCAGGCCCACTGATTAATACAACATGCGGATACTGAAATTAATTGCTTATCTTGGAACATAGTGCTTTGTCACAGGGTAGAATCTTTACAAAAATATTTTTACTTTTCAAACACAATTGGCTTTCCTACACTGTGGCTTTAATACAAGATGATCAGAAATCAAATTGGTTCTCTTGATCATCTCTCTTCTTCCAATGCCTGCTTGAATTTGTTTTGTTGTCAGAACAACAATTTAACCTAAAAAGAGAGACCTTCACATCTAGTTAAGCAGACTCTGGAGATTTTCTTCAGGCTAATTATAATCTGAGAAGTAGACTGAACTTTCTCTTTGATTTTGATGCCCAACTATTCACTTTTTCGGCATACAAGAAGCTTGTATTCTATTGTATGTTCCAAGCATAAAAATGATTAACTGAATCGGCAGTGCACAGCTTATAAATAATAACTGAAACTATTGAGAAAGAGATCTAAAATTAACTCAATATGATAAAATTTAAGGTGGACATTAAAATATTTCTGCACTGACTTCCATTCTGAGGATTTATATGAAACAATTGGAAGACTAGATTGAAGGCATTCATGTACAGAGATCAAAGGGCAGATAAATTACTTCTGACTTATTGCTCTATTCGCTCTTATTCCTTTGGATATTTTACTAATGGTTTATCTTTTTGAAAAATCAAGCAAGTACTTTTGTTCCTCTGGGCATAATTATAACAAGGATATTTATAATCAGTAGATTATAGTCACTTCTACTGGATATAGGGAAAGAATAGTAATATCCAAGTTGAACCAAATGAAAATATCACTCCTTCAGGTCACGTGGCAGTGGCCTATGATCTCGTGTAAAAGGTTCTGTATTCAGCCTCAGAAGACAAAACCACAACAAAAAATAAAAATTGAAACATATTCCAAGTCCTGAATTGGCAAATCTGAATCTAACTAATATTTGCATGATCTTACTACTGTTAGTTTTATTTCCTTTCTATCCTCATATTAATCTTTTTTTGCTGCACTTTCATTGAATTATGATTATTATTTATTCTTTAAGGCAAAAGTAATCTATTGTACCCCTATGGAAATTGCATTATTGGTCTAAGTGTGATTACTGAACTCCTAATATTTTACTTCTTCCAATACCCTATAAGTTCAAAATAGAGGCTCCTCTACTTTTTTAGGCTATGGTCTTTTGAGGCAAAGAAAAAAAGGTACTTTGATTTAGAATGATTTGATTTGGAATGAGGCTCTAGAGTGTGTTTCTCTAGCATTATCTTGAATATTAATAGGCAGCAGAAAACTCCTGGCTAAAAGTATACTCACTACCATCCCACCTTCTAATGAATTCACTGAAACAGAACGCTTGTGTGGTTCTGTTCACAGTGCTCATTTCCGTAGAAAATAATTGACTTATTAAAAAGAGCTGTTCACCCCAAGATGGTAAAGGATAATCCTGTAGCTTTCATTGCATCAGATAATGTTTGTCTTAACTGCTGATGATCAGCTTTATCACATGCAATGGAAAATGTCAGGTCAAAAGAAAAAGAGGAGCTGACATACCAATAAGCACACTATTAACTTTAGGGTGACCTTAAGAGACCTCACATTTGTTGGAATCATGTTTTTATTACTTTCAACCTATGCAAAATAAGAGCAATGTAAAATATTTTCTTTATTCTGTTCCAGTTAGTAATGCCAGTTGCATCTTTTCAATTATTTTTAAGCTCAAGCTCATAAACTCTAGAGTTCTTCACAATAAAAATTAAAATGTTTCATGAAGCTAAAATAGTTGCATGGCTTTAGCAGCTGAATTTGGTTGAAAGGAAATTGTCTTTGCATTATAATTTTTCAGAATTATTATTCTTGTTTTTTTTTTTTTTTTTCTTTTATAACATGTTCAATGTGCAAGTCAGTATTGTTACGTCCTGTATTCTTTGTTGGAAAATGGACAGATGTAACCTTCACTGAGTTAATTTGCTTGAAGAATTTGTGAATTTTTCCCTGCCTTATCTTGCTGAGGTTTAATATTTACTATAGATTAGCCAAAAAAGATGATTATGTAATAATACTTACAATATCATTAGAGTTCAAGAAAGAAAATTATATATATGCCTTAATATTTACCAAAGTATTTTCTAAATAATACAATCTATTTTTGTTAAAGCTGAAATAATGCAGCTATAATACAGAGAAATTACATTCTGAACAAGATATTTCTATATACAAATCAATTATTCAGAGAAAACATTAGCTCTTTAATTAATTTAATTTTAGAGAATTGAAAATGACTAGTTTTCCTACTTTTCCACACAAGAGAAAAGGAACAAAGGAACTCAAGAGTAAAAATTGGTGAATTTTCCATCCAATGCTTTTTTTTGTGTAGCCTTTCCATAAGTGAAATATTTAGAAAAAGAAATATTTTATGCATCTGAGTTTTTTTAAAAGCTTTCTATATGTATATATTATAATATGTTTTTATATATACATATATATTAATATAAATATTTAAAATTGTCATAGAAATTTCTGTGAGTACAGGTTACACTAGACGAAAGTATAAACAAATTGGAGTTACAGATATACAGATGTGATGTGATTTGTACCTTTTCTATAGGAAAGCTGACTCTTTAGTGATTTGGAACAGCCAAATAACATATACAATATTTACACACATATGTTCCTTTAGCTTGACCTTTATATTTCAGAAAAGAACTGAATTTCACACTGAAATGTTATTGCTTCAGAAAGCTCAATAAACTTTTTGACTACATCACTTACCTTAGAGAGACATGGATAAATTGTAGGTATGGAAGGAATAACGTAAACTATTTGACCTTACATAAAAGCAGTTCTCATTTTCATACACTAGAACTTGAAAAAAGAAATCCACTCCTTCTCAGCATTTATTTTGCTTTTTCTTATCATACAGATACTTGAGAAAATTAAGCATTTGAAAATGTGTTGTCCATAGCAGGAAAAAAAAAAAGCAATTTTTCTTGCAGTAAAACAGAAAGATGTTATAGGATAGATTGTATTTGATAAAAAAGTCATGTCTTCATTTCAAGGAAAAGCAACAGAGCATGACTCAAATATTTGTGTAGAAGCATCAGTTCATCTTGCCTTATATAAGTATCACGGAGCTGCAAGCATTTGAAGTACAAGAAGTTAGGTTGTTCTCTACCCAGGAAATATTCATAATACAACTGATGTGAAAGGAAATAAAATATCAGGTAAGGATGAAAATTAATACAAATATTTAACATTTTCACAATGACTTACTATGTGATGACAATAAAGCTTCCAGCGATCTTCCACAGATTTGCAGAATGTGGAGCAAAAGATGAAATGCTTTGAAATTATAACGATCTTCTCAGACAGATCGTTATCAAGTGGATACTTTAAAACAGAAGAGAAAAGAAAAAGAAAAAAGATCAGAAGAAAATACATTATAATTCATTTTGTAAGGCACCACACTCATATTGTAAGTACCTTGAAGTGCTTTACAAAGCGATGATTTAAACACTTTAGCATGGCAACCATAATGAAAGGAGTAGCTATTATTTCCCAGCATTTCAAACAGGTCCCAGAAAGCCTTTTGATTTTTAAAACTATTTTTTAGGCTATATTGTTTGTACCTAGGAGTCATTGTACTTGGAATGTTGCAGGTTCAAATAACTGAAGAAAAATAAAACACCACAAAAAAAAACATGCAACCCAACTTACATCACTTTTAAGAACTGTTTATACAAGATGTTGGCCTTACAAATTTGCAAATCCATAAACTTAGCCTTGGACTGAAATGGTTTAATTTTTGCATTATTTATTTTTATTTAGAAAAGGTGATGAATGATCAAAGTTAAGATTCTGGGGGTTTTCAGTAATGCAGAAGGATCATATCAGTGGGAAGATGCAGTCTTAAAATTTAACTTGAAATGATCGTAGACTGAGGAAACACTGGAGGAAGATCAGCGGCTTCATCTCTGGTCTGTGTTGTAAAATTATGCTCAAATAAAATCTGGAAGAGTCTGTATTAGTCACTGAAAGGATACTGTGTTTCTCACTTAGGGTTTGATTGATTACCATTATTAAGTACACTTTACAAGAAATATACGCATAAATTTATCCAGTTTCCAATGCTGAGAATCTAGAAATAGCTAAGGCTTTGATAAAGCTTTTGGAAAAAAGAAGTTCTTTTACCCTACAAGCAATCTTGAATTTGAACCTAGTAATGTTCCCATAGATATTAAAGAAACAAAACAAACCAAGTAGGAGGAGTAAAAAAAGAAAAAAAAAAAAAAAAGAGAAGACAGTTTACAGTTACACAAACTAAAACTTTTCTTAGTCTTAGGAAAAAAAAAAAATAAATCAATACGGCCTCTAAGATAAGCTTTCTGAAAAGAGAATTAAGCAGAACTTTATTTTGAGCATCAGATAAACACTCAGACACTTAGAGTAGGAAGACCCAGTGTGTTATTAGCCTGAACTACTGTTGTAACTTACCACGTTTTTCATTAGACCTCTTAATAAATTTCTAACTGATCAGCAGGCTACCTCTATGTAGGATGGGCTTACTAAACAGTTCAAATATTTTCTCCATTTTTTCTTCTAAACAATGTGTGTTCTTAATAGTAGGTGCATGCCCACAGAAAATAATCATGTGAATAGTCTAAGTCAGGACTTCCTGCAAAATATTTTCCTGAGAATTACAGTAAAATTCATCTAGCAGTAGCAGCTTCTGTCCTGAATACTGCCTTAAAAAGATCCACTCAAAAGCTTGCAGAGTTTTTGTACGAGTTTGGAATAGACACTGTAGCAAAAATTTTTAACGCCTGAAGCAGGTTAAATAAGCAGAGACAATTTATGCTAATTTCATAATTATTTTGAATTAATCAGTAATCAGATTATGAATATGCAAATAATGCATGAGCACAAAATGAGATTTTTAAATAATGCTGGCAGTTGTTTTTTTTTTAATTAAAAAAGAAAGTGAAAACAGATGTATTTCTATAGAATATGCTTATTATTTATGTTTACAAGATTAATTCCAGCATTAAAATTAAAAAGTGTCTTGGAAGAATGTATAGCTAATATCTCAGAGAATGAGCCACAAGCATACAAAGATAGGATCCTCAGGTTTTAGAAGTACTGCTTCTTGAACACATACAAATCTTATCTCAAGATGTACTTTTAAAAAACAAAAAAAATCATTTCTGTAGGATTTATATACTCACCACTATAGTTTTTATGATTACAGGAAAATGTTTAATGAAGTTGTTCTTACATATAGTACCTTAAGCTTTATTACTTAAGCATTTCATATTCTTGCAAAATGCTGTTACTGCTATGTACACTTTTACTCTTATTAAATATAAGCAATGATAATCTTCTTTTAGTGAGATGAATCTACCTCGAATTAAATTGCACAGCAGTTATCTAGGACTTCAGCATATGAAAGTGGAAACTGAAGAGAGTACAGTAAATTTAAGGTGATTGAGCAGGAAAAGGTAGAAAAACACTAGGATACATAATGGAGAAAAGGGAGCACAGTAAGGAGGAAAAAATATATAGATTTTCCCATAGAGACATAATTTCTTTTATCACTATCTCTATTACCAGAGGTTTTTTTTTTTTCATTTTTCTTCTCTAGTGTTAAAAGTCATCTCAGAAGTGTCATAAAATTGGATAACTCTGGAGACTAAGGTGTGCTGAAAAAGATGTATGTTATTATGAATACCAGGATGGTATGGATATGGAACTGCACGCTAACTCTTCATAGCTCAGTAGAAGTCAAAAAAATGATTTCTGTATATATTCTCACTTAAAGCATTCACTACAATATACATTAATACTAAACTGTGTGATGCTTTAGAACAATACAATGACATATTTTGTACTGAGTGTTTTGGGTTTCCTTCAGAAAACACAGAATTAAGAATCCAGTGACATTTATTGAGATACAATATAGAAAACACGAAATTATAGCACTAGCCTCTGAGATCATCTATTGCACTAAAATTATAACTTGTACCACAAAGCTGCGTTGTGCTTTGTGCCATCTTATTCTGTGGAGGAATTAGAGTAAAACCTCTGGTTCTCAGAATAAACAGATTAAAACTTGAAAAACCTTTTCACCACCACCTAATACCTCCCTAGGTGTGAAGATAGACCCAAAAGGTTTACTAATTCACGAGGGGTACGTAGCCTAACTCCTACCAGGAATTTGACTATGTTTCTGTTTCTTCTAATAGCACTAGCTATTATTCTAGCACATGCTATACCCTGTCAGTTCTTGTAAGAGGACAACCAAAATATAAAGTCATTTCTACGGTTTTGCAAAATGAACTTGTTGATGGTATTTGTATTTTTTTTTTTTAATAGAACTTGAGAGTATTAAAATCAATATTTCATTTCTTCTAGGATAGTCAAACAAAATTTATTAAGAGGATGTTTTATATATTTATACCATATGTCTCTCTATAATGGAGAAAATAAATTCTATGGTGAATGTGGAACATTCTTGAAAAGAAGAAATTATAGCATGTGCAAGGATAAGAGAGAATGAAGGAGAAATTAAATGAAATAGAAAATTACATATTTTTAAGTACTGCCCTATGGCTGTGAAGCAGAAATGGAAAAAGCATGAAAGAAAAAAAAAGATATGATGAAAATATAATAGTATACCTGCCTCTCTAGAACTTTATCTACTGACATATACATTAATCAGTTATTTAACAGAACACAAATTAAATTAAAGAGAACTGTATTAAAAATGAAATAACTAAGAATTCATGAAGAATTCATTAAAATGAACCACAAAATGAAGTATAATTTCATTCTGTGTCAGAAGAAGTGGAGAATATATTCTATTCCATAGGCCATACTTATTAGTGGTACTATGTAATTGAAGGCAATTTGTGAGACTGAAATCCATAGCAAGCATCTGTACAACATATCAGTTTCGAATGAAAGTAAAACAAACTTTAACCTTAAATTCTCTGACTCACGCTTATTTTCTTGTTTTCTGCTTTGGGTGCAAATGATTGCTCAGAAATAAACAAGTCAGAGTTTTATCCACTTCCTAGTTATCAAAACAAGCAATGCAGAAAACAGAAGGAAAGTAAAACACTCCCATGATAGTATTCACTATTGAAAAAATGGAAAAACTCCAGGAATTACTGCTTTTCTCACATAGATGGGCAAGGAGTGAATTGAGAAAAGCTGGAAAAAAAAAGTATTGTACATCTCTACACTGATGGTATAAGTGGTCATATAAGTGGAGTAATCATCTGGTTCTAGGCAATAATAGATCACTTCAATTACTCCAAAGGTACATGCTACTCTTTATTTAAGCCTAGAATGAAAGTGACAGTCTACCTCAGTGTAATTTGAACTCTTCTGATACCATCACTGTTCTTTCATCTTCTTGTCACTGTGTAAGATTTGGAAGAAATAAGAAACATCTTAAGTTTGTAGTTTTAGAAATGTTCATATTTTTCTCTACAAGCCAAAATTCAATCAAAGCAAAAAAAAAAAAAAAAAAAAGTTCTCAGTTCAGGATGAGATTCTTTCTTTGAAACTTTAACATTCCTGTTTCCGTACTTTTTTTTTTTTTTTTTTTTTTTTTTTTTAAAAAAATGTTTTTACTGTTATTTTTTTCTTGCAGTACCCAGATAACATGAAAAGGTAAACAATGTTAAGATTATTTTACAGAAGTGGAAAGCTTTTGTCTTTTTGCTTACAGTTATAATTTTTTTTTTTTTTCTCTCTGAGAAATTGTTATAAATCATATTAACTCTCACTGTAAGATATATTAAAGTTAGGTTTTCATTTACACTCTTCATACACTATTTAACTTGAGTTATCTGAATGGAATGCATTGAATGCTGACAGTCGCATGGTTTCTTTATTTACATATAAAATGCACTGTAGATTTAAGGTGATAGTGAAACTTCTGAAACTGTTTAGTTGAATGATTCTGACATACTAAATACTAACTGCTGTAGTTCTTTTGTAAGAACTCATTAATTTTGGCATAATTCTGCTTGTACTGAACCAAGTTTCCATTTTTCTTACCAGCTTGCCAGATATTTTTTCCCCATCTCTCTGAGCAGTGAGGTAGCTAGTAAGTCACTCAGCCCCACCATTCTGAGATTCTGAGTAGCAAGAGAATCCACAGGAAAGCTCTAAGCAAGATTCAAATTATGCTACCTTTAAACTGGCATCTTTCTATGCTATATAAAGAAATGCAATTTTTTTTTTTTTTTAAACAAGCAGTGCATTTCGTATTAAGCAGGTGTTTAAATTTCCTATCAGACTAGTTTCTGATATGTACTTAGGATATTATAAGGATGAAGGTTTACTGATTACATTTTTCATATTATGAAATATGATATAAAGACAATTTGTTCATTCATTATACATATACAAATGTACACATATAAGCATACATATACATGCATGTAACTACAGTAGAGATAGGCATAAAACTCCACAAAAGTGAACTAATTTTGATATTATTTTCCTAAAATCATCATTAGTCAATAATTGAATCATCTCTGCTAACGATTAGAAGATTTTATTCTTACAGTGAGACTAATCTTCTTTTATAAAAGCTAAAGAAAATGACTGGCTAAAATAATATATTTTCACTTTGTGTGGAGCTCAGGCAGGAATTTGGCAGCCTAATTCCACAAGTATAGGAGTAAAAATTGAGTTTTCACAGCCAAGCAAGTTGTCATATCATCTTAGTTGTGATAACTTTCTAGAAGCAAATTATCAGGGCAACTGAATAGAATTCACCAAAAAGAAATGGTGGTTATACTAATTTTGCATTGTCAAACATGCCATTGGCTAATGCATATATGTAAGCAGTTAGACTGGCAGTTAAGAGGATAATTATTCCTTTTTTAACCTGGTATATCTAGTCTCAACTCAGTGATTCACAGGCTTACCATGTCATCACTCAGGCAACAAAAGTTTCAGAAATATCAATTTTATTTACTTGTATTTACCCTAGTAATATTCTACATTATTCTACTTTCTGCAGTTTGCTTTTTCTTTCCCATTCAAATTTTTTTGTTACTTTGTTCCATAGAAACTCTACATTTATACACTTGAGATTCTTTTCTCCTCTTGAGATTCTTTAAGGAGAGATCAGACATCTTATTGACAAGAAGATTATGTAAAGGTGGATAAATAAACCAATTTAATATAAAAGTTCATTTTGTTTAGGATCAACGTTAGACTTCATATCTGAAAATTTTTCTTCTGAGCTGTTACAAGATCTGATGTGGAATCACTACAGTCAGGTTTAAATATCAGAACACTAATAAAAATGTCATATTTTTTACCTGATATAGTTTTTATATATTTAGCTCAGCTCCTTTTTTTTTTTTTTTTTTTTTTTTTTTAATTTATAAATAAATATAAAAACAAAGAAAAAAATTTTTTATTTTTTTTTTTTTTTATTTTTTTTATTTTTTTTTTAACTCCTTTTTTTTTTTTTTTTTTTTTTTTTTTAATTTCTCAAAGACTCTCAAAGAGAGGCAATAATCTGTTTCTTCTTGTGTTTCTTCTTTGTGATGTGTTGGATTTCAAAAGGCATCATACTCAGACCAAGCCAGTAACTTCTGCTCCTGAAATAGCTTATTAGAAATGATACTTAAATTTTATGTTCCAAGATTGGATTTAAGCTCAAGTATCTGTAGGTCTTTAAAATGAAAAGCATGTGAAGAGATAGCGTTTATGTCACACATCCATGAACAAGTAGAGAATTACACCTAGAGCAAACATGACTTCCCCCCCTTACGTCCATTCTCTTTATGAAACTGTGTTTTCTGTAACTTCTCTCAACTGTTTTCTGATTTTGCTGACTTATGTAAATGAAAACAAGCATTTATGAGTTAATGTCAGAAAAGTGGATATTACACAATTTATTCACTACACAAATTTAGAAGCCTTTTAGAAGTCCATATCCTCACATTCATTTCTCAAGATAGAGCGTATGAAAAAGACAGAAGTTCCATGGTCTTGGATATGAATTTCACTTTAGGACGGGAAAAATAGTCTTCTGCATCCATTACTTTTAGTTCTTTAATGTTAAGAGATTACAGTAACTCCTTCTATTCACTATGCAGTCCAGTGGTTTCAAAGTTAACACAAATCCTAATTAGACCTTTCTGGAGTACTATGACAAAAAAAAAAAAAAAAAAAAAAAAACAAAAACAAAAAAAACTAGAAGTTAACTGAATGCAAGTTCATGAAAAAGTATTATTTGTAGCTTGAGTCTATTTGTCTTCATCTCTTTTTTTGTAATCAGCATATGATTCCTGCTAAAATAATTAAAAAATTATTACTTCTGTTCATCTTATTTCTTCAGTTCTGTTGAAAAAGCTCAGATAAAGATTTTAAATCTCAATCTCTTCAATCATTCTTCATCTTGCAATACCACCATTTCCTGTTTGCTTGTAATGTCAATCAATTCTTTGCCAGGAGATTTTTAACAGTTCATGCTTTTCTAGGGAATTTTGTCGTCATTGCTATAAAGATCTGAAACCCTAAACTGCATCAATTTTTCCCCCAAGCTTATACTATACTGAACAAGCCTGATTTAAGTATCTTTGAGCAAAACCCAGCCACAAATAGCCCTCAACTATTAGTTGACTAATAGTATTTTAAATAGTTATGACAGAAAGAACTGGAGAACATTTCTCTAAGTCTATATAAAATGGCAGCAGGAGTTAAAGAATTAATAGGTATGCATTGAAGAACTTAGTGGCTTTCACTAGTAATTCAGTACATTAGTTTGATTAAGTTAAATGTTAAGCAAACTACTTCTTGCTAATATAATAGCAAATTACAGATCTAAATGCAAGGGCAGCTACACTATCATATAGACAAAACTATATATATATAGTATATATAGACAAAATTCAAAATATTTCATAGTAGTTGCTGCTTAAAAGCTTGATTTTTCTTTTCTTCCTCTGACAGAAGAATGAGAACAGTGCACAGTATCCAAGAACTTTAATATTCTACATTAGGTGTACACTTTCTTATAGCACAAGCAATACAGGTATTTTTATCAGAAGGGTAGGAGTGGGAAAGCATTTAATGTTACCCCAACTCATTAATATTAAGTACCTCAGCAGACATACACCTTCTATGCCGAAGCAAGTCAGGTTTTTGTCATCTTCTAGCTCTTCTGCTAGACTTTATGCTTTTTTTCTTTTGCTTCATCATTCCTTTGAATGTTTCCTCTATGTTTTCTCTTCTCTCCAGAGGAGATATTCAATAGACTTCTTCTATTTATTGTCCTCAGAAAGAACATACAGGAATAACTGGCCAATGGTCAATTTCACAATTTCATATTCTGTTAAGTTCAGTCAGGAGCTTGCTATAGAGCAGGGTTGCTGAGGAAACAAGAGTATCATCTTGGAAGTGAATAGATTTTTCAGAATAGAGTGCGGTTTTTTTGTTTGTTTTATTTATTTTTTGTTGCTTCCATCAGTGACATATTAGAAGCACAGTTAAATTATTGTTCCAACAAATGTTTTGAGGTACTAAAAAAAAAGCACAATAGTGTCTAGCATTCTCTGTCTCTAAAAAGTGCTCACCTTTCTTTACATCAAAATATTAAAGCTTGAGGATTACATGTTCTGGATGTTTCCTTTGCTCAGGTGAACTTTATTACATGAGATTTTTGTATATTTGATTTATGTAAAATAAAATAGATTCACCAGGAAACTACATCTGGTATGTATTGCAATCAAAGTATGTATCAATTTAAACAGTAGTTGAATTACAATCATCAAGATCTGGACTTAGGAGGAGAAACTTTTTTCTAACTACTAGATACAATGTAATGCACTGTAACAAACAGTGCTTGAATATTCTAGGATGTCTGTCAGGGTAAGTGCAGCGTCCAAAGCTTCTCACAGCTGGTTTCAGAACAAAAACAAATGACAGCTACCTGCAGGGTGGTCCATTCCCTACATGTTTGGAAAGGCCTGAAGTTAAACTGAACATGTAAGCATGGCTCTAGGCTAAATGTAAATAAATTTGCAAATACTGTGAAAGGACAAAACAGCATGCACATTCCTCAAGAAATTTAACCCAGTGGAAACATTGAAAATTTCTTCGCTGTCTGCACACATAAAAGTAAAAATGCTTTGTGTCTTACTCCTTATTCTGTTGCTCTTTCTGAATGTGTGTTTGAGTGCTACATGTTGTGAACCAAATTAACATACAAATTCATCCATTTACTGCCTTCCATTATTTAATTTAATTTAATTATTTAATGCCTTCCAAAAGCTAGGTATGTGCACTGGTTTATGCAATATACTGTGTAAGTCTGGCCAAGGCTGGGATTTGCAGTACTCAATCCTAACTATATCATAGAGTTGGTGTACAATCAATAGGCATACAGAGGTCAGGCTAAGTAGGATTACTACAGGAGAAAGATAGTAAATGAAAAATGCTCACCAATGTTGTAGGCTCAAGGAGCAATCTCCAGAAACAGACCCTTCCTCAGTGGCAGTCAGCACTTAAATGGGATCCAGGAGTGGTAGAACTAGACTACACCCCTTCCGGTAGCACAGGTGAATTGCCTTCACTTGTGCTCCCGTGGCTGACTCACTGCTTGCCTCAGGTGGTCAATCAGAGGTTTAGGTCATGATCAATAGTTCCTTTACAGTTAGCATGAATCAAACACGCTGGGGTAGGTGCTCTAGCTACAAAATTTCAGGAGTTAGCAGCCAGCAATTTCCATAGGAAGGAGAAGGCTGATAAGTATACATTTCCCTGGCCTGATTCTTGACTAGGTGAAGTAACGGATTTTTTATTCCTATACGTGCTGTGAATCTAATACATGTCAGTCCCGTCAAGTGCATTGCAACAAAACTGAAGATAATCTTGTGTTGAGATTGTGTCTGTTTTATTCTCTACGTACAGACATGGAGAATGGTGATTCTGTAATCAGACTCATGGAAATTTTGGTCTCTTCTGATAGACAATTGCCTGTATGCTATATATTACTGATAAGAATACCAATATACCAATATACCATCACCAATAATTACAGTGTGAAATGCTTGTGAATAGCAAATGTCTCCCCTATCATCATTTCTCTCTTCAATACCTTTGAAATTTCAACTGTGTGATATGACTTGATGGTAAACCACAGACTGTGCTTAGTAAGATGGCACATTTTAAGGAGAAGGTGCCCTGGTCTTTAGCTCAGAAGTAGAGGAGGAGTCTTGAATTCATAAAGCAGGGAACATTTCACAGCTTTATTGTCCAGGTAGGGGTTTGATTATTTAAAAGAAGAGAGAGGTAAATGCAGTAAAGCCAATAGTAATTCAAGAAAAACATTGTGGCACAACAATAATTAAGACAAATCAAGAAAAGTGAATAAGCACTAAGTAATGAACAGATATAGCAAAAAAAAAAAAAAAAAAAAAAAGTTCAGACTTGATTCATTGCTTTTCATGGGAGTGAAAGATCTCTGGGTTGTTTTGTCATTGCTGTTGTTAAAGTAGTAAGCTCAGACTACGAGTATTCTTTACTGGACAAACAATCAATAATTTTCAAAGTCTTTGGTAACAGTTGAAAATAACACTCGAATTTAATGAAATTCCCTTTCAAAGTGAGAAGAAGAATCTGAATTTTATAACAAAACTGCTTCAAAGATCCTTACTTGTGTAAATATACAAAACTTCAATGAGCATACACTTGTGTTCTATAGTACATATGCATAAATCAATATTATGATAGAATAACTCACCAAAAACAGATGAATTATGTATTAATGTTATAGTTCATGAGTTTCTACAGGCAAAACCTCTTAATAACTGGAAAAATGTGAAGAAGGATGCTTTTATTTCTCAGAGCTGACAGAGGGCCTGAAATGAGGCCTTTCAATGCTCGCAATAAATAAACCCAGTGATTTTTCTGGGGAAAAAAAAAAAAAAAAAAAAAAAAGTTTTTGCTGTTGAATGAACTATTCCCTTTAGTTTTCCAGAATTTCCAGGAGAGCAATAGACCTGTTGGAGTGCATCCAGAAAGGGCCACAAAAATGATGCAAGGATGGAACACCTTCCCTACGAGGGCACGCTGAGAGAGCGTGGGAAATGGTTTCAAACTAAAAGAAGGAAGGTTTAGACTAGGTATAAGGAAAATGTTTTTTAGAATAAGGGTGGTGAAGCAGTGGAGCAGGTTGCCCAGAGAGGCTGTGGGTGCCGCATCCCTGGAGACATTAAAGGCCAGGCTGGACAGGGCTGTGAGCAACCTGGTCTACCTGTGGATTTCCCTGTTTATTGCTGAGGAGTTGGGTTAGATGACCATTAAAGGTCTGTTTCAGCTCAAATGATTCTATGATAACTCAGAGTGACCTGGAAGCTGTAAAGGCAGTTACTCAAAATGAATAATTTGCTGAAGATTTATCAAAGTAATTTATCTGAGATTTGCACAGGTAAATTCTCACTTCTGAGTGAGTACACCTAGACCGGCTCTGCAGTGTTGAATAAACAATGTAACTGTTCTAAGGTTTATATAATGGGCATAAATATGCACTGATATGCAGATACTTTTGTGTGTATATAGACATACCGACATGCAATTCTGACGTACACAAAAAATGGAGGAAAGAAAGAGTTCCAGATATTCCAGTTCTGAATGCTGTTAAAATTTTTTTTTAAAATGAAATGCTACATAAAAAATAAGATGTTATCTGTATCTTAAGATATAATTCATACTGAATACTTGTTTAGGCTTGCTCCTAAAATACTATAATAGTATTTCACATTCTAAATTATTCATTATATTAAATTCATTACATTACATTATAGTATTCTACATTCTAATTTTTCATATTAGTCTTTCAAATATAAGTAAAATATCAGAAGTATCTTTAAAATGTGAGATTTCTTGTGGAGTAATTCAGAAATAAAAACATACATTTCAGGTGACAAAAGCAACTTCTTTGTTTGTTTGTTTGAACATACGCTGAATTATACAGCACAGCATGTCTCACATACTTTTAAGCAAATATCGTCTAGAGATCTGAGCAAAGGTTCACATTTGATGGATTTTACAGGATGAAGTTTCCCAGACACTGAATTTTTATTTCTCACACATTCTTGTATAGCATCTTGGCATTAACAGACGAGTTCCTCTTGGAGATCTTGTGTACACTGCTTGTCTCACAGCACATTTGCATGTACAACTCACTAAATATGTCTTTTTTTTTTAGGTATAACTGTTCAAATACATCATATGCTTCAGTGTTTTGACTTTACAATAAAAAATATGGCCATTAGAGGTATTTCAAGCACTAGACTAAATTTTTTCCCATGGTTTCAAAAATATATGTGTGTATATATAGATTAATATATACTCATGATTTTCCATTTTCTCCATATATCTGAGACCTCGAAATTCTTCATTTTTATTTGCATGAAGACACCAGTTAAAAGAGAATTAGTAAGAGCTCAACACCTTATAATAGAACTGAGTGGACTGAAGTTACAGACACTTAAGTTCACTTTACTTTTATACATAATTATTAAAGCATATAAGTTACATAGAAGGGAAATATTGACTATCTGTTCCGGAAGGCTATATGCATTATGCTCCTCACATTATGGAGAAAGCTCTCTGTTTCTGTGTTGAAGGTTACTCTGTGCTTGGCACTGATGGTTGGCTTGATACCTAGTTATTATTGAACATTTTTGCCTATGCTCCAGTATATTAGCACAAAGTGAAATCAGTAACTTTTTGCCTTAGCATTGGCTCATAAACTATAGGAATCCAGGAACCAACTGTGAAATCCAGAGGTCCGTCCTTACATAAGCCATGTTTCTCTGTTAAGGGTCTGTAACTCTTCCTGAAACTTTTTTTTTGTCCATAGACACTGACTACATTTTGGACTTGTCATCTTATCCATGCTTATGACAGCCTCTACAAAATTTAAGATGAATAAGCAGCTTTTGCTACAAAACGGATTTCAGTATGACAGGGATAAGAAGTATATAAAACAATTACAAGTATGCCTGTGAGTGAGTCAGTTTCATGACTCTAATATAAAAAATCATATTTGTTAGCAAAAGAAGTACAAAAAAGTTTTAAGCATGCCCTGCCTACTATGATCTGTCCCTTCAGTGTGTTGATAGATTTGTCTTTGAACAAAACAAGCTGTTAAGCTTGAAACATCAATATGTGTCAGTCTTGCACTTTAAAAAGCCAAAGGTATGATTTTTATTGGAGGTATCAGAGTCCTTATCTCTGAGCTATGTTGTAGTGCTTTTGATAGCCACCAAGAATTTGTGTCCTGCAAAGAACTACATAAGCATTTTATTAACAAATTTTTTCTGATGAAAAAAATCTCCTCCCAGCTCATCAGCACTCCAGGAATGTATATTGTTGAATCATTTCCTGTGTTTATGGAAGGAATAGGGTGCCAGCTACTTGAATAGCATGTGAGTACCACAGCAGGCACAGAGTCTAGATTGTCCCAGAATAGTTTCAAATAAATGTGGATGCCAATTAAGTGTGAGAAGGAAAAATATAAGAGGCTGAATAGACTTATGAGTAGCCAGCTTATATGATTTTCCATGGTTTTAATTGCAAAATATTTCTGTATGTTAGAGGAAATGAATGAAATGAGTGAAAAAGATGTGAGAAGGAAGAAGAAGGTTAGAACATGAAAAAGAAGTAGTCAGGAAATTGCATCATTTGTGACAGAAAAATAAAGGCTCAAACAAACCCAAAAATGTGGACTTTTTGTTTAAATTATATTTATTATGTTATTTGACCAATTTAGGGAAAGGAATTAGACTGAGTTGCTGGAGCTAGCCACCAGCCAGCTGAAACTGTAGGAATGTCTGATAACATTGACATCCCATTTTTCCTCATAAGCCTTCTCTCTTGTTCTTTCATGCCTGGGACAAGTTTCCTCCTCAGCTGAGGCTGCAGAAGTTGTATTTTACTAAACTACAAATCTCACATAGTTTAGGAAAGGACTTTCACTTTTCCAGTTATCCTTGTCATTCCAGTGTCTCTTGCTACCTGTTAGAAGACGCCAGGGACAAATTCCTAACTATTAGAATTGCCCCACATTTTCAGCAGAAATTCCCAGATGAGATAGTACAAGGATATTTGTGCTGTAAACTAAATCTTTGAGAACAGTGCTAAACAATGCAAAGCTTCAGTCGAAAGTGGCATTCCAGTCATGTAGCACAGCGATGTTGACATAACAAAATCCACAGAACTTGAAAAATACTATATTTTTTTTCACTAAAAACAGAAGAAAATTCAAATAAAAATTTTTAAATTGTGGTTTTATTTTCTATTAAAAATGCGTAAAAAGCAACTTGAAAAACAAGCATGAAACATAGAGCATCTTTGCTGTTGCTGTTTCTATATAAATCATTTCAAGCACTGATCTAGATTTGTTCAGGTAATCAAGAGCTTAGCAGTAAGTTGCAATATGGTCATCCCTAACTATTCCCAGGGCTGTGCCATACCATTGGTATACAAAGTAACATTTTCTGGTGCAATTAGCGGTTAATTAATTGGTGGAACATAGAAGAACTGATTTAAGTTTCATTCCTTTCTTAAAGTCTTTTCTTCAAATTTCTTCAAGCCAAATTGTCCGGCATCAGTGCCTTAGACTGTTTTAACCATTTGAATTCAGGCATATTTTTAATATATTGGATATTTTGTAATTCTCTCAGTTGGACATAATTGCTTCTGACCAGTGCAGCCTAAACTTCTTTCCTAGCGTTTCCTGCTTGCTAACTTAGGCAGACAGTAGGAGTTCCTGTGCATTTTATCTGGAGCTGACACAGGCTTGATGATGAGACATGTACCCTGAAAGTCAGTACTGCAATGTTCATCGTCAATTTTAAATTTCCTAGCAAGGTTGTTTGTACCAATGCACCATCCCTGTCTTATTGGGTAAATGACATACTTTATTTTGTGTTTCTTTTGGTTGTTTACAGACTCTACTGCTGCTTTGCAATGTTAAGTAGTTTGTTAATTATCTTGAATTGTAAACACGCCTTTCAATTTGCTCTTTAAAAAGTCAGCACTATGTCCTTTTATATACTGCCCTGCATCTCTGTTTTTCCCAGTCCAGTAATGGCCTGTACGTTAATCTTTTCAAAGTTATAGCATTTGTTTCAGGTTATACAGCTTACTATGCATCCCTAGAGTGGAATATAGAATCATTTGTGAGCAGCTATGATCTTGACATTTCTTATCTCTTCTTCCCGGATAACATTGATTTTATTTGTTTTATATTATTATGCATAAGATAGTAGTCACAATGTGTTTCTGTGTCAATATCTTATAAAAAGACAACAGAATAAGTAGTTAAGTCAATGCTGTGTTAGTGACATGCCTCATCTTGTCAATATGTTTCTGTATCTCAGAATGAGATTATGAGGTTCTGGGAACAATAGTAAAAATTGTCTTGCAGGGTCTAAAGTGTTGCCTGTTTTGTTTTGTTTTTTTTTTTATCCTAATACCTTAATACTCTAACAAGGAGCTTGCTGGGACTATAACAATCAGTGTTCAAGATTAACAATATGGTCAGCTGACTAACAGATGCAGAGACAGATGAATTAGATGGCCTATTCAGACTGCAAAACACACTCTATTGAAGCATATGCTTACCATCATACTGGAAAAAAATGTTTAAAGAATAGTAATAAAGAATGAGAGTAATTGCTTCGTTGAATCTTCCTATGACTTTAAAACTATGACAGTGTTAAAGGCATTGGGTAAAAAAATAATCTTGCATTATGAAAGCATACTGAACACATTTATAGTTTGCATTTGCTTGTCTAAAAGACTGCATTCTTATTTTCTTTGACAGTCATCATTGACAAATCTTATCTTTGACTTCTATAAATAATAATATACTGCGTAGCAGTTTATTTGTGCAGAATGGTGATACAGAAAGATTGAATGTATGTGGGCAGACTATGTTTTTGTATTTAAATGGTGTCTCCTTTTCAGGCAAAATTTAAATTGAATAAGAAACATGACTTCTCAGCAGGTATTTATTTATGAAAATTTCAAAATATTTAGAAAACTGTAAATTTTCACATTTCCTTTCTGCATCGCATCTCATGAATTAATTAATTTGATAAAGTGAAAACATCCTAACAATTCCTTTCTTTTCATGTTAAACGCTGCTCTAAAGTCGAAGACTGTGAAAAATTCACATGTTTTTACAGTAGCACTTATAATATGCCAGTAAATTATACTTAATACAGCATGATTGGCTGGTCACATCTACCTGAAGTACCACAAGTAGATCTCATGAAATTGAACATGTATAAGTCCATGGGGCCAGATGATATCCATCCTAGGGTTCTGAAAGAGATGGCTGATGTGGTTGTCAAACCGCTGTCTATCATATTTGAAAAATCATGGCTGTTTGCTGAAGTCCCTGGTGACTGGAAAAGGGAAATATTACTCCTATTTTTAAGAAAGGGAGAAAGGAAGACCTAGGGAACTCCAGGCCGGTGAGCCTCACCTCTGTGCCTAGGAAGATCATGGAGGAGATCCTCCCGGGGAATGTGATTCTATGATTCTATGATCTCCCCTAAGGGCCAACATAAAAGAATACGAGGACCTTTTCCAGTACACATTACCAGTCAAAATCTGAAACAGCAAACAAAAAAATGATTTAATCAGTGCAGACCATGAGTTACTTCATATATAAATCTACACAGCCAACAATGTGTCCACAAAGTTTGACTCACATCTATTGTGATGCCATTGTCTTAAATTCTAACAGATATGCAATGATGATTTCCCCAAATTTTCCATGTTTCAAGCAAAATTGTCCAAAATATGCAATTGTAACTAAGTGTATAAAAAGCAACTTGGAAAAAGTAGTCTTTCTGTCTTTCTGCTCAACTTATCAAGCTGGTGGGGAATGAAAGAAAAATTGAAGTGCTGTTGAGATGGACTCAAAAGTTGTACAAAATATCAGTTAAATGAATTGTTTTCTTTTCACAATCATTTACAACAAAATTCTCAGATCTTCCTCTCCAGGAGGATTTTATTCCCTTTTTATAAATCTTACGAAGATCTTCCTTCATCTTTCCTTGTCCCCTCTCTATAATGATAATATATGGCTAGACAGAGAAAATGCGCGTTTATAGTCTCTGTTTGTTATGTTGAGTGCAAGAATTTGAATAGAATGTAGAATCAGGAAGGAAAAATCTTCTAAGATCACCCACCTATCCACCTATCCACCTAATGTCCACCTATCACTAATATTTCCCAACAAAACTATGTCCCTCAGTACAACATCTACACATTTCTGGAACACCTCCAAGGACAATGACTCCACTACCTCCCTGGGCAGCCTGTTTCAGTACCTGACCACTCACTCAGAGTATTTCCAAATGTCCAACCTGAATCTCCCTTGGCACAACTTGAGGCCATTCCTTCTAGTCCAGTCCTATCACTAGTTACATGGGAGAAGAAGCCAACACCCACCTCACCACAACCTCCCTTCAGGTAGTTTTAGAGAGAAATAAGATCACCTCCAAGTCTCCTCTTCTCCAGTCTGAACAATCCCAGTTTCCTCAACCACTCCTCCTATGACTTATGCTCCAGAACTCTCACTAGCTTTGTTGCCCTTCTCTGAATATGCTCCAGGGCCTCAACATTTTTCTTGTAGTGAGGGGCCCAAACTGAACACAGTCAGGTGTGGCCTCACCAGGGCTGAACAGAGGAATGATCACTTTTCTGCTTCTGCTGGCAATACTATTTCTTATACAAGCCAGTATGCCATTGTGACACCTGGGCACACCCTTGGCCCATGTTCAGCCAATTGTCAACTATGTTTTGGTTCTATGTTTTTTGTTTTTTGGGTTTCAGTATTCCACATCAAAACATCATGTAGTGTATGGGGCACTAAAGTGTTAATGCCCCAATTCCAGGTACCTATCCCTGTACATTACAGAAGTCACGGGATCTGGCCCTTCCAGGTGGGGAGGATGCTCTCTTGCTGCCTTGCAGTAGGTGCTGGAGGGTGCTTTCCTAGCTGTTCCAAGCTTTTCAGGTTTGACTCGGTCCCGGGAACTCTCTCTCTCTCATCTTGTCTGATTTATTAATCTCAATTTCAATTAAATTGTATTGTGTTATCTTGTATTCCACTATTATAGTTAAATAAGTTTTCCTCCATAGATTGTTGTCGCTGTTCTTTTCCTCCCTTCCTTCCTTCCCATTTTTGTGGGACTGGGGTGGGGGGGGGGGGAGGGCAGAGGACTGTTGCCCCTGTCACGGACGTAGATTGATCTGGTCAACTCCGTGACAAACTAACACCCCCAGGTCCGTTTCCTCCACGCAGTCTTCCAGCCACATTACCCCAAGAATTGCCTGGGATTGTTGTGGCCAAAGTGTAGGACCTGGCACTTGGTCTTGTTGAACTTAAACCCACTGGCCTCAGCCCAGTGATCCAGCCTGCCTAGATGGCTTTGTTGGGGCTTCCTGTCCCCAGGCAGATCGACACTTCCTGTCAACGCGGTGTCATCTGGAAACTTACTGAGGGTGCATGCACTCAATGTCCTCATTCACAGCATCAATAAATATATTGAGCGGGACAGGCCCCAGTAATGACCTCCAGGAAACACCATTCGTGGCTAGTCTCCAGTTGGATTTGACTCCATTCATATTCATTCATAAATATTTTCTCTCCTGAGAAGAAAAAGTGTGACTGATTAGCATTCAAATATTCAAGTATTGAAGTATTGAAATGTATTGTGCTTACTATTTCTAATTCTATAGTTGCATCAGGATGTACTACGTTGGAATTAAAGTAATTATAGTACAAATTTTGCTGAATCTCTGCAAAAACTTTAAGGACAAATGCATGAATTTAGTAAAATAGTACTATTTATGTGTTCTTCATGCTTAAACTTCGTCACTGGAATTTTACTGTTCCAACCCTCCTTCCCTAATAAGTAATTACTTAGCAACATATATTAATTTGTGATCTTTCAATACTCTTGCAGTTTTATCAAGTTCCTAAAGCCACAACTAAATAGTATGATTATTTTTACTGAATCTGACTCTGAAGAAAATAAGATCATAGTTATACAAATAAAAATCTATGGGTATACAGTTTTTCTTCCCCAGATCGTTTATAATACTAGGATTCCATAATGTAAACAGGATACTCTATAGGGAAAAAGAGAGAGTGGAAATGATTAATAAAACAAAAATATATTTGCATAAATTATTTAATTATATCCTGTAATTTCTGAGTAATTATAATCTACAGCACATAAGCTGACTATCAATTATTTGACTTTCTTCATTTGATCACAAAGAGTAGTATGTTGTCACAATATATATTGAAATTAACTATGCTAATTCCAGATCAACTCTTCAATTTATTGAAAACATCTGACATTTTAATCCAAATCTCAGGAGCTATTACACCCCTCTAACTTGCTGTAACCTGAAAATTTTATAAGGAAGCTCACAACTTAATCTTTGAATGCAGTAATGAAGCATAAAATAGAGTCCTACGCAAAAATACTGAAAATGTTAGCTGTGATTATAACCCAGGCACTAATTTTTCTTTGGATATGTTTGTTAGAGCTGTAGTGTATTCAGGTCTCATTTGGTGAGAGCGCTTCATTTTTCTTCTTTCCATCCCTTCCTTCCCTTCCTTCTCTCCCTCCTTCCTGCTTTCCCATTCTAGAAAAATCCATGCCAAATTAGGCAAGGATGGAAAAGTAATACAAGTAATACTTCTGAATACACATTCATCCAATTTATACTTATAGGTGAAGGACTTTCTGTGTGATCTCCATATTATTGATTATTTTCTCAGGTTCTTTTCCTTCCAGTCTTTTACCTATCTTCCCATTTTTTTACTTACACCAATTTTAGATGTATCTTCCAAAAAATATATCAAAAGGCCATTCAATTTTCTTCAGACTATTCACTTTTCAAAGTAATCAAGGATAATGTCAAGCATGCAGAATTTTATAATATGATCTGCAGAAAATGTTCTGCTCTGCATTGAACATTACTACTTTAATCACTTATGCCACTTCATTTTTATACTGACATTTCTAAAATTTAAGAACCAGATGATGTGTCTGTCTTTCCTTGTATGCACAGGAACACTGCAGTGTTATGGGAATGATTTTGGCTGATTTGTTGAAAGTAAAAAAATTATATAATAGTTATATATTATATTATATATATAAAATATAATATAAATTCTAGTTCAAAGAAAGTCAGTGTTTACACATGGAAAGTTAAATATTTGTAAATTAAGAAGGCTGTCATTCAGAAGAGATGGCTGACATTCAAGGTTAAAAGTTGCTTGTACATAGAGGCCAAAGCTTTCAAACTGTTTCCAAGAACAAAGAGACAAAGTCCCTAACATGTAGCTGTGATTTCTCAGCTATACAAGAAATCCTGCTGTTACAACTGGTTATTCCTTTAGGCAGTACAAATATATCTTGGAACGGAACGTCAGGAAAACAAATTTGTTAGAGAACAGCACTTACAACATCTGCACCTGTCCCAAATTCATAATCTAAGTAATTATTGTTTTTAGTACCTAATGCATCTATTCAGTTCATTTCAGTCAGCGTAAGTATTGCCATTGTTTAGCAGCTGAGCACCGAAGATGCTGAAAATTTAAAACACACAGTTGGAAACTCAGAACTTTTCCGTGAAAGCTGAATTTTGTTTCAGTTTGTGTGTGTGTTGCTTTCACAGGCTCACTACCACACCTCCAGTTTTCCATTTCTTAGAGTACAAGTAGAGTACAGGTAGAGCTTGTCTAAGGGAAACCTGGACTATTTCTAGTCCAGGTTTACCACTTCATAAGCGAAAGTTCCCTGTTTAATGCTATTGACAGTACCTTCTTTACACAGTACTCCCTTCTTCCCTTTTTTGAAGGCATGATAGGTCTCACTCAGTCTTATATTCAGATTGTCTTCACAGTTCATTGCTCTAACTTATGAGAAAGTCAGCCTTACTTTTAGCTTCAGAAAACCTACTACCACTGTAAATAAGAAAAACAACTCAGCATATAAACTGTTTATTTTCTTTATGAAATCCTTCTTGGGTTCTGGTCTTAATCCTTCAGTCAAATGCCTCTTGATAGTACCACAATAATGATTTGGGGGACCAAGAGATGACTAAGATGTACATATGGCCATTCTCTGAAATTATATGGTAAAGTAGCCTGAGGGTCGTAATTACATCTAAGTGTGTGTTTTTGCACACTATACTCTTGCATCAGCATCTGATGACCCACTAAATATACTGAAGATTAAAGTCAAGTTTTGGATTGTTGGTGGATTAATGTTCAAGGAACACATAGAATCCTAGGAACATATTAGGTTTCCAGGCTGGAAAACTTTTTGACTGGTTTACTGCCATCATGTGACCATCAGAAATAAAGGTTGCATATAGCTTTCCCTGAAAAAACTGATTTTAGTCTGTTTTTGAAAAAGTATGAAGCAGTAGAGTCAGACCTACGGTGTTCTCTGTCTGCTGCTTATCTTGCATCCTCTGTTGCAGTTTTGTCATAAAGGATGTCATAGTTTGAGTTGAATTCACTTAGGCTACTTTTTTATGACAACTCTGTAAGGAATAAGCCTAAAATGAAGATATGTAGGCCTATTATATTCAGGGTTTTTTTGCGCGTCTTACTTTTAAAATGCTGACTGCAATAAGTTCAGCATGTTGAAAACTCAGTCAGAGCATCTTATGATTTTCAGTGTTCACCTCTCAATGTTAGGAAAATGAAGATGAAAATTATTGTGTTATGGGCCATTTGCATTTTAAAGAATAGTAGTAGTTCTTTGTCCCCCATCAGCACCCCCCACCGCCCTGCAAAGCAAAGTTTCCTTTAAAAATTTCAGTTTTATTGAATCTGAGGTACTTTCTATCCAACAAGCTGGATTTGACAATCTGTCTGGGCTTGGAGAAGTCTAGAAGACTATAGAAGACCATAGGACTAGAAAACTAGAGGACCATAGGACACACTGGAACTTGTTTATCAAGACAGTAAGGTAAACCATGTTAGATATCTTTAATATCAGTCCTTTATGAGTACTTGTCTTCAACAAAATAAAGTTATCTGTTTTGAAATAAACCTCTTTTCTACATTGTTCAGCATAGATAACTTATCTAAGCCTGTTTGTTTAGTAGAGAATCACAGAATCATGGAATGATTTGGGTTGGAAGGGGCCTTTTAGATCATCTAGATTCAAATCCCCTGCTATAGGCAAGGACACCTCCCTCTAGACCACATTGCTCAAAGCCCCTTCCAGCCTGGCTTCAAATGTTCCTGGGGGGGGGGGCACAGAGCAAGAGGCATCCACAGCCTCACAGAGCAACCTGTTCCAGTGTCTCGCCACCCTCACAGTAAAGAATTTCTTCCTAATGCCTAGTCTAAATCTACATTCTTACAGTTTGAAATCACTTCCGCTTGTCCCGTCACTGCATGCCCTTGTAAAAAGTTCCTCTTCAGATTTCTTGTAAGCCCCCTTCATGTAGTGGAAGGCCTTCAGGTACGCAAGGGGACTTATGAGAATGAAAGAATCCTCATGACTTAGTCACAGTATAAGAATTATTTATTGTTTGTTAATGACAAACAATTTTCTTAAGAATTTTTATTTTTAGTAAAGACAGTTCATTCTGAAACAACCTATGGCTGAAATGCTGATCACTGTTTCTTCTCTCAGTTATAATCTAGATAAAATCAGGCAATATAATTGAAATAATTTCAACTGTGATATGACAGGAAGTAAGAAGATATTAAAAAAAAAAAAGTAATCTTGAACTTTCCCCACAAAACTTTTACATCTTTGACTTGCTATTAAATTAAATCACTCATTTGAACGATGCTAAATCATAAACTTTCCTACAAATTATTGTTCAATTATAGCTGTGGATTACATCTTACAGAAGTGCATTTAATAAGTGGAAACATATTCACTTTCTAAATACCTAGAAGCCAAATTCACTGTTATTTTGCTTTAATATCATCAAGACTCCTGTATGACTTGGTGAGAAAAATCTATTTTCCACTGGCTACAGTCTTCTCCTGGCTCAGTGGTAATAGTTGTGGTGTTATGCCAAGGAAACTGTCAAGTTCATCCTTGTTCCCTTGTTCCATTGGAGAGTTATGCTTTTCCATTTCACAAAGGAGGATTTCTAAGTGGTTTCTCACTGAAATAGATCTGTTCAGTAGTAGAGAAGGAACCAAATTTCTACCATATAGTGAAATTTCACTTTAAGACTGTTGAATAATAGCTAAAATATTATAATCTATTTCGGTGTATATAATTTTAACTTTAAGGTAAGTAATTTGCAGTGGAAATTTAAAGATATGCCCCTTAATACTAGTCAAAATAAAATTTTCCCCTATCTAGTGTTTATCACTGGCTGTTAAAGTAGTGAGCTTCATATGCTTCATTTCCAGAGAGCTGGAAGAGTTCCTTCTGAACAGGCATCTGCTAAAATATTTTGTAGCAAGTAGAAAGGAAAAGGTCTGTTCCAGCCAATTATTTCCCTGTCCCTCCTATCTTGATGATCTCCAGCATCATATGGAAGCCATCATTGTTATAAAGTTAAAATCATATTTGTAGCAGACAAACTGACTCCGAATATGGATTTTATTTTGGACACCACTACATGTAATATGCACTCTATAATAACCCTTTTTTTGTTGTTGTTCAAATTTCTATGGTAATTAAAATAAAATATATTCTCAGTAAGAGAAAATTAACAACTGTCCAGCGATCTTGATTGTAGTATGAAAAAGTTAAAAAGTGGGAAAATTTTGTTTATTTTAGTGTATTTGTAGGTTTTTTTAAACTAAAGCACACAGAAAAAAAATTAATAATAACAAGGACATATAATTAATTTAAATCTCTGGTGTGTTAGTGGCAACACTCTCAATATTACAGTAATATAATAAAAATGGAGGAATGGTCTTTTAAAAAAATGCTAAATCACCTTACAGTTCTTTTAGTGCAGGAAGCAATAGAAATGAAAGTTTTCAGGAGGCTGTTCATTTAGCATCTTAGTAGAGTAAGTACTTGAATGTGAAAGTATGGATAATTTCATATTATATTTGTGAATGTTAAATTTTTCCCAAGGTAATGAAGTTTAATTTGCAGCAATTCCAGACTTGTAATAACATTTCATAGTTCACTTTTTTCCACATGTATTCCAAGGTTTTTTCTTCTACAAGAAGTGATGGAAACCCATGAGGTGATTAGTCACCAGACATATCCTTGGTTTTAATTCAGTATCTGTAACTGACTCATTGTCTGACTTGGGTGAATGTGAAGTTAGTATTTCAGACATTTCAAATACTAACCCAATAAAAAGTAGGAATTTATTGACCGCCAAATGCTCAGTTGGAACGTCATTTCTGTGTTAATCAATTGAAACCATCAGGAAAATCAGCTAGACTCAAAGATCTCCAGCTTCAGTCAATGAAGTCCAGCAAAATTATGTTGCTGGTGTTACAAATTTCTGAAATGAGATTCGGGTTTGAGGCAGAATTATTGAAAGCCAGTAATTCATGAAAATAGTAGCAACAAAGATACAGTAATTGCTTCTTAAGTGTTTGAAAATATTTTTTGCTTTTCTTAAAATTTATTTTCATGACTGATGTAGAAATTCTATGATTGAACACTGCAGAATTTTGAGTTAAATAGAAACGGTGTGCTGACCAAAATAAAAATACTGTTTTTGTTTACCATAAGACATTTAAATTTGACATGGTTTTGAAGAATTGGCTTCAACTAGAACAATATATGAGAAATGGAAGAGCTAAGTGAAATCCAAAGATGCAAAACTCACTTTGAGAAGTCTAGAATAAAATATCTTAATTTAGCATATTTCTAGAAAAACAAGGAATATGAAATAACTTTTCTTGATGAAATTATTTTTAGAGTAGATTTCCTGTTTCTTAACTGTGTTACATAGAAGGAAAGAGGGAATGGGTAGTCCAAGGAAAGGCTATTAAAAAGTCAGTTTTTCATTCTGAATTTTAATAATGTTGTGTAGGAAGTGATTAAAAGTGGGCTGCACTTTTCAGCAAAGTTAGGATAATATGCTTATTAGCAAGGCCGGGACTTAGGCAATATTTATAATAGCTTTCCCAACTTGAAGTGGATGAATACAGGAAAGTCTATCACTTCCCCTGAGCAGCTGGATGAGAAGTGAGGGACAGAAAATTATATATAGTAAATTAATTAGGTTGGCGGGCTCTCAGGGGATAATCTTTTTACAGTGCATGATGTATTTTGTGACCTGGCAGTGTTCTCCATCTGTTTGTTTAATGTACATTCACTAGGATAGTGAAGCTTTTAAGATTCTTCATAGATATCTGTAGTTGGGAAGGAGATTTATTGTGCAGATGGTTTTACAGCAGATCTTGAGGATAGTTTAACTATGTTAATAGTTAAGATTTACTTTACTCCCCTTGCAATTCCAGTCTCCAAGCAGTAAAAATCAATAAACTTTGGAGCCTCGTTGAGATTTTGGAGGCAAATAGGGTTACATACCTTTTCAAATTACAATCAACATAATGCTGTTTCAAACTTATTCTTGCTACCCAAGTTACTCTTAACTAGTATTTGTGGTTTGTCTTATTTTTTACAGAAGGAAGTGTCTGTAATAAACATGCCATCCAGATGTGCAGAGATGGGAGCAGGAAAGTAAAGGTGCAGATGGAACTGAACTTGATGAGGAATGTTAAAAATAACAAGAGGGTATTTTAAAGATACATTTGCTAATAGAGGCAGGCAAATAGAACTGTATACCACCTCTGATAAATGTGAAGGGAGAACTGGCTTCCACAGACACAGAGAAGGCTGAGGTATTCAACGAATTCTTTGTCTCAGTCCTCTCTGACAGTCAGGATTTCCAAGCCTCTTGTCTCCCTTAATACCTAGGTAGAAGTCAGGTGGGTAAAATCTCTCTCACTGAAAAAAAGTATGGGAACACCTCATGACATCAAATGTGCACAAGTCTACAGGGCTGGATGACATGCATCCGAGGGTCCTGAAGGAATAGGCTGATGTTGTTGCCAAAGCACTCTCCATCATATTTGGAAAGTTGTGGCTGTTAGTCAAAGCCCCTAGTGACTGGAAAAACTGAAACATCACTACTATTTTCAAGAAAGTGAGAAAGACTTATCTGGGAAACTGCAGGCTGGTGAACCTCACCTTTGTGCCATGGAAGATCATGAAGCAACTTCTCCTGAAAGAGATATCATTGTATATGTGAGGCAAGGAGGTGATCTGAGACAGCCAGCACAGTTTCACCAAGGGCAGAAAGTACCTGATAAATCTGATGGCCTTGTAATTGGATAATGACATTGGTGGACAGAGGAACGGCAAGTGACGTTGTCTGTATTTGTGCAAGGCCTCTGACATGGTCCTCTATCAGATCCTTGTCTCTATACTTGAGAATTATGTATTTGAAGGCTAGATTCAGCAGAAAAAGAATTGGTTGGATTGTTGCAGCAAGAGGACTGAGGTAAAGGGATCTGTGTCCATATAGATGCTGGTCATGAATGGTGTACCTTCAGCAAGTTTGCTGATGACACTAAGCTGAGTGGGGCAATTGACACAAGAGAGGGAATGATAATTATTTGGAGGGACCTGGATAGCCTTGAAAAGTAGGCCTACATGAACTAATGAAATTCAAGAAGGCCTAATGCAAGGTTTTGCACTTGGTCAAGATAATCCCAGATATGTGTAGACTGCAAGAAGAATTCATTTACAGCAGTTCTGTAGAAAGGGACTCAATCTGGGGCCCCTAACACATGAAAGATGTGAAGATGTTGGAGTAGATCCAGAGGAGGGCCATGAAGATGATCAAAGATCTGGAGCATGTCTCCTATGAAGAAAGGTTGAGGGAGATGGCCTCATTTAGCTCAGAGACAGTCCTGGGGAGACTTCATTGCAGCATTGCAGTACTTGAGGGGAGGTTACAATCTGGAGGGAGATAGACTTTTCATGTAGTCTGACAGTGATAGGATAAGGTGGAATGTCTTTAAACTAAAAGAGGCGAGATTTAGGAACAGTTTGCTCAGTGAAGTTATGGATGCCCCATCCCCAGAGGTATTAAAGGCCAGCTGGGATGAGAAAAAAACACAAATAAATTAGAAACAGATACATTGTTCATTCACATTTCTGTATGGACCACACTATTTGTTCATGAGACCGTACAGACATTGCTTTTACAACACAATTCCAATGAGCTTGTCCTAAACTTGGGTAAATGGAAAGGCAGTTGACATCGTTTTGAAAGGACGATGAAGCATAAATCAAAGTATATTCTATATTATTATCTGTTCATGGTTTCTGACTCAATTCAATTCAAATTATGTTTCATTGTAGTTTCTTTAGTGCTCAGAAATACTAGCCAAATTATGCCGAATATTTTCCAAAGATATTTTGCTGCCTTCTTTTTTGGTGAACAACGTGCTCTTAATTGTAACTATTGCAGTGCCTGAGTGTTATTTTGATCTCAAATTGCTGATTATCTGGTACTGAAATGCAAAAAAGCTCTGAGATGACAGCTAATTGCAACTTTTAATTTTTCAACTCAGCTAAGAATGAAAACAAATTTGCTGTAATATGTTGAATAATAAGCTTATTTTATCCACTTGTATATTGCCCTGATTTAAATGGCTAAAATCTACTGCTACCTAATTACGTAGTCATAGATCTGTTTGAGTTGGAAGGGAACTTTATTTTAATTGAACATCTAGTCCAACCTCCCTGAAACGAACAGGGATAGCTACATTTAGATCAGGTTGTTCAGAGCCTTGTCCATCCTGACCTTGAATGTCACCAAGGATGGGACATGACCACCTCTCTGAGCAGTTACCCTTATCACAATAAAACAATTTCCCTATATCCAGTCTAAAGCTCCTCTCTTTTAGTTCGAAGCCATTTCCCCTTGTCCTGCCACTACAGATCCTGCTAAAGAGTCTGTCTGCTTCTTTCTTACAGCTCCCCTTTAGATACTGAAAGGCTGCTATCAGGTATAGAGACTGGAGACTTTTCTTCTCTAGGCTGAACAGCCCAGCAATCTCAGCCTGTCTTCATAGAGATGGGTTCCATCCCTTTGGTGATTTCTGTGGCCCCCACTCTGGACATGCTCCAACAAGTCTATATCTTTCTTTCACTCAGGACTCCACATCTGGTACTCCAGGTGAAATCTCATGATGACAGAGTAGAGAGGCAGGATCAACTCCCTCAATCTGCTGACCATGATTCTTTAGGTGCAGCCTGCTATACGGTTGGCTTTCTGGGCTGTGAGGGCACATTGATGGTTGGCTCCTGTCCAGCTTGTATCCCCCAGTGCCTCCAAGTCCTTTTGGACAAAGCTGTGTTCAATCCTTTCATTCCCCAGCTTGTACTAATAGTGGGAGCTGCCGCAACCTGGTTGCAAGATCTTGTACTTGTCTTCAGTGAACCTCATGAGGTTCAAATCCATAGACAGTGTTATTATGAAGCCATGCTGATTTAATTTTCAATTTGCTTTTAATAGGAAGAAGTACATGAAACCCAAGATGTTTATTTATTATTTATTATTTTTTCAGGAACTGCGTATAATGTCTCTGCAAAGAGGGTGGCCATTTTTTGTTTCACACATATGAATAATAGGTCTGCTTCCAAACTATGTATGGCTTTGTTTAAAAGGAGTAGGTGTTTTGTACAATAGAAAATACATAAATAGTATTAGCCCTACTGGATATTATAAAAGAAAACATAATCATGTTTGAAACATGGATTTGAATATCAGTTTCAAATTTTACATTCATTGGACAAAAAGAACCAGTGCACCTTAGCATTTACGTGCACATTTACTCAAGATATTTATTTTATTTGACAAAACATGACTTTTAATTCACTTTACTCATTAATTTATTTATTAAAATATCTCATTACAAGAATCTGTTCTGGCAGACTAATTTTAAGGAATGCTCCAGCAATGCTTTTTTTTCCCCCTTATGGAATCATTACATCAGGTGGTCAAGAGCAGATTGCACATGTCCATAACTAATTCAAGTACCCTGGAAAATAAAGGCTGTCATTAAATGAATCCAGCTGTGTGCCAAATTTTCAGCATTGATGAGATTCTGAAGTAGATATGAACACAATAGTAAATAATGTTATGTTTGCTGTATAGTCAGTTCTGTAGAACATTACAAAACTCCATTTATATAGACACACTTAAATTCTGCTGGAATAATTCAGATCTCAGTTACAGCACTACACATCCAATAAAACTCCATTGTCTCCTGCTGGATTTCTTCCAAAGAAACTGAGATCAGTGTTTGGCTGGTTGAACTTGTGTGATAGTCCTGGCAGTGTTAACCTCCCCTGATGTTTACTGCTGGCTTCTGTAGCATTTCAGCAATTCTTACAGTGTCTTTAGAAGGATAATACAGAGGTCTGACCAGTTCTGAAGCTCTGTAGGGGATGGTAGACCAGAAAAAAAAGTTGTTATACATATCTCTTGCCCCAGGATATAGTTGCATTTCTGAGATAAGTATCAAAGAATTTATTATTTTAGCCTATCCTGAAATTTCATTCAGTTGCCAACAAAAATTGTTTCTCACTGCTTAACCAACAGGCAATTATTTTAGATTCACTGTGCTGAAAGTAACTTGAATTTGCCTTAATTCCTGACTCCTTTACCACCTCTCTCAAATAAAGAAACATTTATTCAAATAAAATTCATTCTTTCCTAAAGAATCTTGATCATATCACCTAACATTTCACCTGAGTATGTGGTTTGACAGCAGTTGCACTGTTGAGGTACAATCTACGACATTTTATGGTTATATAATGGCATGGAAAAGTGCTTATCAATTAGTTTACTAATTTATTTCTTTATATAAATAGTTAAATAAATATATAAATAGTTAAATAAATGCTAGTAAAAGTTCCAATGAAGAATATTAATTTTGTCAGCTAAGCTTATATTAACTTTCACATTCTCCACCACTATTTTTTTTTAGCCACAGATATATTTCTGTTATCTTGTTTATTGCTTAACTTATAGATAAATTTACAAAATTTTGTAGAAATGCACATTTTATGTGTACTGGTCATTAGAAATAACATTTGAGATATAGGATTGTATGTTGTACAATCCATAAGTATTAAGAAAAATAAACAAACATAACCACCAACAACACCACCAACAAAAAAGCAAAGTCTCATTTTAAAGCGTTTGTCTTATGATATTGGGATCAATAGTTTGTGAGCATACTATGTAGAGAAGAGCAGGTTCATAACTACCTGACAAGATTGTATTAAACAGATAATGGTCTTCACTCATCGTTTGAGGGCTACCTCAGAAGTAATGCATCCTATTTTATTATCCTGGTCCATGACATCAGAGGTGGATATGGAGGATGAAATTTTCCACCAACATCCCATTTCATTTTGTTGTCATGTGACAGATTATGTAGTAACTGATACTGTGAAACAGTGGGTTATTATTTCTGATGCAGATATTTATGAGTGTTGCATGCAGGCTCTTGCTCATTGCTGGCAAAAATGCATAGCTACTGATGGTGACTATGTTGAAAAACAGTGCTTTGTAGCTGAGAATTTGCTTGTCAGCTAGTGTTTTGGGCACTTTTTGTCTGTTGTAGTTTTCGAGAAATAAATGATCTACATACATATAGTCAAGAGAATATGGGCTTAAGCAACTTAGCAGGGAGGGAGATGTATAAATAAATTCCTAAAATGCATAAGAAAAATGCATGCATTTCTAAAAGAAGCAAACAAACAAGACTGGCCTAACTAGTAAGAGATAACTTAAGGTGTCACCCTACTTTGGTTGCAGAATGAAAACTGCTGTGGCAATACAGAATGATCTCAGGTTTTTCTTTTTTTTTGTTCCCAAAAGAACAAATGAGTCATCAGTTACAAAATCTGAAAAACACCGTTTTGACAGACAAGCTACTGCATAGAAGGAAAGAGGGCCCATCTCATCTTGTTAGCATGGAAACAGTATAGCTCAAATCCAGTTAAACAAATCAGAGTAATCTGGCTAATGTGTGTTTATTGAACAATCAGTTATCTACATTCATCCAGGTGAAAGTTCTTAATAGGAACAGAGGCATCTTAAGTTCAGAATATAGGATGCCTGAAGGAGTTGATTTGTTTTGGTTAAATAGGAAGAAAGACACATAAAATCCATCCATATCTCTCAGTTATTTCTAGACAATGTCCTGACATCTCAGTGAGATGTGTTATTTCCACTGATGGACCTCAAATGTTTTGAAATCCCATTTTTTTTTCACTAATGTAAAACTGATTGGGTTGTCAATCTATGTCTGTTTTACTTCCCCCCAGCAACTTTTTGGGGGATTCAAAAGAGAAAATGTGATGTGCAGATTCCAAAACAGTCTATTTCCTTCTTCTTCCATCAAGTGCAAACCTCTAATGTTCTTTCAGTAGGAGATACATTTTTTCTTAGAACTCTAAGCTCTTTTTTTTCGATTGGGATGTTTACTACTGCAACCATTAATTTTTATTTGTATGTGCAGCTTTTGTTGGTGATGGCTTTTTTCCCCCCATAAGAACCCCACATCTGCTTGAATATGGATTTATCAGAGCATCCTTATTAATTTTCAAGACCTGTTTTAATAACAATTGACTTCATTATATCCCTAGATATTTTAGTACATTTTCCTTTTGTCATCATTCAGAACTTGAGTGGTTTTGAAACAGACTTTTTGAGTTCTCTAGAGAACAATATGTTTAAAAAATAATTTTTGTAAGTTGTGTAAATACAGAGTACCACAGTTTTGTTAAAAAATTTAGATTAAGAAAAAGCAAGAAAGATAGGATAGGCTGAGGGGCTCCCTTTAGGTGTCTATGTTAATATAATTTGTGCTTCAGCAGAAATGTGAGTTTGATTTTCAACAGTGGAATACAAACAAGCTTGTAAAATATAAATAGTACTATTTAAGAATATTACTTCAATTTTTTGAAAGTTTACTAACTGCATTTTTCTTGTAAAATAAAAGGATGTACTAATGAAAACCAAAGTCTCTGCCACTAGAAATTCTATAAGTAACACTAATAAGTGAAAACCAGGAAAAGTGACTCATTCAATTTGTGCGTATTTATACATAACTATTAATTTCCTGGAATTTCATTCCAATGATGTGAATATAAACTATCAGTTGTAAACAGCTCAATACTTTCTTGTTTTTAGTTTGCTTTGAGAAGTGGGTATGGGTGGACGTGTGGGAGAGTGTGGGGGTGTGAGGGTGTGGAGTTAGGCGGCTGTGGGTATAGCTGTGCTTTGCACCTTATGGGCAACAGGCATGTTGGAAGAGTATAAGCCATAATTACACATTAAGTACAAATTTTGTTAGAAGAGAATACATATGTTGGAAAAAGTAACTTTTTGTACCTCAATGGAAAAAATTTGCACAGTTCTATTAGCAGTGTGTGAATTTAGAGAATGCTAAAATCTTTTACTTTTGTTTCACATTCAGAGCTCTTTCTAAGCAGTAGCTGGATTCAGATTACCTATTATCTTGCAATGTTAAAAAGCTAAGTAATAATATGTTCTTTTGTGTAGCTATCTGATGTACGTACTTTAATTTTTTTCCTGGTAAAAACAGAATAATCTTGTGGAAGAAAATGAAAGTTGCATGTAAATCTTATTATACACTTAAAAAATGCATCCCTACTTCCATCCACTGTATATTTGATAAGATTCTTGCCTTAGACTTTTTTTTCTATCTTGACAAGGATTCATCTGACTTCCTGGATGATACCTAAGCTTAGTTCTCAAATTATACTAAATATAAATTGGTTGAAATATTGATTAGGATAAACTAATGCTGTAGTTTTCTTTCACTACCAGAAAGCACATCTTTCAATCTGTCAGCCAGAGAAACAGTGATTACTCTGATTAAAAGATACAGTTCTGAAAATATATATACTCTCTTATTTTTTTCTTACTCTGTATAAGAGAACATCTGTAAGACACTTTCAATGGGGAAAAAAAGAATATCAAAGACTAATTAACTTGGTAGCATAATGATATTGACAACTGGAGATGCTTGAGGAAAATCTATTAAGTGATTTACATTTAGTGATTTTTTTCAGTAAAATGATTTAAAAAAACAATTTTAATCTCTTTTTATGTTTTCAGAAAACTGTTATTTTCTCAGTGTTAGAGAACCCTTTGTGTATTTACATTTTAGGAGCAATAAAAAAAAAAAAAAGCTATTTGTACCACATAGTAAATTTAAAGCAGATGACAGATACCCAAGTAGCTAAATAAAATTATAACATTTGGTAATAGAACACTTTACTTGACACAAACCTGGAAAAAGGTAATGGACTGAAAATGAGAAATTTGAGTTGTTTCTATTGTCCTTCCTTCTCAAAAAGGAATTAACTTTATTAACTGGAATTAACTTTTAAACTTCAGTGACACTGTTATGGTTTATCTCATCTCTCTTTAAGTTGCCTTCAATTATTTCTATTTCTTGAACATGGAAGATGATACAATCATTTCTGAGGCTAAAGTAGATCTTTCCTTAACAAAATACTTTTCCATGAGAAAAGTATTTTTTTTCTTAAGACAAAGCTTTATAGGAAAAAAGGACCACAGAATCACTCAGGTTGGAAAAGACCTTAAAGATCGTTGAGTCCAACCACAACCTAGCCATACTACCCTAACTAACAACCCTTCACTAAATCATTAATAAATCCCTGAGCACCAAATGGTTTTTAAAACACATCCAGGGATGGTGACTCAACCACCTCCCTATGCCAGTGCTTAACACCCTCTTCTACAAAGAAGAGACAGTAAGAAATAGTTGCATTTTATAGAATGGCTTAGGTTGGAATGGACCTTACAGATAAGTAGCTCAACACACCTGCAGTACGCAGATTTGCTGCCCACCAGATCAGGCTGCCTAAGTCTCCGTCCTGTTTGTCCTTGGATACCTCCAGGGATGAGAGGTATCTCTTACAGCTTCTCTGGGCAGCCTGTCCCAGTGCCTGTCTAACCTCTGGGTAAAGAATTACCTCCTAACATCTAGCCTAAATGACCCCTCTTCTAGTTTAAAGACATTTGCCCTTGTCCTATCACTATCAGACCACCTAAGAAATCAGTCTCCCTCGTGCTTACAAGCTCTCCTCAAATACTATAAGGTTGCAAAGTGGCTTCCCAGGATTATTCTCATCTCTAATCTAAACAATCCCAAGTCTCTCAAACTTTCTTCATAAGGGAAGTGCTCCAGCCCTCTAATTGTATTCGTGGCCCTCCTCTAGCCCTGCATTCTTCTTGTGTTGGGGGCCCCCAGGTCTAGATGCAGTAATCTAGATGGGACCTTACAATTACATCTACTTCACAGTGAAGGTAGGAGCTGAAGGTCAAATGCTGTTTATTTTCTATCATTCAAGTTTACATGTGCATCAGCATTCAGAAGTAGCTTCTAAGATTTTAAGTAGATTTTAAGTTAGTTTACTAGAACCAATAATATGAAGGCTATTGTTCTGAACAGACTTTTCTTGTCTTATGACTCATATCTTCAGTTTTGTGTTAGAATCAAACATAGTAATGTATTATCTGAAAATTATCTCCTTATTGATGAGGTGTTCTCAGTGTTCTTCCTGACACTTTTTTGAGAAAGAAATCTGAAATAGTGTTATTACTTTTAATATGCTGTGAATCTCAAAGCATTTTATAAGTTTTATGTAGGAACCAGTCTGTTTTTGAGTTAAACACTTTTCTCTAATAGAGACAGTAAGATAATAGTCACAAGACTGGATAGATAAGTATCATGCGTACTCTTCTCACGTTATTTGTAACTCAGGCCAGTCATTCAGCTGAGAAACAGCCAATATATAAAAATCATGGTTTCTATGTGTTCAGTAATTCACAATGGATTTCTCTTTCCCAAAAATAAGTTTTATTTTTTTCTGTTAGCTTCCAGTTATTCTTCAAAAGAGCTCTGATAATCAGATAATTTAAGGATTATCTAGAAGACCTCTTGTTCCTGCAATTCTCATAGAAGGGTTTATTGTCAATTTTCATTTCTTTTGCTAATCATTTCTTAAATATGTATGAAATAATATTCCTCATCTTGACATAGTCAGAGAAAAAATTTATTAGAGCAAGATGATCATTAGGGAAGTAAAACTGAACATTCTTATTAATAGAACTTTTCTGAAGGATTCACTTTCACTGATGAGGCTAAAAGCACAGTTTAATACTGAATATTGGGGGGGGGGGAGGGGGAGGAGAAATGCTCACAAAAATGGAGTTATTAATTTTTTCACTATCTCTGTATGCCATCTTAGGTGTCAGGTTTAGAAACCATAATTGGCATTCTGCTTCAGTTACAGCCGCCAATTGACAACATGGAGGAGAAAACCATGGGAGAGTTGACAGACATACTTTATGGCATATCAGATTGTCTAAACAAAAACTTATAAACATATGTTCTCTTGTATGGTTCCAAAATAATATTTCCCATTGATAGAAGAAAATGAAAAAACACTGAACTTTAGCGTACCAGAAGTGTGGTATGTCTTGTTTCGTGCTTTGAATACATCTATCAAATGGTACCACATTTAAAGCTTTCATAACAGGAAATTATGTACACATGCCTTTGTTCTTTGTTCAGTGTTACTGTTGGACTTAGTGGTAGTGCTGTCTGTGGGAGTGGAAAGAATTCAGTCTTTTCTGTTTTGGAGGGTTGTCTGTCTCAGAAAAGGTGATCATACATCTTTTGCTTCCTCTTTGTGAGTGCATGTGAAATACTGTGGGGCAGAGCTGCTAAGAATCTGATCTATAGGTTAGCACATAGGTAGCACAGTAGAAGACCCATACAACTTGTTTGGACCATTAGGTGTAGTTGAGAGACTCAGCATTTGCTTTAATATTGCTGGTCTGATAAAGTTGTTCATTTGCATACCATTAGATGAAGAGTACTAACATAACGCTAAATAGAGTATCCATAATGCTCTATGTGATGGGATATGAGTTCAGGGACTTTGTGAAAGAGTGCTCCTCTACGACCAAGCAACAGGAAAATCCTGATTGCTGGCTGATAGGGAAGAAGTAGCAAAAAGGACACAAAATGTTGCAGGAAACTTCTGTGTTATGGTGGCGATCACAGAACAATTGTGCTTATCCTTAACTATTAAACCATTGTAAGTGTCCGCTGTGTCTAAAAAACAACAAAAATCTGAAGGCATGGGAGTTTAAAAAGAGCTTTCCTCCGTAAAGGAAGTATTCTGAAATAATCATGTCTATACAGGCATGCAGGGGATGATATATTTGAGTAGCATCTTTATGCAGCGCTATTTAAAGTTCCATAAAAGCTTTTTTCCACACCTCCACTTCTTACTTTCTTTTCTTCTATTTAATTTTGTTTTTATACTGAGAGCTTCATACAGCCTCGTTCCTCTCCCCAGTTGAAAATGCAATTAATTTCCTTCCTGGAATTTAGAAATCAATGTTCTATGCTGTTAGGGATTTTAGGAAAATCAAAATTGTTAGACTCTTGCAGGAATGCAAAATGCATTTGGAGACATGGTTACCTCATTTATTCAGCATTCCTTGGGCTTTAGGTTAATTTTTAAGTTGGGTTTCATATGAGTGAAAAGGTGGTTTTAGACCACATCTTTAATGATGCTCATTGCCACTGATAGCACTGAAACTTACATTTCTATATAGTTAACTCCATTTAATTTTTTTTTTATTTATAAACATTTTCCCCAAAGCTAGAATGAATCTATCAAAACATAAAACGCTCTTGTAAAGATCACTTCAGTGTACAGATAAAACAATAACTGCTGTTACAGATAATTGCATTCTGAGAGGTCATTCTTTACAATTCAACTGAAATTGTGTATTGTCTCCTCGTACATAAAAAATTCGGTAGGTTTTCCTAAGAGTCAACTGTATGTTATGTCAGAAGTTAGTTTTGTTTTAGATGTCATCACTGCTTGGCTACTGAAAAAATGAACCCTCTCTCTTTTGTAATTGTTTTCTAAGAGTTTAGGAAGGGGAAGAGATTTATTGAAGCTAACTTCTAGGCAATGAACATTCATATTTTCATACTTGAAATATGCATTAGTTTTTTGCAAAATCTGCCTCCTGATGTACAATCCAGAGAGACCTTCAACAATGGGAGACAGTGCATTGTTCACTCCCTAGAAATAAGTCATGTTTATCTCTTAAGGGGAATTAATAGTCCTCCCTTGACTGGCCAAAGGGCTACTAGATCTTTGGGAGATTCGTAGAAGTTATAGTTTATAAACACTTTATGAATTCTTTTTCATTAGTTAAAGCAAACAGAATTGCTTTTAGCAGCTGCACAGCTGCTCTATGTTTGAAATCTAAGAAATAAATTTTGGATCTGATTGAAAATTCTTCACTGTATTAATTAATATCTAAAAAGTTTGAAAAATGAACTGGAATAAAAGTATCACTCTGACAGTTCAGAATGTTCACAAAATAAGTATTGAGCCTTTTTTCCAGGATGCTGGGACTGATTACCCCTCATGTCTCACCCAACTCCCCACACCTCCATTTTTATAGAAGTGGTGACTATAAATTACTTGCAGGAAAATTACTACTTCACCATTTCACAATGCTTCTCTTATCTAGGAGGCACAGCTGTCACATAACCAAATGTTTTTATTTATGTTGTCTCTGGCTAGAAATTTTAATGATTTTGTCTTTTAATGGAAAACAACAACAACAACAACAACAACAACAACAACAACAACAACAACAACAACAACAAC